>NW_016107570.1:1518829-1636701 GCF_001604975.1 Cebus imitator | reverse complement strand
TATATATATATATATATATATATATATATATATACACACACACACACACATAATTTATTTTTAATTGCATTTTAGATTCTGATACATGTGAAGAACATGCAGGATTGTTGCCTAGGTACATACATGGCAATGTGGTTTGCTGCCTCCATCCCCATCAGCTATATCTGGCATTTCTTCCCATGTTATCCCTTCCCAACTCCCTACTCCCCATTGTCCCTCCCCTAGTCCTCCCCAACAGACTTCAGTGTGTGTTGCTCCCCTCCCTGTGTCCATGTGTTCTCATTGTTCAACACCTGCCTATGAGTGAGAACATGTGGTGTTTGATTTTCTGTTCTTGTGTCAGTTTGCTGAGAATGATGGCTTCCAGGTTCATCTATGTCCCTACAAAGGACACGAACTCATCATTTTTTATGGCTGCATAGTATTCCACAGTGTGTATGTGCCACATTTTCCCTGTCCAGTCTATCATCAATGGGCATTTGGATTGGTTCCAAGTTTTTGTTATTTGTAAACAGTGCTGCAGTGAACATTTGTGTGCGTGTGTCCTCATAACAGAATGATTTATAATCCTTTGAATATATACCCAGTAATGAGATTGCTGGGTCAAATGGAATTTCTATTTCTAGGTCCTTGAGGAATTGCCATACTGTCTTCCATAATGGTTGAACTAATTTACACTCCCACCAGCAGTGTATAAGTGTTCCTATTTCTCCACATCCTCTCCAGCATCTGTTGTCTCCAGATTTTTTAATGATCGCCATTCTAACTGGCATGAGATGGTATCTCAATGTAGCTTTGATTTGCATTTCTCTAATAATCGGTGATGATGAGCCTTTTTTCATATGTTTGTTGGCCTCATACATGTCTTCTTTTGAAAAGTGCCTGTTCATATCCTTCACCCACTTTTGAATGGGTTTGTTTGTTTTTCTCTTGTAAGTCTGTTTTAGTTCTTTGTAGATTTTGGATATAAGTCCTTTGTCAGATGGGTAGATTGCAAAAATTTTTTCCCATTCTGTTGGTTGCCGGTTCACTCTAATGATTGTTTCTTTTGCTGTGCAAAAGCTCTGGAGTTTAATTAGATCCAATTTGTCTATTTTGGCTTTTGTTGCCATGGCTTTTGGTGTTTTAGTCATGAAGTCCTTGCCTCTGCCTGTGTCCTGAATGGTTTTGCCTAGGTTTTATTCTAAGGTTTTTATGGTGTTAGGTCTTATATATAAGTCTTTAATCCATCTGGAGTTAATTTTAGTGTAAGGTGTCAGAAAGGGGTCCAGTTTCTGCTTTCCGCACGTGGCTAGCCAGTTTTCCCAACACCATTATTAAACAGGGAATCCTTTCCCCATTGCTTGTTTTTGTCAGGTTTGTCAAAGAACAGGTGGTTGTAGATGTGTGACATTGCCTCTGAGGCCTCTGTTCTATTCCATTGGTCTGTATTTTTGTTTTGGTACCAGTACCATGCTGTTTGATTACTGTAGCCTTATAGCATATAGTTTGATGTCAAGTAGCATGATGTCTGCAACTTTGTTCTTTTTGCTTAGAATTGACTTGGCTATGCAGGCTCTCTTTTGGTTCCATATGAAGTTTAAGATATTTTTTTCCAGTTCTGTGAAGAAGGTCATTGGTAGCTTGATGGGGATAGCATTGAATCTATAAGTTACTTTGGGCAGTATGGCCATTTTCATGATATTGATTCTTCCTAACCATGAGCATGGAATGTTTCTCCACTGTTTGTGTCCTCTCTTATTTTGTTGAGCAGTGGTTTGTAGTTCTCCTTGAAGAGGTCCTTTACATCCTTTGTTAGTATTCCGAGGTATTTTATTCTCTTTGTATCGATTGTGAATGGCAGTTTGTTCTTGATTTGGCTCTCTGTTAGTCTGTTATTATTGTACAGGAATGCTTGTGATTGTTGCATATTGATTTTGTATCCTGAGATTTTGCTGAAGTTGCTTATCAGTTGAAGAAGATTTTGGGCTCAGGCAATAGGGTCTTCTAAATATACAATCATGTTGTCTGCAAATAGAGACAATTTGACTTCCTTCTTTACTAATGGAATACCCTTTATTTCTTTTTTTTTTTCCTGATTGCTCTGGCTAGAACTTCCAATACTATATTGAATAGGAGTGGTGAGAGAGGGCATCCTTGTCCAGTGCCAGATTTCAAAGGGAATGCTTCCAGTTTTTGCCCATTCAGTATGATATTGGCTGTGGGTTTGTCGTAAACAGCTTTTATTATTTTGAGATACGTTCCGTCAATACCTAGTTTATTGAAAGTTTTTAGCATAAAGTGCTGTTGAATTTTGTCAAAGGCCTTCTCTGCATTTATTGAGATAATCATGTGGTTTTTGTCTTCGGTTCTGTTTATGTGGTGGATTACGTTTATAGAACTTGCGTATGTTGAACCAGCCTTGCATCCCCGGGATGAATCTTACTTGATCGTTATGGATAAGTTTTTGATGTGCTGTTGCAATCGGTTTGCCAGTATTTTATTGAAGATTTTTGCGTCTGTGTTCATCATGGATATTGGCCTGAGGTTTTTTTTCTTGTTGAGTCTCTGCCGAGTTTTGGTATCAGGATGATGTTGATCTCATAAAATGATTTGGGGAGGATTCCCTCTTTTTGGATTGTTTGGAATAGTTTCAGAAGGAATGGTACCAGCTCCTCTTTGTACGTTGGGTAGAATTCAGCTGTGAACACGTCTGGACCTGGGATTTTTTTGGTTGGTAGGCTATTAATTGTTGCCTCAACTTCAGCCCTTGTTATTGGTCTATTCAGGATTTCGACTTCTTCCTGGTTTAAGCTTGGGAGGGTGCAAGTGTCCAGGAATTTATCCATTTCTTCCAGGTTTACTAGTTTATGTGCATAGAGTTGTTTGTAGTAATCTCTTATGGTGGTTTGTATTTCTGTGGAACCTTTGGTGATAACCCCTTTATCGTTTTTTTTTTTTTCATCTATTTGATGATTCTCTCTTTTCTTTTCTATTAATCTGGCTAGTGGTATGTCTCTTTTGTTGATCTTTTCAAAAAAACAGCTCCTGGATTTATTAATTTTTTGAGGGTTTTTTTGTGTCTCTATCTCCTTCAGCTCTGCTCTGATCTTAGTTATTTATTATCTTCTGCTAGCATTTGCGTTTTTTTGATCTTGCTCCTATAGCTCTTTCAATTTTGATGATAGGGTGTTGATTTTAGATCTTTTCTTGCTTCTCATGTGGGCATTTATTGCTATAAATTGTCCTCTAGACACTACCTTAAATGTGTTCCAGAAATTCTGGTACGTTTTGTCTTCATTCTCATTCATTTCGAAGAACATCTTTATTTCTGCCTTTATTTCATTGTTTATCCAGTCAACATTCAAGAGCCAGTTGTTCAGTTTCCATGAAGTTGTGTGGTTCTGAGTTAGTTTCTGAATTCTGAGTTCTAATTTGATTGCACTGTGATCTGAGAGACTGTTATGATTTCTATTCTTTTGCATTTGCTGAGGACATTTACAGAACTCTCCACCCCAAATCCACAGAATATACATTCTTCTCAGCACTGCATCACACCTACTCTAAAACTGACCACATAATTGGAATTTTTTTTAAACTTGACTGCACTCTATTCTATGTACAATGTTCATAATATTTTTCTTCCAGTTGCCTGCTCCCATGATGTAAAGGGATAATTAGCAGAGATTCCCTGGAGAAAAGTGTCAAATATCAGCACTTCTGAAAACTGTGCTGAATTTTCCCATTATTTAGCCCATTACTTCATTGAACCTAATTTGGTACTTCTAAAAACAGCATAAGTTCTGTGGGTGGTGTTCAGCATGCTTCAGTGAACTGAATGCATCCTGGTGGCCTGAGAAGACTCCTACTGCTTCTAAACATGTATGAATAATGGTTGCCACCTGAAAGTAGCTTAGGCAGTGGGCAATCACATTTCAATTCTAAAGGGTTTGGAAGGGATCAGTATTTTATGTTTGAAGCTCAACCTAAATTAAATGAATTCTTGATCTTAATCTACTTTGAACTCTACTTGGAATACAGCATGAGTTGTTTTGGCTTATCATTATTAATTTTTAAATAGAAGTACAGTGCTCTAGTATTGAAAGCATAGGATTTGGTATAGGAGAAAATTTGAATGTCTTGAAGACATTCAAAGGAGAACTCAGGGAAATATATGAAAGCTGGTAGATTTCTCAAAATCTTTATTGAGGATTAATATTAAAAACTTACAGTACAGCCTGATTTTTGACTTTGCTTTTGGGCTATTAATAATTTCATATGATAAGATACTATTAATAATTTCAGAACAAGTAATATTGCCACACTTCTTGTTCCTAACAAATGGGTACTACTTGGGGTGAATGGATGATTGTTGTCATTCCCAAGAGGATTTTTTAACATTATAACCAGAAAACCAATTCACAAATTATCAATATTCAGCATGCTTATAAATTCAGATGAATTTGCCTACCGAAAGAAATGCTACCTGAATAGCTACCCTGGCAAGCTTCTCCAGAGTTTCATTATCTAGTCTGAACTTCTGTTTACATAGCAGTCATTTCTACTGTGCTCCTTTTCTCTACTAGCCTTGGTAGGCTTCTTAGCTGATTTGTCCTGAAACCTGCTGGAGGCCCTGAAAAATTAAAGATCTGTCTTTTTTGTTCTGTTTAATAAATGTTAGCTTAAGACAGTCTGCAATGGAAGAACACTCAACTTGTCCTACATAATTCTCTCATTTATTCAAGTTGCAAATAGAGAGAGGTATTCCCCAATTTGAAATAAAATTGGACTTCAGTTTCTAAAAACAATCTTGAAAGCAACGTGCCTCATAAACTTCTAAGCAAAGAGTCAAGAGACATTCATCTTCTTGGTTAAAGGTTTAACTAATGCCAATTGTCATAAAACTTCCAAATATAAACCTAAACTTTTTGTTAGAAGAAAAAAAAAGCCAAAGAAATGAAAAGCTCTGAACTTTCTAAAACATCTGAAACATTCTCTTGAAATTTAAACATTTAATTTATATGTTAAGTGTCTATCAAGCAGGTACTGTAGAAAAAGAAAAGATTTAAACAATTTAAGTATATGCTCTAGTTGTTTGATTTAAAATACTTTTTATGTCAAAGAAATTCAGGATAGAGAGATTTAGTAATCAGGGTTGAAAAATGCATAACACATTGTTCTAGTAATTCCCATCATTCAAAAGGAACCATCTCTACTGAGTATTCTTAGATAGTTTTTCAAGTTCAGTTTTACATTGCAGAGATAAAGAAACTACTTTTGTATCTCTTAGACAACAATTCTGTTATAAAAGTTTATAAACTAATGGCAAACACATATCCTTCCAGTTTCTTGACCAGTTTCAGTGCTCTTGACAAAGTATGCTCTGAACATATTTGTAAACCATTATTTTTATCAAGCAGTTAATCTCTAACTCCTTTTTTCATGTCTGTATCTCCATCAGCATTTTCTTTGCAGTGTTCAATAGCCTTCATTTGACATAGAGACCTATTCCTGAGGACAGGGGGGAGAGAGGAAAGCCTTGGCCCTTCCTTTTGTACCTTGATTTTTTTTCATTCAACCTCATTATTGTTGGTGCATTGAAATCTGGAGGTTCTAGTGAGAGATTGAATCAGAGAGATTTAGGAATGGATTCAGATTCTACAACTAAAAGCCATTAGGATGCCTATGAGCTTTGTTTTTTGCAAAATATCTGAATTACAAATTGTTTTTAGCAAGTAAAACTAAATTGTGTCCCACTAATTAAAAACCACTTTGGTTTATGTTACCTCTTTTTGTGTCCACTTAAATCCATTAAGTCTTTTTTACTTTCACCTTCAAAATCAAAGTAATCTACACAATTCATGCTACTGACTCTGCCTTTTAAGACACACAAATATTGAAAAAAAAGAAAAAAAGAGAGAGATATGTTCTGGTTTCTCCCCCTCAGCCCAGTGAAATATATTAAACAATAGTCTTTGTTATCAGCCTTTGGTTTCTGATCATTTAGAAAGCGTTTAATCCACATCGCTTATGAAAGTCTGTGAACAATAATTTTTATTTAAAGATTTCTTATAGTGCCAAATCTTACAACCATTTACAAATTCATATCATGTTTTCTTAAAGTTACAGAACTCTTTTCACTTTTTAAGTCTTAACCTCTTTTCTGCATAGCAAATCCTACTTATTTTTTAAAAAGCTGCTTTCAAATGTCATCTCTTGAATAATGAAGACTCCTGATCATATCAATCAAAGGGAGCTTTCTCCTCTGAAATCTTTTTTTTTTAAATTAATTTTAGTTTCATGGGCACATGTTCAAGTTTGTTCCAGTACATAAATGGTGTGTTGTGGGGGTTTGCTGTACGTATTATTTCATCATCCAAGTAATAAGCATAGTACCTGATATGTAGTTTTCTGATCGTCAACTTCCTCCTACCCTCCACCCTCAAATAGGCCCCATTGTCTGTTGTTCTTTTCATTGTGTCCATGTGTACTTAATGTTTAGCTCCACTTTAAGTGAGAACATGCTGTGTTTGGTTTTCTGTTCCTGTGTTAGTTCACTTAGGGTAATAGCCTCCAGCTGCATACATATTGCTGCAAAGGACATCTCATTCTTTTTTATGGCTGCATAGTGTCTGTGTACCACATTTTCTTTATCCTGTTTAATGTTGATGGACATTCTGGTTGATACCATGACTTTGTTTTTGTGAATAGAGCTGCAATGAACATATGCATGTGTTATTATTATGGTAAAATAATTTATATTCTTTTGGGTATATACCCTATAATAGGGATGCTGGGTCAAATGGTGGTTTTATTTTAAGTTGTTTGAGAAATTGCCAAACTGCTCTTCACAGTGGCTGGACTAATTTACATTCCTGCTAGCAGTGTATAAGCATTCCCTGTTCTCTGCAGCCTCGCCAACACCTGTTATTTTTTGACTTTTTAATAATAGCCATTCTGACTGGTGCGAGGTATCTCATTGTCATTTTGATTTGCATTTCCCTAATGATTAGTGATGACGAGTATTTTTTCATATGCTTGTTGGCCACATTATGTCTTATTTTGAAAAGTGTCTGTTCATGTTTTTTGCCCACTTTTTAATGGGCTTGTTTGTTATCTGTTTGTTAATTTGTCTAAGTTCCTTATAGATTCTGGATATTAGACCTTTGTCAGATGCACAATTTGAAAACATTTTCTCTCTTCCTGTGGGTTGTCTATGTACTTTGTTAACAGTTTATTTGCTGTGCAGAAACTCTTTAGTTTAATTAGGTCCCACTTGTCAATTTTTGTTTTTGTGGTAATTGCTTTTGGCATATTCATCATAAAATCTTTGTCAGGGCCTATGTTTAGAATGGTATTTCCTAGGTTTTCTTCAAGGGTTTTTATAATTTTACATTTAAGTCTCTAATCCATCTTGAGTTGATTTTTGTATGTGATCTAAGGAAGGTGTCCAGTTTCAATCTTCTGCATATGATTAGCCAGTTGTCCCAGCACCATTTATTGGATAGGGAGTTCTTTCCCTATTGCTTGCTTTTGTCAACTTTGTTGGAGATCAGATGATTGTAGGTGTTCGGGTTTACTTCTGGGCTCTCTATTCTGTTCTATTGGTCTATGTATCTGTTTTGTACCTGTACCATGCTGTTTTGGTTACATGCCTTGAATTATAGTTTGAAGTTAAGTAATGTGATTCCTCCAGCTTTATTCTTTTTTTGCTTAGTATTGCCTTCACCATTTGGGCTCTTTTTTTTTTTTTTTGGATTAGAGACTTAAATGTAATATGAATTTTAGAGTAGTTTTCTCTAGTTCTGAAAACTAGTTTCTAGTTAGCTTTCAAACAAACAAACAATATCATTGTTAGTTTGACAGAAATAGCATTGAATATGTAAATGGATAAATTCCTGAAAACATACAACCTCCCAAGACTGAATCAGGAAGAAATTCAAACCCTGATCAGACCAATAGCAAGTTCCAAAACTGAATCAGTAATAAAAAGCCTACCAGCCAGAAAAAACCCTGGGCCACACAGATTCACAGCAAAATTCTACCAGACATATTAAGAAGAGCTGGTACCATTCCTACTGAAACTATTCCAAAAAATCAAGGAGGAGGAACTCTTCTCTAACTTATTCTATGAGGCCAACATCATTCTGGCAAAGACATAGCAAAGACATAACAACAGCAACAAAATGTTTCAGACCAATATCTTTGATGAACATAGATACAAAAATCCTTAACAAAATACTAGCAAACTGAATCCAGCAGCACATCAAAAAACTAATCCACCACCATCAAGGAGGCATTATCCCTAGGATGCAAGATTGACTTCAGCGTATGCAAATCAGTAAATGTGATTCATCACATCAACAAATAAAAATGCAAAACACTTGACCATTTCAATAGATGCAGAAAAGGCTTTCGATAAAATTCAGCATCCATTCATGTCAAAAACTTCCAACAAATTAGGCTTTGAAGGACATACCTAAAAATGGTAAGCCATCTACAGCAAACCCACAGCCAATATCACACTGAATGGGCAAAAGCTGGGAGTATTCCTCTTGAGAAATGGAACAAGACAAGGATGCCCACTCTCACCAGTCCTATTCAACATAGTAGTGGAAGTCCTAGCCAGAGCAATAAGGGAAAAGAAAGAAGTAAGAAGCATCCAAATAGGAAGAGAGAAAGTCAAACTACCTCTGTCAAACTACCTCTGTCAAACTACCTACAAAACCCCATAGTTTTGACCCAAAAGCTCCTAGATATGCTAACTTCAGCAAAGTTTGTGGATACAAAATCAAGTATAAAAATCAGTAGTGTTTCTATACATTGATAATATCCAAGCTGAGTGCCAAATCAAGAACATAATACTATTCACAATAGCTGCAAAAAAGAAAATATCTAGAAATACAGCTAACCAGTGAATTGAAAGATCTCTCCAATAAGAATTACAAAACACTGCTAAAAGAAATCAGAGATGACATCAACAAATGGAAAAACATTCCATGCTCATGGATAGGAAGAATCTCCTCTGAAATCTTAGAGAAACTATAACATTTATCATACAAATTTGGCTTTTTTGAGAATGAATGAATGGGAGAACTATTAGTAGTTACACAGGGAAAACAATCACAAACTGGAACTATCCTGTGCAAACTGGATGTGCTGCCACCCAAGTTATTGCCTTTTGGGATCCTAACTGTTAGTATCAAGGACTTTGGATTGAAGTCTGTCTGCTTCGAAATTCTGGTTCCCAGCATGATTTTGCATAAATTATTGCATCCTTTGCCATTCATTCATTCTTTTTACAGCTGTTTACTAAGCTTGTATTAGATATGTGCAAAGTGGGAGGCAATGTTAACACAATGGTAAATAATATTTGTAGTTTGGGCTGTCATGAAGCTTTCATCCAACTTTATCTACAAAGTGGGGCCAAGGACACCTACATTATGAAAATTCTCTATATCATTGTGAGAAATAAATGGATTAATATTTATGAAGCATTTAGTAGGATTTTTAGTATATAGAAAGTTCTCAGTGATAACTATAATTTTCTGTGTTTTTTTTCATATGCCAGTCATTGTATAGTGCCATGTATACTTGTAAGGTTTTGGAGAGTAGGAGGCAAGTCTTCTGAATGTTTATATATTTTCAGGCATCAGCATAGTAGCCTCTCATTGCATGAATGAATTTATTGAGTGAATTCCACTAAATACTAGTTATCAAACATTTTTTTTTCTCATTATCTCTTCTGTTTTTTGTTGCTCTGTTGCTTCTTTCCTGCTCTTTTTGGAGCAGTTGCATGTTTTTTAGTGTGCCATTTTATTTGTTCTATTGGCTTTTAGTTATATCCCCGTTATCTTTCGCTTTCTCATTTATCTTCTTTCTTTAACTTTATTGATTGCTCAAGGGCTAAAAATATGCAGCCTCCTACTCATTAGAATCTATTCATACTCAATATTGTAACTCTCTACATTTCACACTTAACATTTCACAAATGTAGTAAACTTATAACATTGTATTTCAATTTTGTACTTTTCTTTCTTTCCTTCCTTCCTTTCTCTCTATTTTTTCCCTCCCTCTCTCTCTTTCTCTCTCTCTCCCTTCCTTCCTTCCTTCCCTCCCTCCCTCCGTCCCTCCCTCTCTCTTTCTTTTCTTTTCTTTCTTTCTTTGTCTTTCTTTCTTTTTCTCCCTTTCTTCCTCCCTTCCTTTCTTTCTTACTTTACTTTACTTTTACTTTCTTAGATCTTGCTCCCACCCAGGCTGGAGTGTAGTGGCAAATCATGGCTCACTGCAGCCTTGAACTCTGGAGCTCAAGCAGTCCTCCTGCCTCAGTCTCCTGAGTAGCTGGGACTCAGTCATGTGCCACCACATCTGGTTAATTTTTTATTTTTATTTTTAGTAGACATGAAGTCTCACTATATTGCCCAGGCTGGCCTCAAACTCCTGGGCTCAAATGATTCTCCTTGCTCTGCCTCCCAAAGTGCTGGGACCACAGGCATGAGCCACAACACCTGGCCTCGTCTCCCTTTCTTTGTGTGGTTATTGTCATATTTTTTATTTTAACATGTTATAACCCCCCCTTAGAGTGTTTTCACTTTTGCTTTAAATAGCGATCTTTAAGGAAATTCTAAGAAAGAAAACACACTACTTTATATTTACCAATTTACTTAACATTTCCAGTGCTCTTTTTCTTTCTTACTGTAGCTCTGAATTTCCATCTAGTGTCAGTTGTCTTCAACCTTTTGTATTTCTTATGTGTAGGTCTGCTGGTGATTAATTTTCTCAGCTTTTGTTTATCTGAAAGTGCCTTTATTTCCTTCTCATTTTTGAAGAATATTTTTGTAGGATGTAGAATTCTGAGTTAACAGCTTTGTTTTTGTTTTTTCTTTCAACAGTTCAAAGATATCATGCCATTGGGGTGTTCAGTCCCCATTGTTTCATTGTTTCTCATAAGCCCATGATCATTCTTACCCGTGCTCACCGGTGTGTAATGTGTGTCTTTCCTCTGGATGCCCTTAGTATTTCCTCTTTATCTTGGATGTTCTGCAGTTTTATTACAATGTGTCTGGGTGTGTGGTTTTCTTTATATTTATTCATTTTGGGGTTTGCTAAACTTCTTGGATATATTTGATCATTTTGAAAAGTTTTCAGCTATTATTCCTTCAAATATTTTTGTGTGGATTGTTCTCGCCAGAAAAAAAAAACTCGCTTTTCCTTCTAGGATTCCAATTACATTTACATTTATGTTAAGACTATTTGATATTGTCCTACCTATTCCTAAATCTCAGCTCATCTTCCTGATTTTTCTCCCCTCTTCCTGAGATTAAATAATTTCTACTGATCTGTTTTAGATTCTCTTTTCTTCTGCCATCTCTAATCAGCTGTTCAGACCTAAATTCTACTAAATTGTTCATTTTTATTATATTTTTTAGTTCTAGAATTTTTTTTATTTGGTGATTTTCTCTGCTTAGATTCCCTCTCTATTCACTCCTTGAGATCATATTTCCTTTCATTCTTTGGACAAATATATTCAAAAATTTTTAACATATTTACAAAAGCTGCTTTAGATTCTCTGTTAGGAGGTATCTGGGTTATTTTTAGTTTTGTTTGTGTTTACTTCTTTTTTGCTTGTCTATGTATCATATTTTCTTATTTAGGAATCTTTTTATTGCATACTGGACATTTTGGATAATGTGTTGTAATGCCTCTGGATTCTGTTATTTTCTTCTTGAGAATGTTGCTTGTTATCTTAGCATGCTGTTCAATTATTAGCTGATCACCTTGAACATGTTTAAGCATAGTCTTATGCTTTGTTAGTCCAAATCTTTGAGAAACTCAAGGTGCTTTCCCAACCTATTCAACCTGGCAGTATTCAGTGTTGTTAGAGGATGACTTCCTTGATGATAGGCTTTGTTTTAGATTTTACTGGAGTCATAAGACTTAGTTTAGGACATAGTCTTTACTTGTAGAAAGGTACCAACTTTCTGTGTGTCAGGTAGATCCCATGTCGGGGGCAAATCTCTGCAAAACTTCTGAGACTTCTCTCTGTTAAACTCTTTACTCTTTAAGACCTGCCTTATAGATTCCAGCCACACCAGCTGCCTTGGATTCCAGATCTTTATGTTATGTTTAGGAAAATATCCTTATTCATAGAGGTGGACAGTCGTGGGGCAGAGAGATTTCAGTTCTGGACTGGCTTGTTATCCACTGTTTGAAAACAGTTGCCTCATGTATTTTACTTAGTTTTGCAAGTATTTTCTATGAGACAGATAATCTGTTACAAGTTACTCCATCATAGCTAGAAGCAGAAATATATAGGTGTCAATTTCATTTGCAATTGTTTCTAGTTTAGAATGCATGCTGCCTGTCTTAAAAAGTTTGTAATTCTAATCATTATATTTTTGATCAGGGAATTTATTTATTCATTCACATGAATAAAATTCAAAAGCTATAGAAGATTACGTAGTAAAAAATCTCTCTTCTAGTAGCTTAATCACTAAGAGGTGATAGATGTTGCCACTTCTTTTTGTACATGCTTTATATACTTTTCTGTGTTTTATCTTTTTTCTACTTAATGACGTATCTTGGAGGCTATACGTATTAATATATAAAAAATTTCTGCATTCTTTTTTGGGCTCTATGATATCCAGTTGTATAAAATACCATGAATTATCTCACCAGATTTCTATTTATACTTATACTTTTGGTTATTATAAACAATGCTTCATGAACTACTTTGGGTACACCAGTATATCTGTAGTATACATTCATAAAAGTGCAATTGCTAACTGAAAATGTATGCACATTTGTTATTTAGATAAATATTGCCAAATTTCTCTGCAGCAGCTGTGTTAGTGGCTGTGGTGTCATTAAAAATGCATGGGAGGAATGCTGACATTTTGTTTTGCCTCCAGTATCCATTTTCTCCATGGTACATCTATAAAATTGGCTTCTATTTTTTATTTTTATGTTTATCTTAATCAGTTAATAATATTTCCCTGATTAACTTACAAGTTTCTTGTTATAAAAAATAAGGGGGCTGAGGGGGAGGGAGGATGGTTAATGAGGAAAGAAACAGAATGAATAAGAGCTACTATTTGATAGCACAACAAGGTGACAATAGTTAATAACTTTATTTGTACAATTAAAAATAAGAGTGTAAGTGGATTGTTTGTTACATAAAGGACAAATGCTTGAGAGGATGGATACTCCATTCTCCATGACATAATTATTTCATAGTGCATGTCTCTGTGTAAACATCTCATGTACCCCATAAATATATTACACCTATTATGCACTCAGAACAATTAAAAATAAAATTTAAAGTACAAAAAAAGACAAAAAGAGTCACACAGAAAAATAAAGAAAAATAATCTATAGAAGGATAAAAAAAAACAAAACAAATAAGAAAAACAGCAGTGATTTATACAAATTAGAGGTATTATTGTTACTGTGGTATCTGTGGTTGATTTTCCTAATATTCCAGGGCATGAACCAGCTGATAATATCCATTTTTAAAGTATAATTTTATTTCCATTTTAGTCAGTGATTTTCAAATAATTCTCCCCTTTTTGTCCTTTAAAAATATGCTAGCCTGTTCCCAATTTGACCTCGTGTCTTTCAAATGCACAGTCTAACTTTATTAGTTCTCTATGGAATCATGTCCCATGAGCTTTCTAGCTTGTTTTCTTTCTTTCTTGTTTTTTCCATTACCTCACTTGCTCTTCTGAATTTAAGGAGCTAAGGATATTTGGGACAAGGCTTAGCTACTCCATGAACATTCTGAATCAATGCTTTTCTGTGAAACAGTGACTCTGATAGAATCTTCTCAACTTCTTGGAACATTAAATTGTCACAAGGTAATTCCGGAGTCTCTTTGATTTTTCAGGTTCTTGTCTCTGCGGTATACTGAAAAGTGAATTGTGAATTCATTGTTATGAAATTTAGAAGTGTCTATCTCTAATATTAGCTTAGGGTTTTTTTTTTTTTTTTTTCTAGCATTCACTTTAAACCCTGTCCATTTAAACATTGTAGACAAGGAAATTTCTCATTTGTTTGTCTTTCACTAACTCTGTTAGTACTTTAAACTGTGTGGTTCCAACATGAAGTTGTACTATACCTGTGGAATCGACATTCAAAAGAGCTCTTTCAATAGAGTTTTCCTTCTTGGTAACTGCTTTCTAAAAAAAATAATTCTTCTTTATATTCTAAAGCTCTAAGTTCCTCAGCCCTCCCGCCCCGCATGTTGAGATTCCATTGCCAACTGCCCTTGACTCATCTGTGTCCTCATGTCAAATACTCTTCCTAATTTATTATTCAGACTCATAAAACGCTGTTACTGAATGGCTGGAAGAGATCTTGCAAATATAGTTGATTTTTCCTCTGAGAAACAAGTGTGTTATCCTCCTTGGAGGATGCGTTAACTCATACTACAGGCACTACTAAGCTCTAGGCTTAGAACTGTGTGAGGGAAACAAAACAAAACAAAGATATGCAGAAATCTGGTTTCTGCCCTCCAGGAGTGCCGTGGTTGTAAGTGCAGGATCTGAAGTCAAGCAGACAGATGTGGGCTGGATGATCTTTGGGGAGGTACACTAAGGCTCAGTTCTCTCATCGTGATACAGTTGTACTCATCTCACACATTAAACAAGATAAATCTGTGGGGAGAATCCTCCCCAAAATTCAGAGAGGCTGTTCTCTGGGCACACTTGTTTATATGGTCTTTTCAGTTGCTGTCAATCAGTTTTAAAAATCTGGTTGCCCAAACACCAGTTACCATGAGTACTTCATGTTCTGGCTGTTCTGGCAGTACAAATGAGTCTGGACATGGACCTCAGGAAGTTGGGTGTTTGATTAATTAATAACCATGTAGGCCATTTGTAGATGAAATCGCACAGTGTAATTAGTCAGGGTAGCATGAAGATTTTAACAGGTCAATCCCTGCATCAGAATGGCTTTATATATTACATATTTATTTCTTGTTCATATCACATTATAATGTAGACTAGGGGTGGAGTGGGACACAGTATGCTCCGCAAAGTCACTCAGATTCCCAAGCTGTTTCTATCTAGTTCATCATTCTCGAAAGCCCGAGAGTATTGGACATTAATTTCTCTGAAGGAAGAGTGTATGAGAGGTGGTATGGAGGTTTTAGGAACTGGGGCTTGATGGGGTACAACTTACACTCACATTCTATTGGCTAGAACGGGTTTCATAGCCCCATCAAATGAAGGGTGTCTGGGAAATGGGTGCTGAAAGAAAGGAACACATGCACATTGATGAGTACCACTGACTGCTGCCATTCAGTGGCACCTTAGAGGTCTGGACTTCCAGTTGTCTCATCCAAGGTGAATGCAACCACTTAGGTATTCCTACCATGTGATGAGGTACTGGCATCCAGCTTGATGTGGGTATGCCCAATGGCAAATGATTACCCTCAGACCCAAGTTTCATTTACCCTCTTCCTGTATCTTAACCCAGGAGAGATTTAGAAACATGTATGCCAGAGACAAAGAGGCACCTTGGATTTGTTTGGTAGGTGCATCTTGGTTTGGGGATGTTATGACCCTAGATAGGTAAGTGAAAGCTGTCATGTGGAATGGCTCCTGGATTTAATATAATTCCATTACAACTAGATTTGAATAAAAGGCATGACTTTGTTTCTTGGTTATTCCTTATTATCACATTTATAACACTTAAAAGCGTGCAGAAAATGGTTAGGATTGGTTTACTTCAGCCGCCTGGAGTGCTGAACACCCAGCAAACTGCTTTGCAGCCTTGTGTGTACCAACGGAAATAGGTTGCATATTCTGTCTTTCTCCTTGAAAGCAACACTTTGCTGATCTTTAACTCATATGTGTCCCTTGGAACGATGCCAGGGAGAATTTTTATAATAGGTCCAAATTATAGGAGATGGTCTTGTGTGTGTATGTATATTTAACTTATTTTTAATTTAATTTTTAAGTACCTTTATCTCTAGATAGGCAACACATATCATAATAATGTGATCAAAACCAGTTAAGATAAAAAATCTTAATTGAATTTTCTGACCCACAAAAATACACAATATTATCAATTTTTGTTTTTATGACTATTATTTGCATTCTCTAGGGGGGCAGATTAACATATAAAAACTACCTAAAGAATATAAAGACAGCGTATGGATAATATAGCAGAAATGGTATGTAACTGATATAGAGTAGAAAGCCAGGGACTGCTAGTGCACAGAAACTTTGGCTTGTTTATTTGAGGAGATTAGTCTTAGCATGGGTCCTACTGTGTATGACAGACAAGCATTGTTAGCGCAGCATGTGCTGAGGAATACATGACCCCTTCCGCTTATCTTCCAAAGGGAAGAAATTGTATCTGTCGAGAAACTTGGTAGAACAAACAGAGGTACATGAAATTAGTTAATTAAAGACATAGGGCATCGGTTCTATTTTCTATTTTAGAACTGTAAAAAAAAAAAAAAAACAAGTTTGACAAAGTGAACTTTGATAAAGCAGCAAGAAAAATCTAGAAGTATTCTTTAGGTTATAAGATAGTTATAACTGGTTTGATAGAAATAGTAGTTATAAGAAGATTATTTGTTACTTTGGGATCTAATATAGGGCTGAAATAATCTAATGTAAGTCAATGATACTTGCACCAAATTGAAGTTTCTAAGGTGTTTTCTCAAAAAAAAAAAAAAAAAAAAAAAAAAAAAAAAAAATTTAAAAAAAAAAAAAAAAAAAAAAAAAAAAAGAAAGAAAAGGAAAAAAATTAAAAATGAAGACACTCCTAAATTCTCTTACATCCATGGCATTCTGAATTTATAAGAATAGGCTTTGGCCCTTTTAGAATCTGGTTTTATGAAGGTGGAAGGAATGACAAGACTTGGTGCAGAATATACAAAGAACATTGTACACTTTTACCAAGCGTGCACCACTGCGTTCCTGATTCTGTGTAGTCTTCCCATCTCTTTCTCCTTTTGTTTCTTCCTCCTTCTCTTTCCTCCTTCCTCCTCTCATCTTTGGAAAATAAAAGGCTCTGGAAGCCCATTTTGTGTTAGTACCTTTGGGACCAATGTAAAACACAGAGCAATATGGATGCAAGGGATGCCTCTTCTTCAGATTGGAAAAAAGGTGGATTTAAATGAAAACAGATCTGGCAGTATAACTTTTTCTATAGATTTGATGAGGTAATGTTATAAAGTATATTGCTCTGTAAAAATCCTGAGGGTTTTTGAGTGAATGATGTAATGAAAATAAGCTACAGTAGTTAGTAGGAATACAGTCTAGGAAGTATGTTGACAGTGTGAAAATTATGAGCTTGTGAGCTCAGCTAGTGAGGGGATGGAGGAGCTTATGTTTATTAAATAGCTTAGTTAAATGAATTACACACGTATTCTGTGCCTGAAACTGTATAATGTTGTGGTTAACGTCAAGGTTTTAGAATCAGACTGAGGTGGATCTAAATCCTGGTATTATGACTTAATATTCACCTAGTCATTAGCAAATGACTCCACCCCTAGCCTAGCCTCAGTTTCCTTATCTATACAAAGTACTTTATTAAAACCTACCTTAAGGATTTGTTGTAAGGGTTATTTGAAATAATGCTATAGGCTTTGGCAAATAAAAAACAATCAGCTGGTTATTATTACCTTACAGTCATTACCTATTTTTAAAAAACCAAAATAATAGTAAATTAACAGAAAAACTTAAAATAAAAGATTCAGCACATACCTTAAGATCGTGGAATGCTTCACAGCCATCATTGGAAACATAATGACTATTGGACTTTGCTGGAACCAGTAATATAATTCTGCATGATGGAATCCTTTTGCTGTAAGTATCTATGTCAATACACAAAACATGCAGAGCTTGAATGAGGCATCAAGGAACCAGGATGGTTTGAAAACAAATTCTGTCTCCTTGGGAATGATTCAAATCAGTGATCCAGACATGCAGAAAAAAGATGAAAAGAAGGTGGAATGTGGTAGAATATGATAATAAACTATTTGAAACTGCCCAAATATCTCCAGATGGAACAAATCTCTCTAGAAAGATATTGACTGTGTTTTCTATCCCTTCTGAATTGCTCTTTCAAGTGCATGTGTAAATATATCTGTAAAAGAGATCCAGTATGGGATAATGGAAACAAATAATTGGTGTCAGTATCCCTTGGCTGTTTTTTCCCCTAACTTCTCTGTGTTTTAGTTGATCTACTTGCAAGATGGAATGGTGGAGATAACATTTTCCTAGTGTTCTTTTGAAGACATGCATAACTCTAGTTGTATTTGCCCGAGACTGAATGTACAGAGGAACCTAGCCATGAATGGAGAAAACCTCAAGAAAAGTGAAAGAAACAAAAATAAGCCAACAGCTCCTTCACAGGGGTAACAACATTCAGCTAAAAAGAGATAGTTACTCTAAGAATTGTGCTGTTTTATTAAGTGAGTGACTTAAAATATTAATCTTTTTGAATATAATTTGCCATGAGGAATCTTTGGGAAGATAATGATTGTGGTCAATATAATAACCATCCAGCCACCTTCTCATTAGGAGGTTGGGTCAGTGGCAGTGGAACGAACTTGTATCTAAATTGAGATTTTCTATCTAGGAAAGGTGGAAAATGTCCAGGGAACACCACTGTATCATAGCTTAGTTATTGCAGCAATAAGAAAAATATCTTTCTAACTTTAGGGTTAATTTCACTAACGTTTTCCTTCATTTAGATCTGGTTTTTAATCCTTGATTTAGAGCCAATCTTTTACATTGTCATTTTACTTTATTAGAGCGAAATTGTTTGGGTTGGACTTAAATATTCAGAAATAATATTAAAATGTGAAATTACTTGCTTTTAGTGTAAAATAAATGTATGCCTTAGAAATAATTCCTTTTACATAGTGATCACTTTCATATATTGTGATTCCTTGGTTTTATATAATAATTGCAATAATGATGATGATAATGAAATTAGCTGACACTTACGTGGTACTTCCCCTTGTGACATGTCTGACTTCTTTCTATTTATGTCATACAGTACTGGTAATAATACACATGAAAGGCCAGGATAGTTCTAGCCCTTAAATAAGTTTGCTTTATACTTAAGCTAGTCTTTTAGTCCATTTTTCCTTTAATATCATAACCTATTTTGGCTATAGCTACCAGTTGTAACTCTTTTCACATAGATTTTTACAGTTAATGGAAAATGAATACTTTTGGAAGTTATATTCCTTTTTATCAGCAATGAAGATTATACCAGTGCAGGTTTTATTGCAACCTAGAATGAATGTGACTTGAAATAGTTACAATTTCCCAAGTTGCTTGACTCCCTCTTTGTCCAGTGCCGTAGTTAATAGCTCATCTCCCATTCTCCAGGGCCAGTCAGCCTATATTCAAATGTCAGTCCTTCCATGTATTAGCTTCAAAATGGACCTGAGGAAAAGTATGCAGCTTTTTGAGTTCAGTGTTCTTGTATGTAAAATGGGGTAATGGTACCTACTTCATATGATTATTGAGACGTTTAAACGAATTCCTGTTAGCAAAGCAGTAAGAACAGTGTCTTTCCCATGGCAAGTGCTTTGTGAGTGTTTTTTCTTTTTTTTTGAGATGGAGTCTTGCTCTGTCACCCAGACTGGAGTGCAGTGACCATCTTGGCTCACTGCATCCTCTGCCTCCCATGTTCAAGCAATTCTCCTGCCTCAGCCTCCCAAGTAGCTGGGACTACAGGTGTCTACCACCACATTTGGCTAATTTTTGTATTTTTTTTCTTTTAGTAGAGATGGGGTTTCACCATATTGGCCAGGCTGGTCTTGAACTCCTGACCTTGTGATCTGCCTGCCTTGGCCTCCCAAAGTGCTGGGATTACATGCATGAGCCGCCATTCCCGGCTGTGAGTGTTTTTAAAATAAATAAATATAAAAGTCTGAGACTCATTGCCGTCATATAAGAGGGCATGTGTCAAAGACATAGAGGCAATACCTGGAGTGGCCAAGCATGCAAACCTTTGACAGTTCTGTTACTTGACAGCTGTATGAGCTTTGGCAAGTTTTTTTTAACATGAGACTAGCTCTCCTCATTGTAAAATGGAAGACAGTCATAGTGTCTGCTTTGTGTGGTTGGTTAGGATTAAATGAGATACTTGTCCGGACTTAAGGTGAGTCACAGCTTTCACCCACTTCTCATCTGAATGGGCAGAGAAGAGGGAGCTTCTTAGTTTTGATTTTAACTAATGTGGTCTTACTCCTGAGCAAACCACTGCTGATTAGAAGGAAAAATTAATTAAATGTCTAAGCTGCTTTGAATCTTGGGCTGATGTATTGATTTCAGATAATGCTCTGTCTCAAGGAAAATGTGCTCAGACTTACAGATCACCCTGTGTTCCAGGCTTTTCCAGGTTTCTCTTCAAGATAGTGTCTGGTATGTAGGGGAGGGTAGGGGCTTAGGCAGCCTCTTGGTGGAGAGAAAAATCTGGACCCATAGGCATAGGCATAGTGTCCACTGGTCATACTTCAGGAATAGAGGCTGATGCCCCTGGATGGACTCTCCTCACCCAGCCTTTCCTAGGGTGCCAGCACATTCTTTGCCAGGCTTGTGTTCTAGCTCTCAGCTAGCAACATTCTAATTTCCCCCTTAAACACCAGGACTCCCAGCCCTACCACAAAGGTTGCCAGAGGGAGCCAAGAGCTGCTCAGAAAAGCTAAACTTTGAGGCTTCTCTCTGCCTAACTCCCTCCACAATGTCCTTAGTATGGGGTAGCCAGAGAGGTCATATCTTTCTAGAGCCCTGAACAGGAATGGGGCAGACATTCTTCATTCCTTGGGTTCTCTTCTATCCACACAAGGCTCTTTAAGGCACACACATCTCACTGCTTTGTTCCTTCCTTGCTTTTCCTCCTCACACTCCTCGGATGGGAAAGAGATGACAGTTTCCCCCACACTATTCTAGGCCAAATCTTCACTTCACCATGAAAGAACCCTTTGAGCTAACTCATTTGGATATGTGAAAAGCAATAGAGGCATTTAAACATTCTTCCTTAAGACAATATGTCAGTAAGACTTGGCAAACCTCCTATTTTGAATGCCAGATGCTGAATATTAAATCCTTCTTCCTTTTTCTGTCTGAAGAATGTTTTATATTTGAAAAGCATGGGAGGAGCACAGCGATGTTTTCCAAAATATTAATCCAAAGTAAGCACATAATCAATACAGGCTTTACTATGATGATGATGATGATGATGAAGTCACTATTAGCTATATAGATTGTTTGGATATACCCTTGGATAGCTTCTGGTTTCAGGGAAGAGACCAAAAGCATTCTGTAACTTCAGAACACTTGTACACTTGGTATCATGACACGTAATTGCTCTACCTCTCACGATTCTCACCTTCTCTGCCCCTCTCCTCATCTCTCTGGCCACACAGGCCTTTCTGTTCCTGGAACATGAAGTGATTTTTTTCCTGCCTTGGGCTGTGTAATAATTACTGCTCTAACATCTGAAACCCTGTTTCCTGTATCTTTTCTTAGCTGACTTCTCATTTTCAGTATCTGCCTTAAAAGCTGCCACCTCAATTTTCCTGGACCTTTTCTGGCCACTCTAACCAAAGTAGCCATGCCCACTTCCAGTTACTGTCCACATTGCACCGTCCTTTTTATTTTCTTTTCTGCCTAAGTCACTATTTTATGTTTACACATTTATTGCCTGTCTACTCCACTAGAATGTAAGCTTCAAGAGGACAGGAGCTGTGTCTGCTTTACTCCCCACTGGGCTGGCAGAATACATAGTTATGGAAGACATGATAAGTGACTGAATGCTTTCTTATTTCAGATAAAAAGAATCATTGTGATATTAACACTGGTGACATGGATTTGCATGGAGCAAAAGTACCTTGTATAAGCACAAAATAACAATTTTCCATACTATGTTTATTATGTACCATGGTACTGGTGAGAATCTCTCTCTCCCTCTATTATTTTGTTCTTTAGTGATGGTGGCGGTAAAGAGGGCTAGCACTGCCTCCTAAAAATGGTAAGAAGTCCCTTGAAGGAAGACATCATGCTCGTGTTTCTTTCACACCTTTTTTGATATTTAGTTGCTCAATACATACACGTTGGTGATCATTGGTGGAGGGAGTGGGGAGTGGGTGAGAGAGAATTACAGGCCTTCCACTTGTGTTTGATTAAACTGGCAGGAATTTCCAGGGAAAGCAGTGCTTCAGAAATTATGTGATTGACAGAAGGAAGATCACATATTTATTTTCTAGAAGAATAGTGATTGTCAAGTTGTGAGCTGAGGAGCCTCAGAGCCTCAGCTGGCCAAGGCTCATATGGAAATTTTTATTTGAACAAAGAGTTTTAGGACTACATCCAAGTGGAAACTACTTATTTCAGGATTGGAGCCTCCACAGAGAAAGATCAGAGGTGGGAATGAAATAGGAAATAGTTCCAGAGACTGCTGCTGTGTAACAAATTACCTTAGAACTTAGCAGCTGAGAACAACCATTTTTTACACTCACGCAGGAAGCTACAGGTCAAGAGGTCAGTGAGGGCACAGCAGGAATGGGTTCCCTCTGCTCCTGCTGTGCAGACTTAAAGGAAAGGGGAGACAGGATGCCGGGATGGGGTCATCTAAAGACTCCTTCCCTCGCATGTCTGGTGATCAGGATGGTTACAGGTGGCTTGGTGTCCTTACAGCTTGGTGCTTGCGGGGTTGTCAGCCACTGCGTGTGGGGCTCAGGACTCCAAGCATATCGGTTCCAGCAGAGAAGACAGAAGCTACGTAGCTTTTTATGGTCAACCTTGGAAATCACATGGCCTCACTTCCACTGTCTTCTCTTGGTTGCAACAGTCACAAAACCCACCCAGATTCAAGGGAGGTGACATAGATCCCACTTCCAAATGAGAAGAGGGTCTAAGAATTTGAAGCCATGTTTTAAACTAATATTAGGTTGGTGCAAAGGTAACTGCACTTTTTGCCACTAAAAGTAATATAAGGGGCTGGGCATGGTGGCTCATGCCTATAATCCCAGCACTTTGGGAGGCTGAGGCAGGCGGATCACCTGAGGTCAGGAGTTCATGACAAGCCTGGCCAAAGTGGTGAAACCGCATCTCTACTAAAAATACAAAAATTAACCAGGCATGGTGATACATGCCTGTAGTCCCAGCTACTCAGGAGGCCAAGGCAGGAGAATCATTCGAACCCAGGAGGCAGAGGTTGCAGTGAGCCGAGACTGTGAACTGCACTCTAGCCTTGGTGACAGAGTAAGACTCTAGCTCAAAAAAAAAAAAAAAAAAAAAAAAAAAAAAAAAAAAAAAAAAAAAAAAAAAAAAAAAAAAAAAAAAAGAAAGAAAAGAAAAAAAAAAAGAAAAAGTAATATAAGGATGAAAGAAGCAAATGGAGGGGAAGAGAGGGACCTTGCACTCTGGAAAGGAAGATAGGATTGTGAATCTGCTGTGGATCCAGGTTACGTTTATTGCCCATGTGCCCTGACCTTCAATGGCTTTTATTTTTTGCAGCTTGAGTGTTTTGATGATCTTCTCAGAGAAACATCTCCTTTCTCAGTTGTAATGTGCTCAGGAGCTAAGAGCTGCAGAGCAATCATTTGAAATCTTTGGTAGTCATAATAAAAGAGGTAAAGGTACTCTCGGGTACTAAATGACCTCCTTGTCACCAAGCAGCTCCTCATCAGAACTTCTCCAAATATACGTTCTCTCCTTTTCCACCTCCAGCTCATCTTGCCTTCCATCACATCTCATTCCTGGACTTTTTCATTCCTCATCCCCACCTTATTTCCAATTTCAGTCATGTTTTGGTGAACCCACTGCTCTTGGTGCTTAGAGCAAGGAAGGCTAGTTGTTCTGAATTTACAGTACTTTTTCAACCAGCCATTGGAAAGCACATTGAACTCCCCACACTCATTTTTACTGCCATTTTTTTTCAGCATAATTTACAAGAAGTAGGAACACATATTAGGTAATTGTGCCTCATGGTCCTATTTTCTCAGCAATATTTATTTTCATTAATGCAGCTGACAGAAAATGAAACAAATCTTTATCAAAATGCTTGCTAATGTAAAACTGAGAGTACCAGGCAGCCTGGAATAAAGTAAAGAATCACAATTGTAATATTGCTATTTTGGGAGTTTTACATTAAGCTCCTATACAAGAATCAAAGATGGAGGTGTGATCATAAATTTTAGCTGAAATTTGGGGATGTGGCAGCCACTCTGGGGCACATTTGCAGGAAAATCATAGGCTCAAATGGAATTTGCTGACGACTATATATCAATTTGCCATGAGAATAGACAGTATTAGAAACCCTGGACTCTTCCCATAAATCATTGTAGATGTGGCATCTCAAACAGAAGAGAGTTATGACTGTTATAAATCGTTCACTGAGAGTTGTTTTTTACTTGAGATAGGGAAAACAATTGAAGGAATTCAGGATAGCAGATGTATTGTTGTCATTAGTTAAGGATGAAACTATAATTTAGGAAAGAAAAAAAAGGCTGGGCGCGGTGGCTCATGCCTATAATCCCAGCACTTTGGGAGGCCGAGGCGGGCAGATCACGAGGTCAAGAGATCGAGACCATCCTGGCCAACATGGTGAAACCCCGTTTCTACTAAAAATACAAAAAAATTAGCTGGGCATGGTGGCATGCACCTGCAGTCCCAGCTGCTCGGGAGGCTGAGGCAGGAGAATTGCTTCAACCCGGGAGGCAGAGGTTGCAGTGAGCCAAGGTTGCACCACTGCACTCTAGCCCAGTGCCTGGTGACGGAGTGAGACTCTGTCTCAAAAAAAAGAAAAAAAAGGTGCAAGATGGGGTACTGCACAGAGAGCCACCCAGAGCCCATCTGGTGGACAGAGTAAGGAACTCTTGTGGGTGTAATTGGGATAGTAAGAAGGGGCAGGTTATGGTGGAAAGTTCTTGGGTTGAAGCCCAACTTGATTTTTGAGTCCAGGTTCTACCTTTTCCTTGGTGCTCTTGAGCAAGATACTTAACTTCAATAATCTATAATCTATACATTGGGAATAATAATCACTATCTAGCAATGGTGTTTTAGAAATTAAAATATTATAATGATCTTAGCAAAACATCTGCCTCATACTCAGTAGAAGTGTCTGCTTCATACCCAGCAAATATTCCTTTTCAAATAGATGTAGGCCACTATGTTATAATTAATAGGCAATACTATAAGCATTTGGATGTTTCTGCACAATGACCTATTTGCTGTCTTTTGTTACATTTTCTTATTTGGGGGAGTGAAACTCCTGGCTGGCTTTGGGGTGGATATAGCACAGGGGTGCCCACCTATGTGGAATGGTTTGAAGAACCCTTGGCAGGGCCAGAGGGCCAGTGGCCCCATTGTCCTTCATAGAGCCAAAAATTGCTCCAGGTACAGATTCACTCCTCTGGGTTTTGAACAAGCTTCCGAAATTTCAGTTCTTCTATTATAATGCAAGTATTCTCGGTAGTTGAGAATGGAGGAGAGTTATGAGAATGAGGCGAAATATGTTAAGCTACAGGTTGCAAACTCATTTCTTGCTCCTGTTAGGAAAACTAGACAGTCAGATGACACATTCTTGCCTAGCTGCAATTGGCTGCAAGGGGCAGCTGCCCAGTTTCTATGGGATGCCCACTCCTGATACGATACTAGTACCTATGACGTTACTCTTGGCATTCTTTAGACATTTTCACTGTTTTCCTGCCCCCTGCAACACCTGAAAACTTATTTACCCACAGTTTATTAGGGAAGAGAACTGACAGATGTTAGTCACGTGTAGTTGAAAGAGGGTAGTCTGTAGGTCCGAAGGCTCTATTGTTCTTTCATTATATTGGGTGGGGCAGGTTGCTATATCTTTGAACTCTGGTTTCCTCCTCAGTGAGAAGATGGCTTAGAGGTTCCACAGTCCCTTTACTTTCTCCCATTCTCTGGTTCTTGATGGTGGTCTTGATCCTACCTGAAGGGAGCCCAGGATTAGAGAGAGGAAGAATGTCACGGGCAACCTGATCTCTTTCCAATTTGACCCATGCCCGCTTGGTGGTATCTGCTTCAGGGAAGTGAAGGGTCTGTCCGGAAATTATGATGTCATGTTACAGTGTCCTTATTCCCTCCTCTATAAAACAATTTTCCTGTTGTCAGTTCTTCTGGAACTATGTTATCTACTCTGCTGACCACAGGCTACATGTGATTTTCCACATTAATGAAAATTAAATAAAATGTAAAAATCCTGTTCCTGGGCCATATAATCTCATTTCCAGATCTCAATAGCCACATGTGGCTAGTAGCTACTTGGCAGAGGAGGCACAGAAAGAACATTTTCATATTCACAGAAATTCTACTCTTGTAGAGAGTGCTGCTCTGTATTCAGTGGCCTAACATCAGGGTGTTTTTATCGTCACTTGAGCAGAGGTAATGCAATCCCTGGAGAAGACTTCCGGTTTTAATTACACTCAGGTTAACAAGCCCATTGTTCCATTCCAAATAATGGTTGCTCAACATTCCATTCTGATGATTTTTTTTAGCCAAGCAGTCGACATAGTTTTATTAAACACCACCCACTCATTGTGTACTAGTGAAATGAGGAATGAATGTGGCTCTGTCTCCAGATAAATGAATAGAGAGAAAGAGAGACAAAAAAAAAATTGGATGAGTGGGGGTGTTGGTTCACAAAATAACTTGGTTAGACTGTAGGATCAGAAAATCTCTCTAGATCTTTTTTCTGCCCATGAAGAATCACACAGCTTTCACAAAGTGGCCAGTTTCCACTAAAATGCTTGCCGTTTATATAAAATATTGGCATTTGTTGCAATATTGCAAACCAAAGAGTCATTGAGTTCCAAACTAAAGTTTTATAAAACAGTTTGTCCTGTCTAACCTTAAAAAGAGAAGGCATTTACTATATGCCAAGCATTATGCCACCTGCTTCACATGCGTTTTCTCACGTGGATTTCACAATACTTTCTTGACAAAGGTCAGCTGTGCACCTTCTGGAGAGACAGTATCAGGAAGGGGGAAAGCAGAGGGTTCGGAGTACAGCAGACTGGGCTTAAATTTCAGCTGCATTACTTATTAAACTTCAAGACTTTGGGCATTTACTTAACTACTATTAGCTCTAGTTTCCCTGTCTGTAAAATGGGGGACATGATATCTGCTTCATGTGATTGTTGTGAGGATTGAGTCAGACAAGGTAAATGAAGTGCTTGGTATAAGACCTGGCACACAGAACGTGAAGAGAGGGAAATGAGTCAAATTCTGGGTCCCTATCACATTGTACCTTGTACATATTGGACACTCAGCAAGTATTTGTTGAATAGATAGGTGGATGGAAGGATGGATGTCACATCTACAAAACATTCTTCAACTGCAGAACATTTCCTGCGAGTGTAGGCAGTCGCCTAAGTGCAATGATTTGGGGAGGCCAAAAGTCTCTTATTCAACCCCAAACAATCATCCCACTGGCCCTGGCTGCTGTTTTGAAATTTAAGCATTCCCCTTTCTATTCAGCCAAATGTTCCTGTTAAAAGCAAATATTGCTTTAGAGAAGGAACACACTAAGCTATTGTGTGCCATGGTTCCGGTCCAGCTGCCGAGCCACCTAAGACTCCACAGCACTGTGGAGCAGGACCAGCTCTGGTCTGGGCGCTGGACATTCTAGCCTCCAGACATGGCTCTGCTAGCACCTGGCCTTTCCTGGGTCCCAACCTCAGATTCTCTATTAATTAAATGGAGTATTAGACTAGATCTTCTATAAATGGTTCGGTTTGTGGTTCCATAAGCGGGTTACCAGGCAAGTGAGTTTTCATGTTGAGGCATGGAGCGATCCCTGGGTTGGAGGGCTTTGGAAGGAGCAATGCAGGGATCATAGCCCTGGAAGGATAGGGAGCTTCTGTCCAGAGTGGTTATAGGATACCTGATAATGACAGCCTAAGGGACATTTGATGGTGAACAGAGGATCAACAATGATGGTTTTAGGACTGTTTCACAGCTTTGTTAGAAACCAACCTGGTTTGTAAACATCACCTAGGAGTCTCCCTGGACATTAAGCATCAACACAAGATCACCTGGAATGAAGCCAGTTGACTGCTCCAAATGCGATCTTCAACACTGGGTGCCCTCATGCAGCCAGGCTTGGGTGTATTGTGGAAAACTGCTCCAGGAGATTCCAAGGCGTGACTGTCCACTCGGTGGTGCAACCATGGACTGAGAGAAGCTACTGGCCTGAAGCAACTGGCCTAGCCCATAGAAAGCAAAAATGAAGCAGCTCTTTGTGGCTGTAGGTGTCCCAGGGAGCAACAGTAGACCAGTTACTGAACACCTCCCACATGCCAGGCGCCATAGTGGGCATTTCACACACGTTGTCTCATGTAAACCTCACAGCTGTCCCTTGCAGTAGACACTACTGCCTTCACAACACACATGAGGACGCTGAGACACAGAGAGGACAGAAGTTGAGGTGAGATTTGAGAATAAGATTTTTGTATGCCAAAATACACACCTTTTCCCAAGTATGTCACGCAACCTCCAGGATGTTCTGCAGATATCACTTGCTGTTATAGTTCAATGTTCTCTGCCCATGGGTATTGAGGGTGGAATTATTGTTCTCACATTTTTGCTATGTCAGGCATTCCTGGAACAAAGAAACAATCACCACCAGTGGCACCATCTACCCTGAGAGAGAGTGTTTGAAGTCATTAGTTGTATTTTCCAGCAGTCAGGGTTCCAATTTAAGTTTTCTGTTGGATCTTTTTCTGTTCACACTTGGTTGATTGGAATTAGTCTGTGTTTTCTTCCCCAATTTTGAGGACTCACGTTTAGGTTTTATTGAGATTCATTTCGTAATGCTTTAGAAGGTTAAGAAGCCTGAAGCTCCCTGGGTTTCTTATTAAGATGCTGCAGGGAAGAAGACAAAGTATATCAGTTTATTGGGCTAGACATATCTGTTGATTGACGCAGATGCTGCAAACATGTTCTGGGAACGATTTCAATGTTCTGTAATAAGTAGCACTTTAATCAGGACTGGGCCAACTGGAGGGGTCTTGGCAGGGTTGGAGTTTCCTGGGAAGTGCCTGTTAAGGTGAAGAATTAGCCAGTGCTCAAGTTTAGCATGCAGACCCCTGAGATGGGGCCTGGAGAGATATGCCACAGACTGCTGATCGACATTGGTGCAGATCACTGTTGCGTGATCACTTTCACTTGTACATCATTATCAGGTCAGAGCCTCCCCCTGCCCCGTGGGCTTGCCATGAGAGGGGGGCTCCATCTTCTTTCTTAACATAAGGGGAGGAGGGTGTGCAGGCTCCAGAGATGTATGTCCTTTACTCTTTGCAGCTTCAGCAATTGAGCAGACTGAAGAAAGATGTTCTTGAAAAGTGGACTTTTCTTTTTATCATGATTTGCCCTTTTTTTTCTAGATTTTTCCCTGTGAAGTGTTTTATATATTCAAGACTTGATATCATGTCATCAAAAGCCTAATCATAAAATAAGTCTCAAGTGTGCCCACTGTCCCTTATGGAGCACGAAGCTGGCTTCTTGGGCAGTCACCTTGTTGGAACCACTCCTTGAAATTTGTGCTTATCATGTCCTGGCTTTTCTGGATAGTTTGACCACATAAGATAGTTTGCTAAATATCTTCCCTGTATTTAAAATGTGGCTTTTGTGTAATAAAGCCATGTGAACTCCATAGCAGTACCAAGTTTACAAAACTACCCCAGTACCTCTGTTTTGTAAACAGTAGCCCTGTTTGCAAAAACTGGTTCCATTTTAAATTAGCTTAGACGACCTTTATCCTAAGTGCTTGTGTTTTTACTATTCTATGATGCAGAATTAAATGAAGAAATTTGTGCATGAAGAAAACTTCACTTCTGTGTCCCCCAATACCATACCAACCTCACTTTTAATTCTATGAATTAATGGATTTTACAGTAGGATGTTA
The DNA here is from genome assembly GCF_001604975.1 of Cebus imitator. Lineage (NCBI taxonomy): Eukaryota > Metazoa > Chordata > Mammalia > Primates > Cebidae > Cebus > Cebus imitator. Next base: position 1,606,806 of record NW_016107570.1, on the reverse strand, counting down.
GGACAAGAAATTTATATGTTAGTACATATACTTGGGGATTGATAAGAATTTATATTCCAATATAGAAGAAAATGGATGAAAACTTTTGAACCCCAGTCTCATCCATTTCTGTTTTTCCATTCGACATTCTTGTGTAGTAAGTGTGGTTCTGAGGCAGTGGTCACTTTGTGATGCAGTCATGAAATAAATGTGAGAGAATCTGGCCATACTTGTGTTTTTCCAGGCCCAAAGGTAGGATAATCCTCAGATGCTGATGTCAATTTAGTGACAGGTTGTGATATGACCTGACACCCTTGCTGTTACTCTGGTGGAGCACAAATGTATCCTTTAATATAATTTGTTCATTTAGGATACTCAAGGCAAGCAATTGAAACTGACTTTGGTTGGCTTAGGCATAAAAGTAACTTCTTGAGAGAGAGCCGGTATCTGGTGGACTCATTGTAAAGTTGCAGGAACCAGACTTAGAATGTGGGTGGGGACAAAGGGAAGCCAGAGCCAAATTTAAAGTCACACCAGAGAGCCAGCTTGGTGAACTGCTCCTGCTGAGAGCTGGGCATGGGGCTAGCACGGCCACTGCTAGTGTTGGTCTTGGATAAGGGTGCTTGGTCCTGCTGGACCTACTGGCCTGGCAACTGGCTGCTGCCACCACGGTCGCCAGGATAAAGGCTGTCTGTTCTCTGAGCCACTGGTCCCAGATTTGAAGCCCCAGAATGGATGTACCTCATTGACCATGACCATGATCTGGGCCATGACTGCCAGAGAGTCTGAGAAAGCAAGAATCTGGCTATCTCGACTGCTGTCACGGAAGGGGCCTTTTTCCTCACTAAGATTCATGGCAGGAAATTCATCCACTATAGGAAGGGGTTCAGATACAAGAAGGCCACAGTCTGACCATACATAATCAACTCATTTTATCTAAAGGCATTCTTTTGAACTTTTAATTTTCCTTCTTGCTGACATGTTTATTCTTTTAAGCCCCTTATTAATAGTTTGTATTTCAAGTAGAAGGAGAAAACATAAAGAGGTAACATTCAGTTCCTTTTTTTTTATAGCTTTCTTGAAGTTTCTGTAAGCAATACTAAGAGGTAATATTGCCCCTGTTACACCCCCACTCCAAGAAATTGCATTGGAGAAGTGAACACACCTTCTTAGAGTGCAGCTAAGAAATAGACCTGGAATAGATCAGATGAAAGGAAATAAAAAACAATTATTTAAATGGGGCTTAGATGTTGCTTAAACTTGGCTTTTCCTCCTTATTAGTATAAATAATCAAATTGTATATCTCCAGGGACCTAACATTTTAATTTTGGGATGTATGCCTCATTGCAATTCAAAGATAGGCTGGTGCTTCAACATGTGGAAGTAAAGCTTAGTGATTACAAACAGGGTGCTGGGGTTGGCCGGACCTGGGTGCAAGTCCTTGTTCAGCTGTGTGACTTGAGGCATGTTTCTTCACCCTTTAGTCTATTCCTCATTTGAAAAAAGGCAGTGGTAATCCCTATCTCATTAAATAAATTCATACATGTAAATCCCATATTAAGTATTTAGTGAGATAGCTATTCTTATTCTAATTCCTGATATAGGAGAAGAGAGGAGAAATTTGTTCTCTCAAAGTAAAAAGGGGTTGCCTTTGGAGGAAATGTCAAGCGGTGGCTGGTTGACAATGCGATGGTTGTTGCAGTGAAGATCTAGCACTGGGGAATAAGCGTGGTGGACTAACGGATGTCCCAGGTTCCCTTTAATAGCTAGCTCTATGGTACAGTAACTCTCTCAAGAACTCAGACAGGATGAGTCCTTTCAGCTGGGCTACTCCTGATGTTGATGGTAAAACACCAGCCACTCAGACAGTATCCATCAATGTCAACCCTAATCTGGAAATGAACTGACCAGGCCAAGGTGGAAACCAGTTGGTCTGTCCAACAGTAACTAGTCCATAAAAGTGGCAGCCACTTTCACCACCATCATTGTAGCTCTGATCACTTTCCATGACTTGATTTGGCCAATGTGTTGTGTGTGTGGTGGATGGAAGAAGCTAATACAGCTATGACCTTCTTCAACAATAGTGAGATACCGCTGTCATTTGCAAATCAGTTAAAAAATAGGAGGCCTTCCCAGCTAGGCACTAAGAGCTAATTCTTTTGGGCAATTTTTTTTATTACATTCAACCATAGAAAATTAAAAAATAAAAAAGAATGGCATTTTTCCCTTCCAGTGCAAAACCTCCTGGGATTCATGGTCTATCCTAATTATATCTTCTGGGGTAATCCTGAGAAATCTTGTCCATTCCAGTAGAGTCTGTGCTGTGAATAACTGTTAGAGTGCTCACCTAGTTTTGCTACAATGCAAGAATTTCTAGGTCTAAACTCTCTTAAATTGATTAGGGTAAGTTATTTCCTATATTGTGATTAAATTATATTATAAGGAATTATTTTATCTGATGGTTTTCCAACATGAGAGCTCAGGCAGAATAGTACACAGGATGAGATTATAGATCTACTCATGATTTTCCAGTACATAATACATTGTTCTTAACTATAGTTGCCGCATTGTATAATAGACCTCTTGAACTTATTTCTCCTTGCTAACTGAAGTTTCCCATCCTTTGACCAACATCTGTCTCTAACCTACGACTCTCTGCCCCTAGCCCCCAGTAAACACCATTCTACTCTCTGCTTTTGTGGGTTTGACTTTTAAAAATTTCACATATAAGTGAGATCGTGTGGTATAGTTTGTCTTTCTGTGCTTGGCTCATTTCACTTAATATGACATCCTCCAGGTTCATTCATTTTGTTACAAATGACAGGATTTCCTTCTTTTAAGACTGAATAGGATGACATTGTGTATATACACCATGTTTTCTTTACCATTCATCCACTGATGGAAACTTAGGTAGATTCCATATCTTGGCTATTGTGAATAATGCTGCAATGAACATGGGAGTGTAGCTATCTCTTCAAAATGATTTCATTTCCTTTAGAAATCTACCTAGTCGTGGGATTCCTGGATCATATGATAGCTCTATTTTTAATTTTTTGAGAAACCTCCATATTGCTTCCCATAATGGCTGCACTAATTTACATTCTCATCAACAGTGTGCAAATGTTCCCTTTTTTACCATATTCTTGCCAACACTTGCTGTCTTTTGTCTTTTGATGATAGCTGTTTTAACAAATGTGAGGTGATAGCTCCTTACAGTTTTAATTTTAAGGGAAATGCACATTTAAAAATACTATGAGTGCTAGTAGTGAATGTGGAATCCTAAAAATTTATACTGGACCACAGGAAGAATTTCTTTTGTTAGGCCAGAAAATGGGCTAAGAGTCAGAATGACCTAGTGTTCCCCTTTGTTTCTGTATCATTCCTAACCTACCTTGAGTTCCGTGTCTGAATTTGGCTGTTGAAGGCGCTAATTTTCAAGGAAAGGAAAGGCCTGCCCAGGATGAGTCTGCCAGCAAGTCAGCAGAAGCAAGCCTACCCATTGTCTAAAGCCAAGCTGGCATGGGTACCACTCTGTGTCTTCTCAGTCTGGGGGCAAAATCTCCAGCCTTGAATAGGAGTCAGACCTGGTATGGTGGCTTTCGCCTGAAGTCCCACCTACTTACAAGGCTGCGGCAGGATCCCTTGAGCCCAGGAATTTGAGGCTTCAGTGAGCTATGAGCACATTAATGTACTCTAGCCTCGGCAATAGAGCAAGACCCTGTCTTTAAGAAGAAGAAAAAAAAGGAGTTAAAAGTTAATATAGAACCAGAGAGAGAGGGGTCAGGTCTTCTCAGATGGGGTAATCCCCAGTTTGACTTGCTTTTTAGTCCCATGAGAGGAGGACCCACAATAAGAGAAGAAGCCAAAGAGAAATATGTGGCAGGGTCTTTCCCAAGTGGCAGCAGCTTAACCCATTTCACCTTCCTGACTTCATAAAGGAAGACATGGGAGACTTTTCTTATTTTTACTCCTCCCATTAGACTCCACCATCTGGAAAATGTGGCCTAAGAATAAACTCCCAGGATCGTCTATTTTAACATATCTGCTCCTTTGTGGGAAGAGTAAGTGTGAAAATTTGGGAACATGTGCAGTGGATAAAGCCGTTATTTTATGCAAAACAGAAAAGATCAGTGCCCTCTTTGGATGGATGCAGCTCTGTACCAGGGCACACAGCTTTGTTATTCTCAAAGAGGCCCACAAAGCAACCAAGGAAGCCGTTGCAGCTGGGCACTAGTAGCTGATTCTCTTGGTAACCGTGGGCTGGGTTCAGCTCTCATGCCTGCTTGAGCTGAGTGCGTTTGTGTGGTAAACAACCTGGACCACTCTACGTGGTCCCCTCGTGGTGGTAATGGGCAGGCTTAAGGGGTGTGATATTGGGGAGGGGGCTCAAACAACTCACGGAATGGGCATCTAAGCAAGGTAGAGAGATTCAGAGCAGGGAGGAGTTCGGAAGGGGTGTTTGGCTTGTTCGCTTTTTTTTTTTTTCCTTTCTATCTTGGCACTCTTTATTAACAGAACACAGTATAGACTATGCATTGCATTTTGAAAAAGAAGGAGAAGAAAAGGCATAATCTTTGCTGTTGAGATGTTTGCAGGCTAACTCAGCAGTTCCCTCCCCTCATCCTTTCTGCCTCTCTACTTATTACATTTACTTCTAGTTCTTCCTCTTTAAATTGAAAAAGCAGAGAGGCAAAACCAGACACTGTGATAATGGAATTTTATGTTGTAGTCTTTGATTACACTTCCCTTCCAAAGCCTCAATATTTCACATTGTTAATAATAATGTTCTTTGTAGGAAAAATCCTTAATTTGAAAATGTTGCAGATGGCCTTTTATCAGGAGCTATGGACTGTCAAAATAAATAGATCTAATTATGAACCATTGTTGTTGAATGGGCCATCTTAAATAATAGCAGTCAAGTTTCCAAAAATTAAAAAAAAACAAACCTCACATTTTAAAAAGACCTCAGAATAATTAGTGGTCTTTGGTTGATTGGTTTTCAACAAGTTATTCAGCAGATGGAGACTGTCAGATTTCTTCTGGTACATTATTTTTGTAACTCAGGGGGATTGCATGCAACTTCAGCATCACCTTTTTGTGGAATAGGATTTGGTTTAGGAGAATCCCACTGCACCTGGAGAATCCCACTGCACCTGTACATTAAGATGGAGCATGAGGAAAATCTTGGGAGTGAGCCATTTGAAGAAAATCTAGGTTTGGGTAGGTCAATTTAGGACTGACTATTAGATATAGCCTTACACATCGTCTCTTGGAACTGCCCTGAAGGTGAAGATGTGAGACAGCTAATATTTCTCTGCAAGAATTCCTTGGGTTGCTGAGTTTTGGTTCTTGTCATCAAGAAAATGTTTGTACCAGAGCAAGATGTGGAAAACCCCAGATGAGAGGCTATTGATGTAGATTCGTGAGCTCTGCCAAAGTAATGTCATTATTGCTGCTCCAACCCCAAGGAAAGATCTTAAACATATGTAAATAGACAAGTTATAAATTGTAATTTAGTATCTGGTAACTGGAAGTCTTTACTTCATTTGTACTGAGTGACTACCTGAGTTTACTAAGGAAAATGTTGGAGATCACAGATTTGAGTTGAAGTCAATAAAACAGGATAAAAGTCTAGATGATGAATCTTTGCTTTTAAAACTGCAGTAAGAGGTTATATTAGTGGAAAATACACATGGATTCAGAAAATACAGATAAATCTATAGCAATTGAAATGTATACTTTTTTCAACATCTAAAACATTGAGTTCAAAATTCTTCATAAAAACACAATTCCTAAATTAACTTTAAAATAAATTAACAGTGAGCCTTATTATCCCCATTTTAGTGCTACAAATCCAAGTTATGGAGAGAAAATTTTAAAAGAGGCGAGAGCTGTGACTATAATTTAAAATATATTGTTCTCCAGTCTTTTTACATATATTTGAAACCAGTTCATTAACGATGACGTTGTGTAGGAAAAATTGGCATTTGTGCCAAAAAATTCTTTGTGTATGTTAGTTTGCATGCATATTTTAGAGTCTTCATGTTAAAAGTATAGGAAAGACCTACTTGACAAAGATGAGTTTTGTTGAAATTTTGGGGAGAATATAGATTTGAATTCATATAAATAACACTGATAAAAGTCCAGATGACTGAAACATATTTCCTCTTTTGCTAATTAGAGTTTATTAAGCACTTAAGCTGCAAAAAATAAGAGGTTATATTAGTAGAAAATATGTATAGGTTTAAAAAATTTAGGTAAATCTGTAGATAATTGAACTATAATTCAGGAAAACATTTAATGAAGCCTCTTTTTCAACACCTAGATTTGTTCCCTAAGAGTTATATTCGTATTTTACCGTGAAACTATTTTCTTCCACACCAGAATCTATTGTATGTTGGCAAAGGAAAATGGACTAGTCATTGATTACCACCAAGAGTTTATTACTTACTCAGACCAACCCAGTGTTCATTGGGTACGTAAAGTGGAAAGAGTTTTAAATGCTACCTTTGCAGTATTAAGTTTGGGTGAATCCAGAGATATTTGCTGTGAGTGTGGCAAAATGATTATTGTGGAATTGTTTGCTGAATTTCATTTTTTTTTTTTTTTGCTGACAAAATTCATATTCCCAAGTCCTCTTTCCCTTTATCTTTTAAATTGAAGAGTATTTAAGTGAAAACGCAACGCAAACATATCTTACTCCCCGAACTTCTTGTTTAAATTGTTAGTGTTTTTTATTTGTAGTAGGCTATTTATAGAGATCTTTTTCATAAAACTTGCAGGTTTTTCTTCATAAATCTTGCAGCTTCAACAGGGAGAAAAGGAAAAAAGAAACGTATTTCCTCTTACCCCCTTAGTGTCCCACCTCAAGTACTGGACACAAATGTGCAATCCTTAAAGATTCTCTTGGCTTAGAAAAGCCTTTCTCCTCTCTTGGCTAATCAGGCAGTGTGGAATCAGCAAGGGCCCAGCTCTCACTGTTTTCCTATGAAGTTGTTCCGATGTGTGACACATCCACCTTATGGAGGTTTAAATTGGTTATGTCTTCAGGCTTACAAAAGCAGGTTCTGGAATTGGTATAAGCACTTGATTTATTGGAACATATCCGATGGTGTGTCATCGACTGACCCCTCTGATATGAGCTTTCCTTCAAAAAAGGTTCATCAGAGAATTGAAGTTTCACAATCAGATCTTTGTTTACTAGGCGTATTTTTCAGCCTAAAGGAAATCTTCCCTGGCTCCCTGTAGAAGAAGGGAGTTCTTCATAAAGGAGTTCTTCTCCTTAGGGGAAGAACTCAGTTAAATGTGTTGCATATCTTCACTTCTTTTACTTGAATAAGAAGTTTACAATCTTCCCTGTGGTATTCTTCTTAGGGGAACTTTAGGAAGAAATGTTTGATCCTGAGAGTGGTAACTGGAAGCATGAACTGGAGTATAATATTACCCATTTAAATAAATTTTGCTTAAATTTTTTAAAAAATGATTTTCCAGAGGCCAGGCAAAGGCCAGTTTCCACTTGATATTGGCAGTTTCAGGGTGGGATTAACAAGAGATGAGGAAATGAAGATGGAAGGGAATTATAGCTACGTATCAGCAGCATGGACAATTTCCTAATGTGCATCTCTAATTAAACATTGGTTTATTAGTTTATTAATTAGTTCAACAAATATTCATTGGATATCTCTGCTAGGCAAGAATCTGGGCACCAGAGTTACAAAAGTGAATGAGGCACATTTTTCTTCCTTAAGGAGCCGAGAAGGAAATATGCAATTAACTACAGTGATTGTTTCTCACACTACCAAATAAAAGTGAGGCTAACCTATTTCTCAGTGTTTTTTTTTTTTTTTTGAGGACAAATAAATGAAAAAACTTCAACTAGAAAAATCAAAATTCATATTTACTATTGGATTGTCTGTACAATATTGTCATCAGTAAACCATGTAATGGAAATATAGGACTTGGACTGTGTGTGACATTGCCAATTTCAGTTTGTAATTTGTTCAAACTTGCAAGTGATAATTGTGTAATTTCTTTTGAGCAACAGAACAATAAAAACCATCAGTACAAACTCAGAGTATCCTTAGTGCTAGAGATCTCTATTACACAATGATTCCTTACACTGTGTGGAGTATGAAAGTTCTATGAAAATATTTCTCTACAATTCATTTTTATAGTAGTCCTGTCAACAGGTTTTATTAATTCTACTTTTCTGTTGAAAATATGGAGTCTCAGTAATTGTGATTGAGTTAGTCATCCCAGGTTATAAAAACAACAGTCTCAGAAGGATCGCAAATGAAATATCTTCTGCCTTTCAATCCAGAGAAATGTTTTCTATACCTCAACAAGGACTAATGTAAGGACCACGTGTTATGGCTAACCATGGAATATCACAGCTATCACACTGATGAGAGAGGACTTATCACTTCTTAGGTTGCTCAAGAGGATGGCATGGGCAGAATAATGGCCCCCAAAGAGGTTTCTGTTCTCATCTCTACAATCTTTGAATATGTCAGTTATAGGATGAAGAAGAATTAAGATTGTGGATGGAATTAAGATTACTAATCAGATGATCTTAAAATAGGGAAATTATCCTGGTGGGCCTAATTTAATATTTTAAGAGGTAGGCAGGAAAACAGAGGGAGTTGTGACTAAGGAAACTAAGGGGCAGTAGTCAGAGGGATATGACATTGTATTCTTTAAAAATGGAAGAAAGGGTCACAAGCCACAGAATGTGGATCACCTCTAGAACTGGAAAAGGCAAGGAAGCAGATTTTCCCCTAGAGCCTCCAGAAAGAAACTCAGCCCTATGAACCTCTTGTTTTTATCCCTCTGAGACTCATAGGACGTCTGTCCTATGGAACTATGTGATGACAAACTTGTTTTATGCCACTAGTGATAACTTGTTAAAGTAGCAGTAGGAAGCTAATCTGTGGGGTGGCTGTTAGAGCCTGATTTATGGCTCTCTACTTTCAGAGCAGACGGTGTGACTGGGAGTCCCCTGCTATCACCATGTGGGAATGTTACAGGTTAGAGCAATAGTTTATTCAATTATTTACTAATAAACATTTATTGGTACCAGGTACTGTTCTAGGCCAAACAGTAAACAATACATGAAGAATCTTGCCTTCATGAAGCTATCATTGTAGAAGGGAAAATAAAATAAGTAAGTAAAATGCATCATATATTAGATGGTGATAAGTAATGAGAAAATTGTAAGGGGGTAACAGTACAGTAATAGGAAGCAGTGTGTGTGTGTGTGTGTGTGTGTGTGTGTGTGCGAATGTGTATTTGCATGTGTGTATTAGGTTTGTAAATTTTAGATGAGGCTTCTAGGGCAGGTTCACTGAGAAGGTGATATGTAAATAAGACCTGAGGACTTCTTTCAGGAAAGAGGAAACAGCTAGTGGCTTTCTGACTCAAGCAAAGGAAATGCAAAGGCTCTGAGGATAGAGGGTCCTGGTATGGGAGGGATGGGAGATGGTGAATAGGTGATAATGTAGGTAAAACTTCCAGGATGCCAGGTTGATCTTTCGAATAGTAGCTTATATCCCCCCTAAGGCTGAGCCTTGGAGCTCTTCTCCTCAGCTGGTGCTTCTTTTTATAAAAAAATTATTATTTCTACTGCAGAGAAAAAGCAGACCATTTCCAAAGGGCAGCCTAAGGGAGCTGGAGGCAGAGAGTGCCAGAGAATGTTTCAGTGCTGATAACCAATTTTATGGATCAGTCATTTTAATTAATAAGGAGAATGGGAGAAAGTGATGCAAACAATGTAAGCCCTGGTTGGCATTTCCTTGAATGTTGAATACCTTTTGCTTTTTAAAGGATAAGGAGTTTGGTTAGTGATTGGAACAGGCAGAACTGGGGTTGCTGTAAACTCAAACCAGCAGGTCACAAAGTGCTGTTGGCAAATTTTTCTGATTCACATGTCTCATATTTACTGTAATACTGCAGAATAACTTTGATCTTTCTGTCTTTAGACAGAAGTCACCACCGCTATCCCCCTAAAGCTATTGGCTAGCATTTCTTTAAACAAGTAGGCTGTACTAAGCACTTCATGTGACTCCAGCAGGAGAGGAAGGGAGGAAGCTACGAGGGTTGGACACCCAGAGCTAAGAAGGAGGCAGTTGTAGGTAGAAGGGCCAACCAGTTGGCAGCAATAGGCTGCACCAGGTATACATTTGCCTTGGGAAATGGGAAATGGGAGGGATGCCAGACCTTGGTTTCTCACACGGCAAAGATCTATGAAAGAGAGAGAGAATAGTAATGGAGTAAACCAAAGAAAGAAATAGGATGTTTCCAGAGGGATATGGCAGCTTTGAAACATGGCCTCAAAATCCTTTGACACTCCTTCCATCAAGAAGTGGGTTTTGTGTTTCTTTCCCTTGTATCCTCTTGTGACTGCTTGATCAATAGGATGGGGTGGAGGTGTCAGTTTCAGGCGCAGATCTTCAGAAATGGGTTGCTTCTACTTTCTGTTTCCTGAGAGGCTCGCTCCTGGAACCCAGCCACCATGCTGTGAAGAAGCTTCACCTAGCCCACAGAAAGGACCGTATAGAAAGGGACCTGCAGTCAGCCATGTGTGAGAGCCATCTTGGAAGCAGATCCTTTAGCTGGTCAAGCAATCCCAGCTGACATTACATGGCACAGAGATGATCTGTGCCTTCTGAGCCCTCTCCAAATTGTAGATTTGTGAGAAAATGAAAAGACTGCTGTTACTTTCAGCTACTAAGTTTTAAGGTAGCTTGTTATATGTGAACAATTGTAACGTGGTGCATTTTAGGCGACCAGGAAGGAGAAATATCAGGTTTCATGCAATATTGAGGATGCTTTGTTATTCAAGTATATAAAATATAAATCATGATTAAAACCTTTTAACCATTTAGAGTTTTTTATTCTATTTTTAGAAAAATGCACATATACCAACCTTTTGAATACAGTTTCAAGAGTCTCAATATCTTCTACATCCATCTGTGGGCGTAGACTTCAAGCTGAGAACCTCTGTGATCAGAATCTCTCTTCGCTACTGTTTGTTATAAAGTGCAATTTGGTGTAAGCTCAGTGAAGTAAGAGGGAGAGAGGACACTGGACTTTCTGTTGTTAGACTTGTATTTTACTCCAAACGTTTTGTAGACTTGCTCTTTGAGTGTAGATAAAGTGTAAAACCGCTCTATATCATAATTTCTTGGATGGTAAAATATGGATTTAAAATGTATCCTTTCTTTCCTCAAAGGAATGTTGAAATTTAGAAAAAGAAAAAGGAAGCAAATATGTTTAGAAAAGTCATAACTTGCCCGTAAGAGGTACACAATGAATATTTGTTGAATTTTTAGCTGTTGTTATGCATAGGGGATTGCTTGATTAGGTTGCTGTGGTGTTATGATAGATATACTGGTTTTCATTCATGGTTCCTGGCTTCTAACTACCACAGTACTTGTTATAATGTTGGGGTACTTGAGGCCTCAGGAAACGGAATCTTTGTAACCTTCTCTTGTCCTCCTTTCACCTGCACAAGGCAGGACTCTAATCTGATTGTCGGTCAAAATACCCTCATTCCAGATCATGTCCTTTGCAGGCACATGGATGAAGCTGGAAGCCATCATCCTCAGCAAACTAACACAGAAACAGAAAACCAGGCACTCCATGTTCTCGCTCATAAGTGGGAGTTGAACACTGAGAACACATGGACACAGAGAGGGGAACGACACACACCAGTGAGGGGAGGGAACTTAGAGGATGGATCAATAGGCGTAGCAAACCACCATGGTACACGTATAACTATGTAACAAACCTGTATATTCTACACATGTATCCCATTTGTTTTTTTTTTAGAAGAAATAAAAACAAAACAAAACAATACCCCATTCCAGAAAAAGTCCTGCTCTATACCCAAGAGGAAGGAATGCTACACAGACAGGCCAAGAAAAGTCTTTGTGATAGGCATCGATGGGTTTAGATCATGCATTTGTTGTCCAGTGACATTACTACATGGCTGTCAATCATGTCTATGTAATGAAGCGTCAATAAAAATCCAAGAGGATTGGGTTTGTGGAGCTTCCAGAGAGCTGAACAGATGAAGGTTCCTGGAGGGTGGTGCATCCAGCAAGGACACAGAAGCTCGTGCCCCTTCCCTCATATCTCGCCCTGCACATCTGTATCCTTTGTAATATACTTTATAATAAACTGGTAAGGGTAAAAGTGTTCCCCTGAGTTCTGTGAGCTGCTTCCAATTCCAGTTAGTCGAGCCCAAAGAGGGGGTCATGGAAACCCCAACTTGAAGCTGGTTGGTCAAAAGACACCAGACTTGTGACTGATGTCTACAGGTAAAAGCATCTTGGGGCTGAGCCCTCAACCTATGGGATCTGATGCTATCTCCAGGTAGACAGTGGCAGAATTGAACTAGAGGACACACAGCTGGTGTCCACTGCTTGGTACGTGGGGGAAAAACTCCATACCTTGGGTAACAGAAGTCTTCTTCTGTGTTCATGACTATTGTTGCAGTGGTGTGAGAACAGGGGATAAACACTTCTGACATAGAAGCCCAAACCTGTAAGGGCAAGATTTTGTCCGTAAAACAACCCTGGAACAAGGTCCCCAGGGAAAAAGCACCAAAGAGTGTAGAAGTGAAAAAGATCAATACAGACACCCCCACCCCCATCACCCATGTTAACGTTTACCCTGTTATCCTTAGTTTTTTTTTTTTTTTTTTTTTTTTTTTTTTTTTTTTTAATATTTGATAAGGAGTATCACTCTGTTGCCCAGGCTGGAGTGCAGTGGCATGATCTTGGCTCACTGCAACTTCTGCCTCCTGGATTTAAGTGATTCTCCTGCCTTGGTCTCCTGAGTAAGCTTGGATTACAGGTGCCCACCACCATGCCCAGCTAAATTTTGTATTTAGTAGAGATGGGATTTCACCATGTTGGCCAGGCTGGTCTTGAATATCCTTAGTTTTACAATCAGTGTAGGGGAACTAGGAGAAACAGTAGCATGCAAAGATTGATATCAGTTTACACCAAAACAGAACACTGCCCATGAGAAGAAGGAATTGGAAACAATATACACAAAAGTTTCACAAAATAGAAAAGAACTGGACACTGGCTCTAACATTGGCGTCATTGGGATAGAAAGTCTATTTACATTGTTTCTTATGAGGTCAGCAAAACATTTTAAATAGCCATTCCTTGGCTGCCTGCAGTGGGTCAGCAAATGTGAAATAAAACATGAACTGCAGACCTGACTTATGAGCAGGTTGTTCCAAGTTTATTTCTTTGCTTTCTGCTGTAGCAGATCACCTTGTCCTTGTACTGTATTGGTAGATTTTTATCATCTCAGATGAAAGAATCCCAGTGTTGGCCAGGACAAATCCAAAACACAGGTGACGAGCGGTAACACCCAATGTTAAAATCTGATTCACTGTGGTTGTTTTTCTTTCACATTGTGAAACTATAAGGATAAAAAGGGGCAGGAAAGTAAAAGCAGCAATCATGCCTGCATGGACTGAAGGCAATTTAGTTTCTATCAGACATGGTGACAGTGATGAATGCATCACAAACTCTCAAACAACAGATGCCAAGCACAAACTGTGTCACAAGATCCCAGATCAAAGATACCTACCATATGTTTAGCTTTCACATCAATGTACGTCAAATCAGTTTTGAACTAGAAGCCTTTAGATATGCAGTTCATTACCCCTTTCTCCTTTTCACCCTTTTTTGTCTCCAAGAAGTTCCCTGAATCTGAATTTAATCATTAGTCAGTTTTGGGCACGTTTGCATATAAATACATTATTTGTGATTGATCCAGTGAAAGCTCATGTGCAGGGCTGCCCCTGCCCATGTTGCACTGGCTTTCTGCCCATCCGCGCTGGAGCTGGCAGAACCCCCTTGGAGAGGGACAGAAGCCAGTGACCTGGAGGGGCCTGGAAAGAGTCTTAGAAGGGTAATTACAACACGTGTTTCTTCCTTTTAGGAGTATCTAATTGGGTTCAATGTGAAGGCAGCTCACTGTCAGGCACATGGAAGACACTGAGTTAGAGAGGTTGAAACGTGGTCACAAAGTATCCGTGAGCGTATTAAACCCATGAGGATTTATTAGGGTCTCTTAAGCATTTGATTCCCTTTAAAGAAATCAGTGCCAATAAAGAGGCACACAGCTTAAGATGCTGAAGCAGAGTGAACTAAATTGATTTATAGCTCATAGATAGAGAAAGTAAAATTCCGATTAATTTTTTAAACATACACTAAAGGGAAAATTACTATATTTTCCTAAAGTTTCTTTAGTCTAGGTGTTGTTTACCATTTTAATTACAGATTTATTATTTATTTTCTATAATATATAAGTCTTTCAGGAATTATCATTAATTTTCTCTTTTTTGCATTGGGCTTGGTGCTGGGGAAACAGAGACAAAGTATGCAGAGTCTTTGCTTGTTGGGAAGTCACGCTCTGGCAGCCTAGTCTAGCCATGTGGACAAATAACTACTGTGCGATTTGTTGAGAGAAACAGAAAGCAGGGCAGTGGCACGGGTGGAGGTGCCCAACTGGGGTACAAAGAATTGAGGGAAGGCTTGAGAGAGAAAGAGATCTGAGAGCTCTATCTTTCTAAAAAGTTGGCATATTCCAGGTAGATGGAAATACGATTGAAAGACAGAGGTGGACATTCTGAGAAGGGGGAGTAGTAAATAGAAAACACAGAGGTGGCGATAGATTATGGACTTGGGAATCGTTGGTAGGTTGATAGGTTTAGAGCACACAAATGTTAGCCCAGAAAGACTGGGAAATGATACTGAAAGCAGGGCACAGGTCATGGAATGACTTGCAGACTGTACCAGAGGCACTTGGATTTTATGAGAGCCTTGTAAGGCTTTTGTGTCAGTGTTGCCAGTGGCCCTCTCATATTCCCTTGGCAGTCACTGTTCCTATACAAGACAACAGCTACAAGTCTCAGAGACTACAAGTTTGCAAGACTATAATGACGCAGGCTCAGAGCACCAGGAGTTAACATCCTTGCGAGTAGCGCTCAGACAATGATGAATAAATAGCTTAGATTCTTCACCCCTGGTGAGGATGAATCTGCAACAGGGTTTGTATAATATCTCTGAGGCTCCCAGTGACATTGGGTCTCACTTGCTCACAGTAGTTGTCTGGTCATTCACACACCAGTATTGGCTTCCTTCCCATACTTGCCGTTCTTCCATACCCTCCTACATTTTGCTTCCTTGGATCCCTTCTCAAAAAACTACTTGTGCTTAAATTCTTAGCTCAGGCTTTATTTCCGGTGGAATCCAATCTGGGACAGGTTTTTGGCTTGCGGAGGAACAGTGGCAATGAGGGTAGACTCTGGATGATTTTCATGAGAATGCAAGTGAGAGTGGAAGACTCTGGGGCAATTTAGAAAGTACAGTTCATTGCAATGATGGCTGAGCTGGATGTATTCTGGGAGAGAGGGAAGGACTTTTCGATGATTCAAGGTTTGGGTTCATTGACTGGTGGAATCCATCAAGTAAAATAAGGACTACAAGAAAGGGAATAGGAGTTTTGGTGAAATACATGGGATTTGGATTTGATTACGCTGAATTTGAGGTGTTGCCATGGACAGTGTAGGCATTAGAGAAGAAAACCAGTTGGGAGACCCCAGTTTGAAAGCTGAGCATTAGTCCCTAAGTAATAGTGGAAGATGTGGGTGTGGCTGTGGTCGCTCAAGCTGACCACAGGGATAGGGAGTAGGAAGAACCCAAGTAAAACAAACCTCTGGGAGTACCAACCTTTAACAATCAATTGTACGAGGAGGAACTTGCTACAGAGAAGGAGTGATCTGCAGGACCAGGCAAGGGCCAGGGGAGTGATGTCATAGAAGCCAAGAGAGGGAACAGTGTCAGGAGGAGGGAGGAAGCAAACAGAGTCAAAGGCTGCAGAAGGGTTGGTGAGATCAGACTTAGTGCTCCTATTGGATTTGGAAGGTGAGTGATCATTGCTGTAGTTAAGAAGTTCATACTAATTTGGATCAATTAGAAAAGTAGTAGATATTTCTTCCACTTAAGACATTCAGTTTTATTACTTGAAAAATGGGCTAACCAATAATTGCCTAGAAGAGGGATTGCTTTAATGAATGGATAAGAATAATTTCTAATTATAGGTAAGCATGATTTGAGTTGGTATACTGAAAAATGCTGCCCTATCTTTATGTGATTTGTATGAAATTGGGTACTTGGAAAGCTTCAAGTTTGTTCCACTAATTAGGTAAGGGTTTTTCTTTTAAGCTATTTGCTATTTTTTAGTTTTAAGTTGGTCCCTATTTCTGCTTGAATTATCACAGGTTTCAATTTTGTGTTGCCAGAAGGGTAAGGTTTAATCCCATAGCTGATGCCCCTTTGAATTCTGAATAACAATTCTACTTTCTTTATACTACTTAGTTATTTGTGGTTAGGAATCTGGTCTGCAGAGTTAGATTGCTTAGCTATTATAGTAGCTCCAACACTTACTCTTTAAGATCTACGGGCAGGTACTTAGCTTCTCTGTGCCTTGACTTCCTCATCTGTAGAACAGAAAGAATACAACTTTTTCCTGAGGTTAATTCCTAGCACCAAATGAGTTAATTTATATAATGTATTTAAAGGTATGCCTGGCACAGAGTAAATGCTTAGTACATTTTAGCATTAGAAATATTTGTTAGCATTTTTTCTAATTATAATTTGTGACTATTATTAAAAACTAGGAGGCAAAATAGTATAAATAATGATTGAACTATAAAATAGATTAGGTTTTATAGTTCTTAAATTTTCTGCCAAGTCTCTGGACCGGGACAAGTCCATTCACCTGTCTGAGGTCACATTCTTCACCTATAAAAGAGGGAGATTAGAATAGAACATCTTTCAAGACAGCCATTGTTTTAATATTCTGGGAAGCATACCTTTTGCTTGGAAGTAGTTGATTTACACAGTAATTTTAGCTGTAGTGTTTTTTCTCCTAAGGGAAAGATAAATGGGCAAAAAGGGGAAATGGAAAGCATTTCCATTAGGCAAATGCTTTCTGAAAAGTACAACTAATGTTTTGGTTGGTTTATTTTCATGTAATTCATTTCTTGGGCTAAAACATATAAATCAGTTACTTATATCCAGATGACTTATCATTTCTTTTTTGAACATACTTATGGTTAGAAAAATTCCAAATGTTTTTCATTTTTTTGCCTTGTTTTTTCATACAAGACAAAAAAATTTTATAGAAAAATAATTGTTTTTACTGCATTCATTTCATTTGCTAACATTATGATCTGTACAAAACAGCCCACTTATTCTTTTAGATTTTAAACATGGCACATGTACATAAAATAATAATTATATAATGTGGTATTTTGTTGTATCTTAGCACATTTTTTAGATCTGAAAATTGCTCCCTGTTCTTATGCTGCATGTACTCCAGTGCACCTTTCCCTTGATGAATTATTTTTCATGTGCACACATGGGGGAGCTTTTGAGACGCTAGTTTGAATGTTACACTTTGATGACTTTCTCAACAACTTGACCCTAAGATGACAGACTGGAACTCTTCATCAAAAGAAGTGTAGCAGGGTGCAGCTGGCTATACAACTGACTTCCCTAGTGCTTACTGTGTCATATACAACCATAGGACCAATTCATAAATCTCTTTGAATGATAGCCATAAATATGGATTCTCTTGCACAAAAGGGTAGAGCTAAGAAAATGAAAAGGAAAAGTGAAGGCAGATCCAGTGTTTTCTAAAACGTTAGTAAGAAGTACATGAGGTCATAAACATGGGGGGCTACCTTTTCCGGTGAAATGGGGGAAGTGAACCAGAAACTGATTTTGACAGCAACATTATTTAAAGGAGTTTCTGAAATGATCAAATATGTTCTTCCATAGAAGAATAAAAGTCTAAACGCAACTGAGAGTGTTTTTAAAAATTACACCTGGGGGAAGCAGAAATAAAAGTGAATGGCTTGAGTTGAGTCTATGTTTTTGGTGTCTAGCTTTGTTTGCCATTTAAAGAAAATGCAGGAAAATAGAAATGTGTTAAGTGAAATGAAACCCCACAGGACCTTGACAGGCTTTATGGTTATCTTTTGACCCCAACTTTTGAGTAGCTAAAACTATAAATAATCATATAAAAATAGACCTGGTGACAGCCACATAGATACATAAAGTAGCCCCAGGAATGACTGGGGCTTTTGTCTGCCCCAGTTTATTTGGAAATAATTCCAAACTATTTCATATATATATATATTTTTTTCCAATGCTTATCATAATTACATCTGAAAATTTTGTTCATGAGACAAACTTTTAAATGCCCTTAAAATGAAAATTCAGTAAGGAAATAAATAGAGCTGATGTGTGTGTGTGTGTGTGTGTGTGTGTGTGTGTGTGTGCGTGTGTGTGTGTATTTTGAGATGGAGTCTCACTCTGTCACCCAGGCTGGAGTGCAGTGGTGCGATCTCAGCTCACTGCAACTTCTGCTTCCTGGGCTCAAGCAATTCTCCTGCCTCAGCCTCCTGAGTAGGTAGGATTACAGGCATGTGCCACCATGCCTGGATAATTTTTGCATTTTTAATAAAGATGGGGTTTCACCATGTTGGTTAGGCTGGACTTGAACTCCTGACCTTATGATCTGCCCGCCTCGGCCTCCCAAAGAGCTGGGATTACAGGTGTGAGCCACTGTGCCCAGGCTGATTTTTAAATGTTATTATCAAGAAAAAACTCTTTAGCAAGTATTTTTTGAAAAGTCTATAGTATAACTAGCTTAATATAAATGTGTATAAAATTAAATCGAATATATCATGATGAACTGAAAATAGGTAAGATTTGTTTTCCTTCTCATTGCTTTTTCATATGTAGGCAGCCAAGTTCATCCTCCACAGTTTGTGTTCAACTCCTTGCTGTTTTTTTCTCTAATCTTTTCCTCAGTACCCTTATTCATTCTCATGGTTTTAACCATTAAGTATATTCCCATTTTGGATTTTCATCACAGACTCCAGTTGTACATTTTCTATTGCCCATTGGATGTTCCTACCTGGATATGGAAATCAAATTGAATGTCAGCTTCCAGTCTTAGCTTCCATCCTCCACTTGCTTCCTTGGCTTCCTTCTTTACCCACCCTCCCAACTCACCAGTTCCTCCTGACTTTCCCCTATCTGTTCACTGAACTACCATTTTTTGAATCACCTGGGCTTGGAAATTTGGTGTCATCTTTGACATTAACCTGTCTCATGTACACAACTATATCAAGGGTTCCCAAGGCTACCCTCGGGCTTGCTAAAAGGATGCATGGAACTCAGAAAAGCTGTTATAGTCACAATTATGTTTTATTATAGTGAAAGAATACAGATTAAAATCAGAAAAGCAAAAGATATATGGGGGGCAAAGTCCGGGAGAAATCAGGTGCAAGCTTCTAAAAGTTTTTTTTCCAGTAGAATTGCACAGATGTACTTAATTCTGAAAGCAATAATGTGTAACATGTGCAAAGTGTTGTCAGCCAGGGAAACACACTTGAGCTTTGATGTTTTCTTTTTTTTTTTTTTTGAGATGGAGTCTCACTCTGTTGCCCAGGCTGGAGCACAGTGCGCGATCTCAGCTCACTGCAACCTCCACCTCCCAGGTCCTGGTTCAAGAAATTCTCCTACCTCAGCCTCCCAAGTAGCTGTGATTACAAGTGTGAGCCACCATGCCCAACTAATTTTTGTATTTTTTAGTAGAGACAGGGTTTCACCATGTTGGCCAGTCTGGTCTTGAACTTCTGACCTCATGATCCGCCTGCCTCAGCCTCCCAAAGTGCTGGAATTACAGGTGCCGCTACTGCTCCTGGCCAAGCTTTGATGTTTTTAATGGAGGACAGTCACATAGTCATGCAGCACCTGTGTGACTTACCTCAGGTACTCAGACTTCAGCTCCCTAAAGAAGGAACAGATACCCATCATGCATCACATTGCTAGCATGAACTATCTGATCAACTTGTACCACATGGCCCAAGGTCTGAGGCATACAACACTCTTGACAGGTGGAATGTACCGAGGGCTCAAGGCCTCCTCTCAGCAGCTGGCCTAAGTTCAGTCTTGAAGAGAGGTTTTCCTTGGAATGTGCAGGGTTTGAGCAACCCAGATTTGCCAAGTTAATCTTCCTGTGCATACACATAAAATCACCAAGCTTTACTGGTTGCTGGGAAAATTCAAAGCACATACTGTGGTGTTAGATGTGTGTTTGAGTTCTGCCTCTGAGACAATTAAGTGAGATACAGTTAACATAATGCTGGACACATAAATACTAAGTGATGTTGATTTCCTCTTGTTGTGGTGGTTTTTATTGTCTCTGCCCTTTTCTATCCAATATCACTTCTTCTGTTTAACCTAAGACCTTATCGTTTTCACCTTCATGGTGCATTAGCTTCCCATATCAGCGAACTTAAGATGTTATGCTGCACTAAAAAACAATCCCCAAATCAGTGTCACTTGCTAAAACAAGAGAGTATTTCTTGATGCTGCTGTTTGTCTATTCTGAGTTGACTGCAGCTCTGCTGCAAAGTATAACCATTCTGCGACCCCGACTGAAGGAACAGCCCTGATCCAGGATATTGTGGCAAAAAGAAAACAGCGGGCCAGGGGCGGTGGCTCACACCTATAATCCCAGCACTTTGGGAGGCGGAGGCGGGTGGATCACGAGGTCAAGAGATCGAGACCATCCTGGTCAACATGGTGAAACCCCGTCTCTACTAAAAATACAAAAAATTAGCTGGGCATGGTGGCGTGTGCCTGTAATCCAAGCTACTGAGGAGGCTGAGGCAGGAGAATTGCCTGAACCCAGGAGGCGGAGGTTGCGGTGGGCAGAGATCGCGCCATTGCACTCAGCCTGGGTAACGAGCGAAACTCTGTCTCAAAAAAAAAAAAAAAAAAAAAAAAAGAAAAGAAAACAGCATGTTATAGAACCATACAACGGCTCTTAAAATTTTGCTTGAAAGTGGTGTGTATTCTGTCTATTCCCATTTTATTGTCTAAAGTAAGTGACGCTGCCAGGCCTGAGGTTATTAGATTAGGGATGTATACTATTCCCTTGGAGTGGTGATGGTGAATGTTTGAGCAGTAATATAATCTATCAACTTCCTAGCTGGACTCTGTGCTAAATGGTCATTATACTATCTAAGGAGGCTGGAAACAGACAGGCCACTATGTAGTAATGATTTCTAGCATGTCTAAGGAGGCTGGAACTAGAGAGACCAGCTGGGATACTCTAATCTATCCTGTTGACCATCACTAAGTTCATATCCTCAAAGTTCATTGTTGACCGTTTATCTTCTCTATAACTGCTGTAATATGGTCTTCTCTTGATTAGTCATGCAAGCTCGTTTTTAAGCCCAATCACCCATGAAATGCCAGTGAAACCATATACACCGGTGAAACCATATACGCCGGTGAAACCATAAAATTAACTGGCATTGGGCACATTTTATCTTAGCGCCTTTTATACCTTTGCTCATACATTCACTGAGATTAAGGATGCTGTTTTGAAAAAAGTTACCATTTCATTCTCCTTTGAATTCTCCACAGAGCCCAGGTACATTACCCATAGTTATGGCTGAAACATGTAATCAATGAATGCAAGAATAAGTATTCCCTGTGTTCCAAAGAAATCCAGGTGCCATTCAATGACAGTGAGAAGTCAGGCCAAGGAGATGAAGGGAGGCTGAAATCCATTCCATGCTTTGCTCACAAGGCAAGTCCTGAGATGGGATGAGGAGAAAGAAGCATATTTTTCTAATCTCATTAAAGCACTGCATAGTGGGGCTTTTCTTCTTGGTTTTTGTTCACTAAAAGACTTCCTGCAAAGGACCTGCATGCCCCACAGAGACCACATACATGGATATTATTGTAGGGCAGGAGTAGAAAAATGCTATTTTGGTTCTGCTTTCTAGAAAGTTTCAAGTGCTGGGCCACCCAGTCATCTAGCTGCCCTGCATCCTGTGGATGTCTGTGGCTGAGGACAGCTTCACAAGATTGGGTCCTCAGAGCTGCTTTGCACTTCCCAAGAATGGACCTGTGGAACATCCGCTTTTTGTCCACTCAAATTTTATTTATTTTTGGAGCAACACCTCTATTACTGGAGAAAGTAACTCTTGAGGTTAAAAACATACTGGAAATAAGAATGAAGAAAGTAACCGGATCAGCTATACTTGCTCTATTTCATGAAAATATTCCTAAAAATAAAAACTAGCTCCTGGCAATGCAGCAAATAGCCAAAACGACTTCTTTGGTTGAATGGTTTTAATGTTTCCCACTCTCCCCCACCCCTCCCCCCACCACCTGTTACAGTTTTAAAAACTGCACCACAAGAGTCTGTTCAAAATTCAGTGCCAATAGGGAATATTGCCTATTAGCCAGCAAAATAGTTAGGAGCAGAAAGGCATGCAACAGGGCTTTGATTGCCCAAGGCAGGGTAACTGTGAGTGTGGGACCTTTATTGCTGCCTTGTAGATGCTTCAGTGTGGGAAGTAAATGTTCAGTCAAATTTGGCATAATAGCTTTAAAACAAATGAAACCACTGTGCATGTTGTCAGCGACAAACTGCTTTTCTTTCTTTTTCTTTTCTTTTTTTGAGATGGAGTCATCACTCTGTCACCCAGGCTGGAGTGCAGTCGTGCGATCTCGGCTCACTGCAATCTCCACCTCCTGGGTTCAAGCGATTCTCTTGCCTCAGCCTCCTGAGTAGTTGGGATTACAGGTGTGAGCCACCATGCCCAGTTAATTTTTGTATTTTTAGTAGAAACAAGGTTTCACCATGTTGGTCAGGCTGGTCTTGAACTCCTGACTTTGTGATCTGTCCACCTCAGCCTCTCAAAGTGCTGGAATTACAGGTGTGAGCCAGTGTACCTGGTCCTTTTTCCTTTTTTTTTTAAATTGCATTTTAGGTTCTAGGGTACATATAAAGAACATGAAGGATTGTTGCATAGATACATACATGGCAATGTGGTTTGCTGCCTCCATTCCTATCACCTATATCTGGCATTTCTCCCCAGGTTATCCCTCCCCAACTCCCTACCCCCCACTGTCCCACCCCTAGTTCCTCCCAACAGACCTCAGTGTGTGATGCTCCCCTCCCTGTGTCCATGTGTTCTCATTGTTCAACACCTGCCTATGGGTGAGAACATGTGGTGCTTGATTCTTTGTTCCTTTGTCAGTTTGCTGAGAATGATGCTTTCCAGGTTCATCCATTCCCTACAAAGGACATGAATTCATCATTTTTTACAGCTGCCTAGTATTCCATGGTGTATATGTCCCACATTTTCTCTGTCCAGTCTACCATTGATGGGCATTTGGGTTGGTTCCGAGTCTTTGCTGTTGTAATCAGTGCTGCAATGAACATACATGTGCATGTTTCCTTAGAGCAATTTATAATCCTTTGGATATATAATATACCCACTAATGGGATTGCTGGATCAAATGGATTTCTACTTCTAGATCCTTGAGGAATCGCCACACTGTCCTCCACAATGATTGAACTAATTTACACTCCCACCAACAGTGTAAAAGTATTCCTATTTCTCCACATCCTCTCCAGCATCTGTTGTCTCCAGATTTTTTAATGATCACTATTCTAACTGGCATGAGATGGTATCTCAATGTAGTTTTGATTTGCATTTCCTAATGACCAGTGATGCTGAGCATTTTTTCACATGTTTCTTGGCCTTATATATGCCTTCTTTTGAAAAGTGTCTGTTCATATCCTTTGCCCACTTTTGAATGGGTTGGTTTGTTTGTTTGTTTTTCTTGTAAATCTGTTTTAGTTCTTTGTAGATTCTGGATATTAGCCCTTTGTCTGATGGGTAGGTTGCAAAAATTTTTTCCCATTCTATTGATTGCCGGTTCACTCTAATGACTGTTTCATTTGCTGTGCAGAAGCTCTGGAGTTAAATTAGGTACCATTTGTCGATTTTGGCTTTTGTTGCCATGGCTTTTGGTGTTTTAGTCATGAAGTCCTTGCCTATGTCTATGTCCTGAATGGTTTTGCCTAGATTTTCTTCTAGGGTTTTTATGGTGGTAGGTCTTATGTTTAAGTCTTTAATTCATCTGGAGTTAATTTTAGTGTAAGGTGTCAGGAAGGGGTCCAGTTTCTGCTTTCTGCACACTGCTACCCAGTTTTCCCAACACCATTTATTAAACAAGGAATCTTTTCCCCTTTGCTTGTTTTTGTAAGGATTGTCAAAGATCAGGTGGTTGTAGATGTGTAGCATTGCCTCTGAGGCCTCTGTTCTGTTCCATTGGTGTATATCTCTGTTTTGGTACCAGTACCATGCTGTTTTGATTACTGTAGCCATGTAGCATAGTTTGAAGTCAGGTAGCATGATGCCTGCAGTTTTGTTCTTTTTGCTTAGAATTGACTTGGCTATGTGGGCTCTCTTTTGGTTCCATACGAAGTTTAAGGTGTTTGTTTCCAGTTCTGTGAAGAAGGTCATTGGTAGCTTGATGGGGATAGCATTGAATCTATAAATTACTTTGGGCAATATGGCCATTTTCGCAATATTGATTCTTCCTAACCATGGTCATGGAATGTTTCTCCACCTGTTTGTGTCCTCTCTTATTTCAATGAGCAGTGGTTTGTAGTTCTCCTTGAAGAGGTCCTTTACATCCTTTGTTATTTGTATTCCTAGGTATTTTATTCTCTTTGTAGCAATTGTGAATGGCAGTTCATTCTTGATTTGTCTCTCCTTAAGTCTGTTATTGGTGAATAGGAATGCTTGTGATTTTTGCACATTGATTTTGTATCCTGAGACTTTGCTGAAGTGACCTATCAGTTTCAGGAGATTTTGGGCTAAGATGATAGGGTCTTCGAAATATACAATCATGTGGTCTGCAAATAGAGACAATTTGACCTCCTCCTTTCCTAATTGAATACCCTTTATTTCTTTTGCTTGCCAGATTTCTCTGGCTAGAAATTCCAGTACTATCTCGAATAGGAGGGTGAGAGAGGGCATCCTTGTCTAGTGCCAGATTTCAAAGGGAATGCTTCCAATTTTTGCCCATTCAGTATGATATTGGCTGTGGGTTTGTTGTAAATAGCTTTTGTTATTTTGAGATACGTTCCGTTGATACCTACTTTATTGAGAGTTTTTAGCATAAAGAGCTGTTGAATTTTGTCAAAGGCCTTCTCTGCATTTATTGAGATAATCATGTGGTTTTTGTCTTCAGTTCTGTTTATGTGGTGGATTACATTTATAGACTTGTGTATGTTCAACCAGACTTGCATCCCTGGGAAGAAGCCTACTTGATCATGATGGATAAGCTCTTTGATGTGCTGTTGCAATTGATTTACCAGCATTTTGTTGAAGTATTTTGCATGTATGTTCATCATGGATATTAGCCTGAAGTTTCTTTTCTTGTTGAGTCTGTGTTGCATTTGGTATCAGGATGATGTTAGTGTAAAAGTTGACTGGATAAACAATGAAATGAAGGCAGAAATAAAGATGTTCTTTGAAACCAATGAGAACGAAGACACACCGTACCAGAATCTCTGGGATACAATTGAAGCAATGTCTAGAGGAAAATTTATAGCAATAAATGCCCACATAAGAAGAAAGAAAAGATCTAAAATTGACACCCTATCATCAAAATTGAAAGAGCTAGAGAAGTGAGATTAAAAAAAAACTCAAAAACTAGCAGAAGACAAGAAATAACTAAGATCAGAGTGGAACAGAAGGAGATAGAGACACAAAAACCCTTCAAAAAATCAATAAATCCAGGAGCTGGTTTTTTTGAAAAGATCAACAAAACAGACCACTAGCCAGATTAATAAAAAAGAAAAGAGGGAATAATCAAAAAGATGCAATAAAAAACAATAAAGGGGATATCACCACAGATTCCACAGAAATACAAACCATCATCAGAGATTATTACAAACAACTCTATGCACATAAACTAGTAAACCTGGAAGAAATGGATAAATTCCTGGACACTTACAGCCTCCCAAGCCTAAACCAGGAAGAAGTTGAAACCCTGAATGACCAATAACAAAGGCTGAAGTTGAGGCAGCAATTAATAGCTTACCAACCAAAAAAAGCCCAGGTCCAGATGGGTTCACAGCTGAATTCTACCAGACATACAAAGAGGAGCTGGTACCACTCCTTCTGAAGCTATTCCAAAAAATCCAAAAAGAGGGAATCCTCCCAAATCTTTTTATGAGACCCTTTTTCTTTTAATAATATTTTACTTTGTTTCTATTTTGCGTCAAGGGGGTTGGTTTCTAGATTACTGAGGGCATAAGCCAAGCAAAGCAGAATTAGTGTCACTCATGTTAAGGTATTAATTTCAGTACTAATGAGGTGCTGAACAACATGACAAAGATGATTAGAGGATATTGAATGAAGGTAAATCAAGTAGGTAAACTTAGCTCCTTATGTTCAGAATCCTATATTAGGAGTGGAGTGTGGAGCTAACTGCACTGTGGTTGGAAAGAGTTTTAAATTATAGAGAAGATGAAGTTTCATCAACCCAACATGTATCCCCTTTACTAGTGGGAAAACACAAGAGCATTTATGTCATCATAAAATATTCTTGTTAATTTACTGAAATACCAATGTGTTTGTGGCATTTTGGGATCACTGTCATTACCATAATAGAATGTTCATGCTTCATATCTATGCGTTCCAAAATTGCTCAAAAATTCCTTCATACCCACCTGGGCAATTATGACTCACCCATTGAACAGAACAATATAGATCTATTCTAGGACTCAAAGGATCTAGTCACCATTTCCAAGACTGAGCACACTTTGTGGAGCCAGGTCAGAATGAGACATTAATGTTGTCTTCATTTAAATATTATGTGTAGAAATGACCTATGTATTTCCTACTGAGCAGATGAATCATCTTTTTCAGGAATTGTTTTTCCTCTGTAGTCTCATCAGAGCCTGTTAATATTTTTACTTTGCCCTTGCTTTTTTTTTTCTATTTGAGTATATCTTTTTCTCCTTACAGCATGATGAAAAGTCATTTAATTATACACTTTTGTCTTCAAGACCTCCCTTTAAGCCTTTAGTAGGCAGTAATATAATGATTACTGGTAGGTATAATCAATCAATCATTCATCTCTGGGATCATTCTTTACAGGTTCTTGGGACTTGGTTTCTGTAGGAGTTGGCAAGTAGATGCTGAGTTTTCTGTCTGAGCGGTCACTCATGAGATTTTTGACGAAGCGGATGGACATTTCTTATCTAGGCCTGAGTTAACCCTGTTGTCTGTTGTGGCTAATAGACAATATTCCTTCCTTGTGTCAAAATTTGAAGCTGATAGCTTTCTCTCAGTATTCTAAGTAGATTCTATTTCTTTAAAGTGGTTAAAGTAGAACAATTCTTCAAACCCTTGATCTGATTTATGGCAGTAGCAATAAAGAGGATTGTTACCCCAAAGGGGCCAGCTGCTTATGCTTGTTCATTCATTCATTCTGGGATGTTTGAGTGCCCATGATGTATTGGCTCTGTGCTAAATACTGGGGGTTCAGTGGTGAGGTCTAAGTCAGATTCAGTCTTTGTCCTCGTAGTGTGTAAAATAGTCAAATGTAATGGGGAATGTGGAAATAGGCAGTGACAATGTACTGTATTGTGAGGAGTGCTATAGGGGAGAAGTGCAGTGAGCTCACTGGAGGCACATCAACAGCATTTGGTTGCCTGTATGTGCCAGGAAGTATGCTAAAAACTGAGTTTACAGTTAACTAACAAAATAGACACTGTCCTTGCCATTGTGAAACTTACTACTGGTGAAAATCAGTGTTAATGAATAATTACATACACGCATACATGTGATGTTGCTATAAAGGAAAATACAAGTTGTGATGAGAGGCTTTATCAGGGGTTCTAATTTAGACTGAGTGTTGAAGGACCGTGGATCAGAGGTTGAGGCATTTAGGCTGAGACTTATGGTTTGGAGATATCACTAAATAGGGGGAAGAGAAAGGTTCCAGATGGAAAGAACATCACTTGCTAAGGCCTGGGGCAAGTCAGAGCAGGAGAATTTATTGAGCAGAAATTTTGGTATGGTTATGTCATTGTGTGCAGTGAGGGGTAGAGGCAGAGAAAAGGACCAGGGATGAGGATGAATAGTGACCAGGGTAACTAATGGCAGCTCTGTCTGGCACAAATTATTCAATAAATGATATCTGTTATTAATTACTGTATAACTTTGTGCAAAGCACTGAACCTTTCTATGTCCATTTTCTTACCTGTAAAAAGGTAATAATCTCTACATAATAAAATTGGTTATAAGAATTACATTAATATATGCAAAACACTTAAAATAGTGCCTGGTGCAAATAAAGCATGCCAAAAAGAAAAATAGGGGTAGGGAGCATTCATTCATTGAACAGTGTTTGAGAGCCAGCTATGTGCCAAGCACAGGGCTGCCACTTGGGAGAAAGAGACAGCTATGTCCCTGTCCCCACAGGGTCAACAAAAATTTACCCTGATAATGAGTTAAAATTGCAATGTGGTCTGTGGCCATACCACCCTGAATGTGATCTTGTCTGATCTCAGAAGCTAAACAGGGTTGGGCCTGGTTAGTACTTGGATGGGAGACCACCTGGGAATACCCGATGATGCAGACTTAAAAAAAATAAATAAATAAATAAATAAATAAATAAAACTGTGATGTGTTATGAAAATGAATTCTAGGAAATGGAGACAATGAGGAAGGTTTGAGAAAGTTTAGAAGTAGAAAGCACAAGACTCTGATTAAAGACGCTGATTCCAGAAAGATTGGAAAGCTTTCAAGAAGGAGAACAAGGTTGGCCATGTTGCCCACCTTCAGAGCTAGAACCAGATTATGTAGCTAAGTTTGTCTATGGCTTAAGAAATGAACTGGGATAGAAATTAAAGTGCACAATAATGTATTTAGAATTTATTTGTTGTACTGCAAAATTCCCTAAAGATCATAAAGAAACACACACACACACACACACACACACACACACACATATATAAATATATCACTGATTTTTAAGCATACTATATAACATGAAAGATATCTTACTTAAAATACTGAAATAGCAAATGAAGTCTGGATCCCAGCTCATTAGACATTTCAAGATTGGATTTAATTTTTCACCTTTTTTCTTTTTGAACAATGCCCTGATGATCTATTTGGAGAAGAGATATGATAGTACCCTATATGACTGTGCTTGCTGTATTCTGTTTGCTGTTTCCTGTTTAATTCTGATGGTATTGTGGATAAGTGAGATGACCTTCCCTGGCGCAATTTATGAAAGCATTGTTGAATAGAGAACAGAACATGGTGTAATATTCATGAGCAACCTCAGTAGTTCAGGGTTATTCTCTGACACGATTATTCTTCAGAGCTTTGCTGAGGGCTTAGAGTACCCTAGGCAATATAAATGTTTCTTTGATATGCTCCTTAGTATTTCCTCTTTTTAAAGAATCTTCAAGAGAAATTGCACCTGAAACTGTAGCTGTGCCATTTCTTTTTGCGTTCCTTTTTCACCACCCTTCTAACAATTCAAAATAATGCTGGTGTTTTTTTTTTGTGGGGAGAGAGATGGCAAAAGGTGTGTGTTGTAATTTACAGGCATGCAGGAGAAAACTGCTTTGCCATCCAACGTTATGATGCTAACACTCAGTTGTTATTTTGGGGGATTGTTCTTGAACTGAAGGAAAATGTGCAGCAGCACTATTAGGTAAATCAGTAATCCTGGCTCAACTGTATCTTTCAAGGAAAGGAAGGCTTGGTTACAGTGTTGAGGGCTTTGGTAGTCACAGTAACCGACACTCAAAGATGTTGCTGGATCTTATGAATATATTTTGGCAAGGGGGGAATAAGTTTGTCAATCAGCTGAACATGAGATGGAGAGATTACCCTGGATTATCTGGGTGGACTCAATGTAATCATAAGGGTCCTTAAGATGGAAAAAGGAGGCAATACAGTGAATTTCAGAGTGACGCAGCATGAGAAAGTCAAGCAGCACCCAGTCATTGTGAGCTCTGAAGACAGAGGAAGGGGCCATGAACCAGGGAATAAGGACAGTCCCTGAAAGCCAGAAAAAGCAGGAAAATAGATTCTCCTCTGGAGCCTCCCAGAAAGGAATGCAGCCCTGCCAACATCTTGATTAGGCCAATGAGATCCCTTCTGGGCCTCTGATATTCATAACTGTAAGGTCATAAATTTCTATTCTTTTTTTCACTAGGTTTTTCATTAGGTAGTTACAATAGTAAAAGGAAACCAATACAGGAGCTTTCTGAAGAGCTCGGCAGTTGTAAGCTGTAAGAATCTGGAGATCAGGTAGTCTATTTTTGTAAAGTAAATGATATTACACATATTAGAAGTGGTTTGCAACTCTCAGGCAAGTAATCATTTAGTTCAATAAGACTCTAGAGAAAGAGGTAGCAACTAAAAAGGAAAAAAAAAAAAAATCAAGGCCTCTACAGGTAGAGTAAATGAGGGAGGCTGGCCTGGTCGGAAGAGAATAGGGAAGGGAGGGGAGTGTGGCTGACCAGAGGATACATGGCCAGCTCCTCCCAGTGATTGTTGCCATGAAGAAATGTGAGCTAGATCTAGTTTTTTCAAAAGAAGAATGTTGCTAGATCTAGCTTTTTCAAAAGAAGCCCACATTTTGAAATGTAATGTAAATTATCCTAATATCGAACTCTAGACAATTTAAGTAAAAAGCAGCCACCAAACAAACCTCAACACAAGATGGGTATGACCTGGGGGCCACTAGTCAGAGACAGCTAACCTAGACAGCCGGAATGACTTGTATTTTCACAGTTCTGAGTGTAACACCTGCAATTCCACTTTAGAGTCAAAGAAACTGACGTAGGGAAGTTAATAATTGAGCTAGTCAACGGTAAACATCAGGTTTCAAATTGCGGTGTATCTGATTGCAAATGCCAAGTTTTTTTTTCCATCTCACTGCCTCTGAAGTAAAAGGAGGAGATTAATAACGGATAGATAGAAGGAGAAATAGAGGGAAAACATTTACTATTTACTAAGCACAAAATATCTACTCGGCATTGAACCAGGGATTTTTAAGCACATTATCCTTTAAATCTCACAACAATTTTAAGAGGTAAGAAATATTCTAATTTTCCAGGGAAGAAACCAGAGTCCAGGAGAGGTCAAGTAACTTGTACTTGGTCACACAGATAGTAAGTGTCAAAGAAAACTCAAAAGAACACATTTTCTCAGTGATTACAGGTTTTAGAGAAGAGGAACAATGCTTCCTCTTGAGCCTGAAGAAAATTGAAATAAGGGCTGCTAGGGAAATGCAGGTATTCACACTGCAGGAACTTGTCTGTCTTGGTGCAAGTGGGAAGTAAAGCTATCTGGTAAGCTTAAGAATAGTTTATAAGGGGGAAGCAGGTGTCAGATTGGATACTGCAGGAGAAAACAGGCTGCCACCAGGGTGACCTGTACCGGAGATGGAGACACGATGTCGAATCAATTAGTGGACCATGAGAAAGGCCAATAGACAGGAAGACTTTGAGTGGAAAGAATGTACGCACCCTTGCTTCTTTCCTCAGTATCCCTTGCAGGTGGTAACCACAGAGGAACTGAATGCCAGGACCGGCCATTGGCTTGGTAAAAGTTGAAATGTTAAAAAGGCAGGGTGGCTCAACTTCATTAGCCAGCAGGAAATGCAAATGATATCTACAATGCCAAATCAATACCATTTGACATCCATCTGGCTGGCTAAAAGAAAGAAGACTGACAACACTGTGTGTTATGAGCCTGTGGGGCAGCTGGAATGCTCCTAGACTGCTGGTGAAAGTGTAATTGGTAGTCTCAGTATCTATGAAAACTGTTTTCAATATCTATGAAAGCTGAACATATGTATATCCCATAGCCTAGCAATTCCATTTGTATAGGTGTATGTCCAGTGAAAATATGTACATTTCTGTACTGAAAGACATGTGCATATAGTAGTGCTATCTGTAATGGTGAAAAATATAAAAAACTCACTAATTTTTGGTGTGATGACAAAATGAAATAGTAGCAATAAAGAAGAATGAGCTATAGTCACATACATTATGGATGAATCTAAAAAATAAAACATTGAGCAAAGGAGTGCATGCCATGATTTCATTTACATAAAGCTTAGAATCAGACCTTTGGTGTTAGAAGTCAGAATGGTGGTTATATTTCAGGGAAGAAGTTGCCTGAGATAGAATATAAGTGGGCTTCTAGGGTGCTGCAATGTTCTAATTTTTAAAATTTTATTACCCAAATGTGTTCACCTATGAAAATCCACTGCTTTTATGATTTGTGTACTTTCTGTGCATATATTATGTTTCAATAGAGAATTAAGAGAAAAAATATATATAAGGCCCAGATGGGAGTCTAGGATCGTGACAGGCCAGTGTTGAAATTGCTGACAAGTGCAACTAGGAAAAAAGGCTGAGTTGTTTAATGCATCCCCGATTATATTGCATAAGGGAAGGTGGGGGAATTTAGGGACACAAGAGTGACGGGAGAGAATCACCACATGGGGGATTGAATGGGGAGCAGCATCTTGCTGTAACAAAGTCCACCATGTACCTGTCATGGGATTGATGATAAAATATTACATCAGCTGCATGGCTGTATCTAATCTGTTTCAGAAGATGTCAACAAAGGCCATTTGCATAGCGCCATCTGGGAAGTTGATTGTTTCATTTAAGGTGGATACAGAGTAGATTCTAAAAGCTCAATTCTTGAACTTGTTTAATTTTTGTCTGTTAACTCAGCACTAGAATTCTGTACAAAAAAATTCAAGGCTGCAGTATCAAATTAAGCAAATCATATGCAATGAAAACAAAGCTTTTGCTCTAGTTGTGAGCTCACATATGGTTTCTCTTGGTTTGTGGTCTCCTAGCCAGATAAATGCAGCAGGTTGATGATAATGTAAACAGCTAAGTTTCCTGAGTGGCTTTAAAGGGAAAGGGACAATTTACTTATTTTATGTATTTACTAAGATTGCCTTCTCTCTCTCACTTTCTCTCTCGCTCCCCCTCTCTCTCATTCACACACACACAGGCACACACACACACACAGACACACAAAACTAGATTTGGGATCCTTGCCTTAGGAATGTCTAGTCACTAACTGGGTATCTTGGTTAAAATAGAAAGTCCATTTGTCTCATGAATCAAAGATTAAAAAATGCTGTTAAAGGATTAATTTCCAAAATTGCTTTCCAAATTGCATGGCTGACCAGCTTGTAGCAGTCATCATTAACAAGAACTGTGGAAAATTAAGGTCAGGTTTGCATTTTCTTTCTTATTACTTCTCTTCTAGGTTGATTTGTATTCTTGTCTTTCCTTATATATTGCTTATCTTCCCCCAAATTTCATGAAGATAATTTCTAAGTAAGTTTCATTTCTAATTTTTCCCGAGTTTCAGAGATTCTGTTGAATGTAGTCAATGATATGTTGTTATGACACCTCTAATGGATTATAAATAGTCCATTATATCGCACATACCAAAGAGACCTTCTGATTAAACACGCAAATTGGGTCCTTTTAGGAATGAAAGGGGGTGCTATTGTTACAGGGTGTTTTCAGGTTCTTGACCCCTCTGCCCCAGGAATGAGGCAAGGGGCCCTGGAGGTGTGGTGGGCTTGTTCAAGTAAATATCGGATCCCAAGAGCTTTTGCAGAAAAGCGATTTATTAGGCAGAGAGAAAGAGAAGTAGGGAGAGAGAGAAAGCCAGCGCACCCACGCTGTTGTGGGAGGGGATCCCAGAGAGGGAAATTCGCACAGGTGAAGGGCAGGGGGTCTTTAAATCTGGGAGTTATTCCCGCCCCATCCAAGTTTTTGTCCAGTAAGAGGAGTTCTTTCAATCTCCCGCTGGAATGACTGATCTTTGATTCTGACATCTGATTGGTTGTGCGGCCCACCGTCCTCCCATAGCTTTTTGCAGGCTTTTTGAAACAAAGGAGGCTCACCTGGGCAGCCTAGCCTCCCGTTAGACCTCTAAGCTCTCGGATGGAGACGTGAAGGAAGGCAGGTAGGGCATGTCGCTGGGAAGTTCTTGCCTTTGAAACCACGAGCCTTGTGGATGGGGGAAGAGAAGTTAATACATTCCCTCACTATGGCTAATTAGACCAGGGCCATAGCTGTGAACCAGTACTGTCTTGGACACACTGGGATGTTTGGTTACTCTGCCCAGAGGCTTCCCGGACAGGAACCAGCCTTGTGAAGGCTCTGTCCTGTTAGGGTTGCTGCTTCCTGGCCTGGCCACTCTGGACTGAGTAAATTCACAGGTGTTCACTAAGCTAGATATTTCTCTCTTTAATAAATCCTGCAAGGGTTCTCAAATTTAGGACTTTACAGAGACATTAATTGAAAAAAATAAATGAATCTAGGAATGAGCATTATGGGGTCTAATTACAAATAACATTTGTGGATACTACCTGAAAGGTTTTGGATATTGTTTACCAGTTCTTCACTATTAAGTCTAGTAAAAACTCACGAATGAATATCACTCATAAAATGGCCTCGATTCACATCTGGTCTGATTTTTTTTTTAACATGTTGACTTCTCTTGTTAGCTTTTTTCCTGCAGACCGCACACTTAATTTTATATGGTTCTTGTCGTGTTCTACTCTGCTTTGTTCTGGGGTGTGGCTTTCAGATGTCAGGGTCTTATAACTAGAAGCAGACAAGTCTCAATCTCATTAAACATAAGGTTTTTGTTGGTTTTTCTAATGGCAAGGTGAGGAAGTCCCTATGACGCAGAACGTGGTGTGCATGCTCCTTGCGGCTTGACCCTGGGCCTGGCTCATGAGGTTTCGCCCCCACTTGACCCCTGTTTGCGTCCTGCCTCTCTCTGCCTTGGTACTCTGGTCAGCTGACTTACTGTTCGGTCCTGTGCACTCTGTTCCCAGCTGTGGGAGTTATGGGGCATTCAAGAGGCTTAATGCCTGCCTCATCGTTCTGTGGGTTCTGAACCCATGGGGAAATAAAGACGCGGAAGTCAGAGGAGGATCAAAATGTCCTCTTTGCTAATGGTACCTTTTGTT
The DNA here is from genome assembly GCF_001604975.1 of Cebus imitator. Taxonomy (NCBI): domain Eukaryota; kingdom Metazoa; phylum Chordata; class Mammalia; order Primates; family Cebidae; genus Cebus; species Cebus imitator. The sequence goes on along the minus strand of NW_016107570.1, from coordinate 1,571,836 downwards.
CTGCTGGTGGGTCCCCTGGCTGCCCACCATTCCCCTCTGTGTTGAACTCACCTCTTTAGTCACAAACAAAGCAGTAGCACCTGCCCTGGTGGTTTCAAACAAGGAGGACAGAAGAACACCTGTGCTGTCAGGCTGGTGGCCAGAGTGGAGGGAGAGTGGAAAAGGGGAGGAAGACAGGTAAGAGGAGAAAAAAAACGGCATAGAAAGCAGGGCAGGGGACAGGAAGACAGACAGACAGGGTGAAGGAGAGTGGAGTTCAAACAAGCAGAGGTGAGAAGGAGTGGGAGGTGAAGAAACTGAGAGAGGCTACCAGCACCATGGCTGGTGATGGGTGTGTAAGGAATCTGTATTAGTCCATTCTCAAACTGCTATAAAAACATACCTGAGACTGGGTAATTTCTTAAGAAAAGAGGCTTAATTGGCTCATAGTTCTGTGGGCTGTCCAGGCTTCTGCTTCTGGGGAGGCCTCAGGAAACTTAACAATCATGGTGGAAGGGAAGGGGAAGCAGGCACATCTTCATGTGGTTGGAGCAGGAGGAAGAGAGAGAGAAGGGGGAGGCACTGCACACGTGTAACAACCAGATCTTCTGAGAAGTCTAGGATAAGAACTGCAAGGGGGAAGTCCCGCCCCTGTGATTCAATCACATTCCACCAGGCCCCTCCTCTCACATTGGGAATTACAATTAGACATGAAATTTGGGTGGGGACAAAGAGCCAAACCATATCAGAATCTTTCTGAAGAATCAAATAATTCCTTCTTCTGCCCCTCACAGAGAATGAATGAATGCTAGAGCAAAGGAAGGCACTGACTCCTCAATACCAACAGGTGTTGGTGGTAATACCTGTTTTATGCATTAAAGCAAGATGTGGGCAGAGGGAGAAAAAGCTCCCCCTAACCCCCACATCCTGCCAACCTCCCTGCCCCTGAACACAGGTCATGATATTCCCAGTGAAACTTAAGTACATCTGGAGCCTGAGACTGCCAGAATGTCACTGTTGAGCCATTTCATGCACAGTGCCCTAGGGGTTGCAGTGGCATTCATGGACAACTGCAATGCCTAACATTGTCACTGAGCAACGTGAAGCCATGTCTTTGTCACCTGTAAACTGCAGAACACAAGCCTTCTGTTTGCAGAAGGAGAGTACGACCCTTCCTATTTTAAATAAAGAAAACTTGTTATTATTGTTGATGTTATTTTATAAAATGGGTAAATTTATGAGCATATTGGAGAACTGTTCTTTGAAATATTTGCAGCTTGGATAAAACCAGGGAATTGTAGAGGATCAAAAACATTTCAATGAATCAAAATAAATTTCTTCCTCTATAACACTTCTTTCATATTCACTGTATAAGATCTGAAAAAGAACGCTCAGTAATGATGTACAGAATTCAAAAGTGCTCTCTCTGAAGAGGGCAGGGAGGGATAGGACAGGTCAGGGCAGAACAGAACTGGCAGCTATTTCAGTCCAATGGGAAGCAGGGGATCATGTCAGAGGCTGGGGACTTAGGCCTGGCGATTCGTCCAAAAGAGTCATAGGAGCACTTGAGCTGTGTCCTTCTGATGGGGTCAGAAAAAATCAATTTAGTATTCAGTGCTTATTCTTCAGATTCAAATAGCACAGAAGACTGTAATGAAAAGCATACTGAGCCAGGACATCAGGACTCCCACTGAAAAGCCAGTTCCCAGAGTAGCCAGGTCCCAGCAGGAAGGAGAAACATGAAATTGAACTAACTGTGAGATAGGACAGAAGAAATTTCAGGTTAGTACAACTGGGCAGCTTGTGGAAACTCATATTCTATTAAGGAGTAGGAAAGATGAGCTGGTTTGGGCTACCAGGATGAAACAAAGAAAATGTTTTTTCAAAGTTTCCATTTGGTATAGAAATTTTATTGACAAAAATGTCTTCTTGTAAATTACTTTTTATCTCCCAACAAATAAAAAATTGGTTTTCCAAAGGACTGTGTATCTACCCACCTGGGAGGTGTGTTAACCAGGACAGAGTGATCTCAAAGATTAGGATGAGTGGTTGGAGTTTGGATTTAATTTTCGCCTCTCTTGGTCTGGTGTGACACTCACTTATTTCCGTTTTTCAAAGGTTCTAGAATATGTTTCATCTGAGAGATTAAAAAAGAGTAACCAAAAAAAAAATTCAGATCTTCATGCCCTTTTAATCTCTTGACTTGCCAGGTAAATGTGGTTGAATTTCATGAGGATGTTTATTTCATTTGCATTAAGCATACATTCTTCCAGGGCTGTGCTGCTCCATCTATTCATGCAGATTCTTCACTGTACAAGTTGGCTGGGCTGCCGGGGCTGAGTAAGTGCAGAAAGGCAGCCACACTCTGCTTGCCAAGCCATGCAGTGTGATGTGGGTCTGTGCCAGCCCAGAGGGAGGGACATCTTTTTCTGTTTCACACGAAGGCCTAGCAAGTGGCTTGCATTGCCACTAAGGGTCATTGACATCATGGCCACCCTGAGATGTGCCTGGTACAGTGCTTCGTACACACTGTTATCTGGTAAGTGCTTTTGATGATGGTCCTAGGAATATTTCAATTCAGTGGGAACATTATATGTGTTTTACTTAGGGAGAACATCACCCCAAGTGCCTTGTGCTTGAAACAATAGTGGTGTTTCATCCTTTGAGACACTTGATGTATGATCTGAGGTTTTTCTTCTCTTGATTTTTGAGGCAGTTATACTTGAGGGTAAATAGGCCTCAAATTGGCTGGTGTCCTACAAATAAACATAAAGAACTTAGCTTAGATATAAAAACCCTGAAAAATGGGGGAAAAAAAGCCTGTTATCTATGCAATCAAGGGGAAAGGCAGAAGGTAGGAACAGAATGGAAGTCTGTGGCAGGTGCTATGACTCCTTTCTTGCTCAGCTCCGCAAGTCCTGGTTCTAGTTTTGTTGAAGAACAAGCAGAAATCATGGAATTTAGAGTTCTGGAAATGGCCAGATTCTTTTTTTTTTTTTTTTTGAGATGGAGTCTTGCTCTGTCACCCAGGCTGGAGTGCAGTGATGCGATGGCTCAATGCAACCTCCCACCTCCTGGGTTTAAGTGATTCTCCTGCCTAAGCCTCCAGAGTAGCTGGTATTATAAGCATGGGCCGCCACGCCGGGCTAATTTTTGTATATTTAGTAGAGATGGGATTTCACCATGTTGGTCAGGCTGGTCTCAAACCCCTGACCTCAGGTGATCCACCCACCGTCACCTCCCAAAGTGCTAGGATTACAGACATGAACCATGGCTCCTGGCAGAAATGGCCATATTCTTAGATGGCCTGAACTACGCAAGTCTGTTGTTTGACTTGGTTAATCTGAGGAATGCAAAGTTCAAGAAGTGTTGTAATCTCGGTGCCCTTGGTACAAGAGTGCCTGCTCTAAGCCTTCACTGTTCAGGGAAACTTGGTAATGTAGGTGTGAGATATTTATCTATCTATTGATTCATCATCCATCTATTTATCTGTACGATTTCTTTATTACCAAAGAAAGCTTGCTTGCACAGGTTGGGCAGGTGTTGTAAATGAATGATGCAGAGAGAGATTTAAAAAACAATAAGGAGTGGTAGGAACTTGGCAAATAGAGTATTTCCTGTCTATATGGCATGGCCTCTGTCAGTCTTGGGATTGTTGTCTTGCAGAAAGGCAAACATGCAGCTTCATGGGGGTCCATATCTTCTGACATTTTCCAAAGGAGCTGGAAATCAAGATGTGAAACCTGATTATTAAATATTGACAATTAATTCAACTGTTTGTGCTAACATTGCAAGACTTGTCCTCATGTTGTTGCATGCCAAGGTGGAGAAAATATGTTGGACGCATTAGGTATTTATGAGTCAGTTTGTGACCTCTGCCCTGGTATATAAGTTTGCCCTTAGAAATGCATTCTTGTGGGCCGGGCGTGGTGGCTCACGCCTGTAATCCCAGCACTTTGGGAGGCCGAGGCGGGTGGATCACGAGGTCAAGAGATTGAGACCATCCTGGTCAACACGGTGAAACCCCGTCTCTACTAAAAATACAAAAAATCAGCTGGGCATGGTGGCACGTGCCTGTAATCCCAGCTACTCAGGAGGCTGAGGCAGGAGAATTGCCTGAACCCAGGAGGCAGAGGCTGCAGTGAGCCGAGATCCATTGCACTCCAGCCTGGGCAACGAGAGCGAAACTCCGTCTCAAAAAAAAAAAAAAAAAGAAAAGAAAAGAAATGAAATGCATTCTTGTATTATTTTACAGTTGAATGGAAAGCTTCTCTACTTTTAATGAGTTCTAAAGGAGAAATGTCACCTAACTTACCCGTCTACCATTTGGTGGATAGACTGCTTATGCCACTTGGATTATACAAATAAACATTGTTGTTGGTTATTTAAAAAAATTTTATTCTCTGAAGAGAGTTTTTAAGGTTTTAAAAATGTTCTTTATGGGCTTCTAAGGAGGTTTAGGGTTGTCAGTGAAAAGAAAGGAATGGGAAGGACACTTACATTTCTGCTTCTTGGAATAGAGGTGTTCTGTATATCTTGGTTTCAAAAGTAGATATTTAATCTTTTAGGCACTTTAATCTACATTTCTAAGAAGAAATAGGAACCTTGATAGAAATGCCACCTGTTTTAACGACCGAGTACCAATGGCACTCTGCCAAGTTGAAAGCAAATCTAGGCAAATTTAAATCAGGCTGGCATTTCACAGAACTGGTGCAAGCATGGTTCATAAAGTTTATTTTTTTGCTTGAGAAAAAAATGACATTTTACTGATTCTATGTAAGAAAACCTTTAAGTTTTTATGAAATACTATTAAGGTCAGAATGAAACATCACAGAATTCAATATTTTATGATAGTATTTAATGTTTTATATTTTATAACATATTTTAATAAAATAACCTAATATTTTACAGTAAAGCTGATTATCTTTCTAATGCTTTCCTAAAGAAATTCTGTAAAGATACACATAATTGCTCGGCCAGTAATAAAGCATGTAATTTCCCTGCCTTCAAATTTTCCTTCCTATCCACCCTCTATAGCAGATGACAATGATCTTCTGATAGATCTTGGCTTGGGTAATACATTACACTGGCAGAGTAAGAAATCAGAAAATAGCTAAACAAGACCCCTCAGTTTTGGTGGTCTTTCTGAAAAGACAAGTGTGAGAACCCTGAGGAGAACCTGGAGCTCAGCTATTCTCTGTTTCAAACTCAGAAAGGCGTGAGTGAATTCCTGCTAGAGCTGGTAGAACCAGCTTTCTATTATGAATATTGAGAAGTTTGGCCAATATTATCAGGCTTCTGGACTGATATTTGCATATCTACAACTTAATATCACTTTTCTACTTAACACTCACCAGTAACTTCTACCTATGAGCCTGTAAAATCAAAAGCAAGTTAGTTATTTCCACGATAAAATGGGGCACATGGTATTGACATCTCATTGTATGTGGAACTACGTGGGCCAGCCCATTTCAAGGTGAGATCTTGGATTTTATTGCACATAGGTAAAGATCTTGAACTACAAGATCTTGAACTACTAAGGATCTTGAATTACATGGTCTGGCCTCTGCCTTTCTCTCCAACCTCATCTCCAGTGACACTGGCCTCCTTTGCCTTCTTCAGATAGACTAAGCACTTTCTCACTTCTAGCTCTTTGTTGAACTTGCTAGTCCCTGTTCCTAGATGGCTATTTCCCTAGATCATTGGCTACTTTTCATTTGGGTCTCAAGTCAAATTTGACTTTCTTAGAGAGATCTCCTCTGGTGACTCCACTTCTACCATCACTGCAACCCCTCACTCTGTATTATTTTCTTCATACCCTTTATTTGAACTAATCTTACTTAGTATTTCCCTCTCATTAAAATGTAAGCCTTGTGAAAGTAGTACCTTCTCTGTTGTACTTTATTGCTGTATTTTCAGAATCAAAGACAGTCCCTGGCATGAAGTGGGTGCTCAAAAGTATTTGTTAGATGGACGAATTCCAATTTGCCCACATTCAGTGACTTTCCCTGTCATTTGTTTTACTCTTGATTGGAATATAATTTTATTATTTGGCAGGGATGGAAATAATAGGGTTAGAGGGTAGTGAGGAAATTGTAAAAAATGGTACTGGTGAAATTAGCTACGTGATTTGAACAGCAAATTCCAAGTACAGCCTTAAAACAAAAAAAGAAGCAAATATGCACTACTTGAAAGTCTATACTATAATCTTATGGTAGATACAGTTGTCTAAATCTTACATACTCAAAGCTTTACCTCTATAATTCTGATAATAATGGGAAGGCTGGTTACATGTTTGCAGACCATTAAAATAAATACAGTGAACTTCTAGTTTGCTTTGAGCCTATCTGCATGGCTGATAAATGCTTTTCCAATAGAAGGAAGAGAAACTATGCATTCAAGGTGATAAGCAACCAGCCATAAGCACAGCTAGAGTCAGTTTTTAAAAAGGCGTTTTCTCCCCCACCATCCTGAAACTCTGTGATCATTCATGTAATTGTTTATGAATGGTTCATTGGGAACTAAGGTCAACAGAATTACTCTTTTAAACATCAAACAGAAATAAAATAATATTTCTTTTTTTTCCTTGAGTTGGAGTCTCATTCTGTTACCCAGGCTGGAGTGCAGTGGCACAATCTCAGCTCACTGCAACCTCCACCTCCCAGGTTCAAGTGATTCTCCTGCCTCAGCCTCCCAGGTAGCTGGGACTACAGATGCTTGCCACCACACCTGGCTAATTTTTGTATTTTTAGTAGAGACAGAGTTTTGCCATGTTGGCCCAGGCTGGTCTCAAACTCCTGATCTCAGTTTATTCACCCACCTCAGCCTCCCAAAGAGCTGGGATTACAGCATGAGCCACCATACCTAGCCAGAAATAAAAAAAAATATTTCTTATCTGTACCCTAAGACATGTTAGACAGGAGATGTCCCATGGAGCTGATGAAATTTTAACTAATGCAGTAAATAATCCATTGAGATTTAACCCTCATCAATCATCCTTATTGGTTCCATGTGTCAGAAAAATGTGAAATTCTGTTCAATGCCACATCTTGATGGAAAAATATGAAATTCTTACAAATAAAGCTTGAAATTCTCAGGTTCCCAAAAGATGATTCATTTGACCTTCTACTCATATTTTTAAGACATGAACAAGAGAAAGCAAAATGGGTTTCTGTGGCCAAAGAATTTCATCAACACCAGTCCATGGGAGCAAATCAGACACAGAGAAGGTGGGTCTCATGACAATTTTTTGGTTTATTTCACATCTCTTGAGCTGAGCTCTAAATACAGTCTCCTCAAGAAGAATGTGCATTGCATTTCTGTGGGACATAAATTGCCTTCTCTCCTCTCTATTTCCAGCACTGATTATAATCTTCAGCAGAAAGCAGAGTTTTACATTCTTGCTGAATTAATAAATAGATGAGAGTAAAGATATGTAGGGGGAGACAAGGACATAGCCTGTAGTTTACATGAGTAAAATCAGTAACTGTGAGTCTGGGCTGTGACATGGTCCTGGCTCACTATTATTATAATTTTTTTTTACAAGTTTTGGAATCTTGGAGTTTTATCTGCTTTATCAATTAGTATGGGCTAAGATGTGCTGCTGTGATGTGGATTAAACAACAACAATTTATTTCTTATGTTGTCTTTCCATTGTGGGTCAGCTGAGTGCTCTGCTCATCCTTGTCACTCAGGCATGGGTTGATGGAGCATCCACCATCTTAAACGTTGTCAATTACCATGCTTGAGAAGAAAGGAAACTCTAAAGGATGTTACCCCAAGTGATTAAATAAGCTTATGTAGAAATGGAATGTAACACTTCAACCCAAAATTCATTGACCAGAACTCAGTGTGCCTGCCCCTACCAAACCATCCACAACGGAGGGCAGAACAGAACTAATGATGTTCACTTAGTATTTGCCTGCTTGATTTTTGGCACAGACCAATTTATGAGAGTAGAGAAGGTAAGCTGATTATCAAAGGATGTCTTATTTTCCTCATTAGTTACTTATTGATTTATTGAATCATGATTTCATTCTTTAATGTACTTTACATCAATAATTGATTAATTTTCACAGCTATATCAAGTGGCTATTGATGTACTAATCAATTACAACATTTTTACAAATTAAATAATTTTACAAACTAAATTCAATTCTTGAATGTAGCCAACATTTATTGGGAACCTACTATGTGCTTGATCACTATGCTAGATCCTATATTGTATGGCTTTGCTGAATTATTGTTAAGTCCTCACTCACTTAGCTCACCTCAGAAATGAATACATCTCAATGCATGCAGAGAAGGTTCTTATCAAGAGTTACCCACTTTGTAGGGTATTGGTGGCATTTGAGATTATATTTTCAAAGTGCTTAGCACTGGCAATAGTGATGTTCATAATAATGTTGTAAGTTGACTTGGATTTGATAGTTCATTTCCTAAAATAATTTTTATTCAACTAATAATTCAATTAAACAATGTGCGCTTGATGATTAGTCATGGAGTGAAGACTGCCTTGTGAAGCTCACCATTCATTCTCTAACGGTGGCCTCCTGACTTGGGACACTTACATGGGATTTATTTCTGATGACAACAAGAGCACAGATGCCAACCAGGCATGCAATGGTTTCTGGGAGTAGACTTGACAATTCAGCACTGTCTCTATGAAATGGCTAAAGAAGACCCATGTATAGAGTTAGATATGGATGATGGTACTTACATTTAAGCTAATTAGGTGTAAATCCTTAACTCCTATATTCTATTTTCTGGTCCTTTGAAGCCGGCCTTTTTGCTCTGTTCTCCAGCCATAGAAGAGACACTCTTCTGCTGACCACTGTTCCCCACATGTTTTCCCTTCAGTAAATAGCAGATGTGTATGGTGGTAAGTTGGTTTTGTGCCATCGCTGTGTGAAAAGACAGATATTCTGAATGAGGATTGTGGGTTATCTTTGTGTTACACCTTCTCCCTTACCTATTTCAAAAGCAACCGCATTTCAGTTGAATGTGAAAATTTGCTCTTGATGATTTACTCAGATTAATGCTGTCATCATAATGTTAATGGGGTAAGGCTTCTTTCTGCAAAGATCTTGGAATTTAATCCTTCTGGTCAGTGTTTTACAGCTTTGTCTGAGAAAGAATGTAATGTGAATATGTTTTTGGCACATGGCTTCAAAAAGCCAAGTCTGCCTTGCTTGACTTTTGTGTGAAAAATCCCACCTGTCTGATTTCACCTCTGCTCCCAGGTCACAGATAGAGGTGACCTTGTGCCCTAGCAGCAAATAACATCCTCTTTAGCCCCACAAGGACATTTCAACAAGAAGGTTCTTGTGGAGGCTTACCCACTTTGTATGGGATTGGTGGTGTTTGAGATTGTGTTTTCTAAGTGCTTAGCCCTGGCACGGCACTACAACTTGCAACATCCTTAGGAAATACCTTAACAAAAGGTATGTATAAAAGCATGAGAGGATGAATGTGAGGAAGGAGCATGTCATATGGGTTTAGAAAATATGGGACTGGAAACGTGGGAGAAGGTGTATGTGTTGGGGAGGTAGATGGGTAAGAAAGAACAGGTGGATAAAACACCAATTTACCAAATGATTCCATAATATTAGTGCACAGATAGTGCACAACAACTACACTGAGAAAGGCAAACTGACTGTCTACAAAGGCCAGAAGACATTTTATAAGATGTGTTTTACTGAAAGCGTTGTCCTTGTGAAAAGGTTTTGAGCAAATATTTTAAGAAGTCCTTAGGGAACAAGCAATCTTCCTCTATGTTGCCCTTTCTAAGAATGAGACATTAATAGAAAGTTTCATTCTTTTATTTGTTCTATTCAAATATTTATAGGGGAAAATCAGCTGCTACTTCTTTATAAGACCTACCTTTGAAACTCATTATTTTTCCAAGGTGACTTGTTCTTCTAACAATATTTTTTTTCTATGTTTGTTTGTTTATTTATTTATTTTATTGAGACAGGGTCTCACTCTGTAAGCCAGGCTGGAGTGCAGTGATGTGATCTCAGCTTACAATACCCTCCGCCCCCTGGGCTCAAGCGATCCTCCCACCTCAGCTTCCTGAGTAGCTGGGACCACAGGCATGTGCCACCACGCCCGGTTAATTTTTTGTGTTTTTGTTGGAGATGGTTTTGTCATGTTACCTAGGCCGGTCTCGAATTCCTGAGCTCTAGTGATCTACCCTTTTTGGCCTCCCAAAGTGCTGGGATTATGGGCCTGAGCCACTGTGCCCTGCCCATAATAATATTCTGTTTAGGCTGTGGAAGACCGTATATATTCTTATTTAAACATTAGAATGGAAACCACCTGAAGACAGAGGTTATATCTTCACCCTTGTTGCCCCCACATAATATGTGCCCAATTTATGCCTTTTGATTAATTAAATGAGTGAATTAATGAATGAAGACAGACCTAGGATTCCTAATAGAAAGAGAATAAAAACCTATTTCTGTTTGCCCTTCTGCAGGACAAACAATACCAGCATGCGTATCTTGTTTGCTAGTGATTCTATTTCATTTATTTCTGTTATTTAAATTCAGGGGAAAACATAGGTAGTTTTTTCTTGTAATATCTCAACACTGAACTTGAATGAAACCTTATTAAATAGCATGCAAAATTAACTATTATATATTGCTGCCAAAGGGCTTTGGCATTTTGCTTGGGTATATTATGTGGCTGGCCTGGAAGACTCAGGCCCTGGGATGACAGGCTTATGTCACCATGGGTGACATGGATTGGGAAAGATGGATGGCTATCCTGTAAAATGCCTTATGAGTGCAAAGCCAAAGGCAGTGCTTGGTACCACCCAGGGAGTATCTATCAGAATGAGATATTTTCTTGGCTCAACATACCATACCATAACATGTCTGATATAGTCAGCCAAAACAAGATTATTTATCAATGCCTCTGCCAGCTACCCATGATGGTAAGAGAACCAAAAGCCAAATGCAGTGATCAAAAGCACTGCTGAAGAAGTAAAAGGTGAAAGGATGAAGAAAAACCAGCCAGGAACCCATGTTTTGCTTTTCTATCCCATTCCATGGGAATCAGCAGCATAGGAGCATCTACCTCTGTGAAATCCATCTTCTCTGTGGGCAGAAGGGCCACTCCCTTACCGCGTGTGAGTCCTCATATTCTCAACCACATCAGTCACTGGGAATTGAACAAGGGAACACCACAGTATAGCAGAGTGATCAAATCTGCAGCCTCTGTTACCAGACTGCCTGGGTTTCCCTTTCTTCTCTACCACTTATTAGCTGGACAGTTACTAAACCCTCAGTGCCACAGGGTTTTGATAATTAAATAGAGAAAGTAATAAAAATGTTATCTTGTAGGGTTGTAGTGAAGATTAAATGAGATACTGCATACTTACTGCAGTGTATGGGTTTTATTAATAATAGTAGGGTCAAGACAACTACATATATGTGGTAAATAAATATGTGAAATATGTATAATTGGCTACCTAAGTTCAGTATTTAAGGATGCATCAGAAATGCTATATTGCATTTGAATATGAATAAAAACATATTGTTATTATTACTTCTGTTATTACCATCACTATTGATGTTATTACCAAGGAAATGTTAAAAAATCATTCTATATACACTATGGATCCTATTTCACACATGAGGAGAATAATATAACCCAAAGCTTTTCATTCTTAGTGCTTCAGTTTTTCAAATGTTTTTGTTCTCAACTCTGTTGAGAGGCAGCAGAAGCCAAAAGACAGGAACCTAGTAAAAATTCCAAATAGAAAGGCACATAAAACTTTACTCTTTGAAATGCAATTGGTCTGGCATAAAAAATAAAAATCAGGCTCCAGTCCCAGGATGAGATAATTTTTTAATGAGTTGAAATTGTAGCTAATAGAAAGTTAAATATAGATAAATGAATTGAAAAGAAGGCATGGCATAGATTATTCATAATAGATGTTGAAAGAGCAGGAGTGAATTTCTTTCTTTTCTTTTTTCTTTTTTTTTTTACAAAGGTAACTCAGAAAATAAGCTGGACAGTTTAAAAATGAATTCACTGCACAGCTTGGTTCTGCATTCATAGATACAATGAAGCTCAAAAAAATTATTTAGTAGCAGTGGCTTATGAGAAGAGCTTGGTTCTGTGGTACAGCAATGTGAGAAAGTTAGATTTTTGGGGCCTCACCTAACCTGTGGGACAGCTCCCTGGCCTCTGATTTCAATTATTCCCTGCTTATTTTTTTTTTATTTTTTATTTTTTGGTATTGCTGCAACACATCTGTCTTCTTGTACCCTCTCCTTGCCCTTTCTGTCAGCTTTCCACTGGGATTGAAATGTTTTCTTTCCCCTACCTCTGTTTCTAGTTGTAGTATTTTTCTTTATCAAGCTCATTTTTTCCCTAACCTATAAAAACATCACCAGCAAATTTATGACACTGGAGCTAGTAGCTGTGTTGATGGGCGTGAGTGTCCAGTTCCATAGCTGCGTGCCAGACGAAGAGCAGTAATGGAGCTACAGAGGCCCTGCCAGCACTGCCAGACATGATGCACCAACATTCCAGTTTCCTTGCTTCTGGTGCTTCCAAGCCATGGGGCCCCTGCTGATACATGCTGTTAATCAAACAAGTGTGATGAAAGCTAAATGAAACAAATTTAGTGTGCAGCATCAATATCAACATCATTTATTTACTCACTCATTTTGGTTCACTTGAATATTCAGCACTGTTTTTCCCATAGTAAATGATGAGAAAATAACTTTTTAAAGTGGGGCAAAAGAGGGAGAACTAGTAAATTTCTCAAAATAAATGTTAAAATAAGGTGGAAGCCATTTCAAATGGCTTCCAATCAGACATTTTTAATCATAGATAGATATTGGTATAAGCCAGAGAAAAACACAGTATTCATAAGAATTAGCATTCAGATGTGAATATGCTGATAGTAATATTACTATTTGGATTTCTCAAAATTTATAAGTTATATAAAAATAAGAACTATGGCCCAAGGCAGTCTATTTATATACGTGAGGAGTAAGGCAAATGGCATTTGAAGAAAAGCATTGACAACTTGGTTAGGTAAAATGCTACATTTTTATCTTGATAATAAAATGTTCAAGGTAATTATTGGGGCTGTTCAATAAGCAGAACTAGCAAGAACATAATAATCACTCTATCTTGTCAGTGAGAACACTGTTAATATTAATGGGAATGTAATACTGAAGATCCTGGGGATTGATAAAAGGGTAGCTCTAGATCTATGAGACTGACACACAGCTCTGGAGGTTCCTGACCAGTTAATTATTGACTTCCCTGTAGTGTTTTCACTCTCTTGGGAGCATTCCCAGGACCCCTCCTGAGGCACTTTTTAGTAAATGTGAGAGAGAACTTATTTTCAAATTCTTCTGAATTGAGAACCAGACTAGATGTAGGGATAAATGCACAGTGAAGTAGAGTTGATCCCTGAACAACACAGTCTGGAATGTGCAGGTCCACTTATACTTGGTTTTCTTTTGCCTCTGCCACCCCTGGGACAGCAAGACCAATCCCCTTCTCTCTCTCTTTCTCCTCACCCTACTTAATGTGAAGATGATGAAGACGAAGACCTTTTGAATGATCTGGTTCCACTTAATACGTAGTAAATATATTTTCTCTTCCTTATGATTTTCTTAATAACATTTTCTTTCCTCTAGCTTCCTTTATTATAAGAATACAGTATATAATACATATAATATATAAAATATGCGCTAATTGACTATATTATTGGTCAAGAGTAGCCTGTTGTAAAGTTTTTGGGGAGTCAAAAGTTATACTTGAATTTTTTACTACATATAAGTTGGTGTCCTGAACCCCTACCTTGTTCAAGGGTCAGTTGTAGTAGATTAAAAGGTTTTTCATGTCTGGGAAAATGCTCTATTCCTGGACTGGTTCAAGGAGCTTAGGGGTCAACCTGAACTCCAAAGAGTGAAGGTACTAGTGGTTTGATATCTAGGTATACATGGCCCTCTGCCAGGAGACTGTGGAGAATGTAGATTATCATCATGCAACTTGTCCAGTTGTGCAGCCAGATATTCTTGCTGACAATGTAGATATGTGCCTATGAACACTAGAGTACTAGTCTAATGTGCAACCAGATACATTTGCAAAGTGCAGGGAAAGTATAATAGTCAGGAGACCAAACCTAAGGAAGGTTACTTTGGACATTCCTTAGGTTTGGTCTCCTGATTATTACACTTTGAACTTGTTATAGGATTTTCAAATTTCTTGATCTTGTGTGTTTCAGTTATGGTAAAAATAAAAACAAATATAGACAGTACTGAACAAACAGCTTCCAGGAAACTTATTAGTTATTCCTTCTATGTTACATGACATTTCCATAATTCTCATCTGTATTAAGTTTGCTGTGGGAATAGCAATCATAGTATATAGCTCTTACCACCAGCGTTGCCTTCTCGGCATGATTTATTGCAAATTGGTTATATTGGAGAGCAGATTCTGCCAAATGGGTAGCCTAATTAGTGGTCAAATTGTTGTTTTCCCTAGTGATTTACTATCGAGCATATTAATTTCAGTGTCCAACAGAATGAAATAAATGTCCTGAACTATTTTTTCAGTGACATTAAAATAAAAGGAAACTAACCCAGAGACCAATTACATTTAACAAAATTTATTTGAGCAAGAAAAAGGTCCTAGTACTGGGAAGCATCCCAGACTAAAGATGGCTCAGAATACCCCACCATCCAAGTGTGGTAATTTAATTTATAGCCAGAAAACAGGAAATAACATATAGAGATTACCTTGTTGGTACAATTCAATGTTTGCCTTATGTGGGCACAATTTGGCAGCTTTCAGCCTGGGATTGACTGAGGATTTGGCTGCTATGATTGGCTGAGAATCAGTTGCTTGGTGACAAGGGTATACTCCTAGATTACAGCTTGCTATGTATGGAGGCTGCTTTGAGCCAGACTTCACTACCAAGTAAAGAATCTGCTGTGTGCCAAACTTAACTCAGTTTAACACATCTCAGCATTGGTCTGAAAACCAATTCACAGTATTTGCTAGTGTGCCTTGCTGTTTTCTGTTACATACTTTGGTCCTTGTATGAACTTCTGTTTACTTTGCAGTATTTCTGTGTTTGCTACTTTGGAATAAAAGTGGTCAGTGCAACTTAAAAGATGTTTCTTAAATAATCAAATGAGAGTGATGATTCAAATATACCTACTTTCCCCCATTTTCTTTCTAAATTATTTACCTCTAAAGTAATTATAACTAAGTTTCAAGGTTTGGTTTGGAACATTTTTCGTATTACTGTCACTTAGTTCATAGATGTTCATATTTGTACTGTATTCTCTCATCAGTTATTAAGATTCTTGGGAGAGTATATATCTTTTTAAAAAACTTTCTGGAATAGTTACCATGATTTTCCTTCTTATTAATAAGCATTCATGCAGTGGCTGCCTAAATATGATCCTGTGAATGGTAGCATAAAAAATGTAATGGATTAGATGCTATGTGCTCTAGGAGATGAAAATTGAAGACCCTGGCCCAATGAATTTCTCAGCAAGTGTTACTGGCTGCCTGGTCAATATATAGTGTTGTGTACATATAAAGTATTTGAAATGTACTTACTAATATATTAATATGACATGTTAAAAGTAAACTATTCTATGGTGTTTGTCATGGATTATCTCTCAGCATCCATTCCAATTTCTTTCTGCTGTACCCTTGGTCCTGTGAAAGCTGGAACTATCTCTTAGTCTTCCCTGGAGATAGGTGTCAATCCATGAAGATGCTAGTCTGTTGGGGGAATTCTGCTCCCTAGAACCCTTGTCAAGCATCCCTTAGTTGACATGAGTCCAGAGGCACTGATTTTTGAGACTTGGTAGGCGGAAGGAAAGCAGAGACTAACTTCTGCTATTTTATCTACCGTGCGGGGCCATGGGCATATCTTGCTGCTTTGCTCTCAACACTGGCACAAGTCCAGGACCCATTTGCTAGCTCTGTTAGAGGTGTAAGGTATTGCCTGTGCTGGTGAGGAACATAGTGAACACTGTATGATTTGGGAGCTGGCAGTGGTAGCAGCTGTGTCAGCATCTCCTCTCCCTTCCCCTCCCCTCCCCTCCCCTCCTCTCCTCTCCCCTTCCTTTTTCCTTTCCTTCTTTTTTTGAGATGGGGTCTTGCTCTTTTGTCCAAGCCTGAGTGCAGTGGTGTGACCTCAGCTCACTGCAACCTCCGCCTCCTGGGTTTCACGTGATTCTCCTGCCTCAACCTCCTGAGTAGCTGGGATTACATATGCATGCCATCACAGCCGGCTAATTTTTGTACTTTTAGTAGAGACGGGGTTTCACCATGGTGGTCGGGCTGATCTTGAACTCTTGGCCTCATGTGATCCACCCACTTCTGCCTCCCAAAGTGCTGGGATTACAGGCATGAGCCACCACTCCTGGTGTTTGCTCTCTAACTGTGGCAAGGCACTGTGGTTATGGAACTGGCAGCAACCCAAGGTGGCAGGCAGCTTCCTGATCCTAGAAGAGGTAGCAGTTTCTCCAGAAGCCCATTTCTGTGGTGTGGCTTGGGAACTATTTCCGAAGGCTCAACTTAGATGTATTCAGCCCTCCTCAGTGATTCTCTAAGCCATTCAGTTATGTGTATTAAATGTTTTTCTTCTTAAAATAGCTAGAGTGGATTCTGTTATCTTTAGTTGAACCATAATCAATATCCCATTGGACTATATGCTTCCTACAAATTGTTTCAATGTCAAATCATTGAGCATTATGTTATTTCATGGAAATTTGTGGGAGTACCCCTAGAAATAATCACAAATATAATTGTGTCTTTTTCAAATCCATCACAAAATGTTTATAAATATTCCATATTTTCCCTCTAATCAGTAAGTTACACTGGTGATATCCCCAGGCCCATTAACTTTCTTTATAAAATATCCCCTGAACTTTACTCTGAAGCCCAACAAAATTGAGTAGTTTGAGCTATAAAAGCAAGAGCAGGAAGAAATGCAGAATCTCCACAGGAAATGTTTTGCCTTTAGGGTCCTGTCATTCAAACTAGAGATTGAAAATACCAATATTCTACCTAACGTCTAAGGCTGCTTATTTCTATGGCTTAAGGCACAGGGCTAATTAGAGACCAAAGCAGTGGGTCCTATCACCAGGTGAGCCATTTAGTTTTATTCTCTTTTGTGGCCTCAGCTTTTACTCTTGGTCTTGCCTAGTCAGACTATATGCCTTTGAGCAGAGAGAGTGGTATCAAGGTGGCAGAAAATACTTTCTCAAAATTCTTTAGTGATGATGGGTCAACAGCATCATTTTCTAGAGGGACTGTGCATCCTAGTCAGTCTTGATAGAGAAGAGAGAAATGCAACCTGTCAAGTAACGGTGAGCCATGCTAAGCTGGATAGACAGGCAAAAAGGCAGCTCACTACTGTGCCTTGGGAGCAAATTTGTATTATCAGGAAAATGGCATGTATTGATTAAGGTGGAGGTGTGTTAGAAAAATTTTGAGTATATAGGAGAATTTAGTTAACAATAGGAGTTTAAAGAGGTAAAAAAAAGGCCAAGTGTTGTGGCTTATACCTGTAACCCCAGCACTTTGGAAGGTCAAAGTGGACTTGAGGCCAGGAGTTTGAAACCAACCGGGACAACATGGTGAGACCACATGTCTACAAAACAACAACAACGAAAATAGCCAGCTGTGGTGGTGCATGCCTGTAGTCCCAGCTCCTTGGGAGGCTGAGGTGGGAGGATTGCTTGACCCCAACAATTCGAGGCTGTAGTGAGCTGTGATCATGCCGCTGTACTTCAGCCTGGGTGACAGAGTGACACCCTGTCTCTAAAAATAAATAAATAAAACAGGTGGAAGAAAGATGACCCAGCAATGTGAGGGACTATACATTGCTTCATAATTATATTAAGCTACGGTAATGCTGATTCATTTCCAAATACTGAATTAAATACATACATACATGTTTATAATGTTAAAAGAAGTCTGAAAGCAGGCGTTCTGGTGCTGGCATTCTTCAAGGTCATCATGAACCCAGTTTTCTTCTCATTCTGTTATCTGTTTTCCAAGCACATGGCTTCCATTCTCAAGATGAACTCATGATCCAAGATAGCTGCTAGAGAACTAAATATCACCTTTGATTTCCAGCCAGCAAAAAGGAGAGAAGGACTCTCCTTCCTCAGAGGCCCATGCAGTATTTCCTCTTAAATCTTTTTGGCCAGAATTTTTTCACATGGCCTCACTAAGCTGTAAGGGAGCCTGGGAATTTAGTTTATTTTGCCAAGCAGGAATATGCCTTAGTGAAAAAATGGGGTTCTGCTACTAACGGAGAAGAAGAGTGGATATTTAGTGGTCAACTAATCTGCCATAAAGTAGGTGATCTCTGCCATAAGGCTGAGCTAGACAGGGTTATACCATGCTGCTGTTCACTGTGGCCTTTTGGCTCTGTGCTGAGGCTTTCTTCTCTAGGGCCACAAATGAAATTTCTCACCTTTACTTCTGGATAATCCAAGAAACGAAACTGAGTTTCGGAGAATACTGCCAAAACTGGCTGAGCACATACTCAGCTGTGTGACATCAGCAGTGGCACCTGAGACCCTTTTATCTGCTTGTAGTTTTTAACTGCTGAAACAATAGCAGGTGTAAGCTGGAATTCTTTGACACAAAGCCTCTGAACCTTGGCTAGTGTTCTCAGATAAATGCTTATAACAGCTGAAGTTCTTGAAAAAAATGTAGGAGGAGGAAACAGAATAGGGATCTTTTTTGAGGTCACAGTCTATGTGTTTTTAGAGCCACTCAAACTCGAATCAAGACCCTTTGACTACCATAAAAACTCTAAAATAAGATGTTTTGTTTGGCCCAAACAGTTTCAGAAAAAAGTTGAAACAAATTTGAAAATTAGTTTATTTCATGTATATTGAATAGTTAGACCATTCGGCCACACCTGTCCTGTACCCTGCATGTTGACAACGTCCTAGGACTGAGCAATAGTTGTCATCCTTAGATGGGGCCTGCATTTGCTGGCTCCTAACCATCCACACATTTCTGATATCTTGTATTTGGCCTATTTTTCACTCATTGAATGTAACCTGCTGGATACCTGTAAGCATCTAGGCTGTCACCCTTTCCATGGATGGCTCAGGAGGTAACCAGTGCATGAGAAGTTTCTGGCCTACCTCAGTTGCTATCTGAATGGGCAGCGTATGTGGAGAACTCCTAGCCTGGAGAGATGAGAAAGGATGTAGGTTAGAGTTGAGGTACTAGAAGAAAAGATCTTGACAAGGAAAGCCTGAAGGCTTGTCCAGTATGAGGTTGCCAGGAGTCATCTGTAGGAAGATGCAGAACTCCACCTAGGAGCAGCTGGTGTCTCAAGACTCTGACTGATGGGCTCAATCAAACCTAAGCCATGGTTTACAAAGCTGGAGCCAGAATTTAACTATGGGTTGTAGCCAAATTGTTCCAACACAGGTGGAGTGAACTCCTGTGGTATTTTGAAGTGATAATTGGCTAGGGTAATATTTTCAGGGTGCTGGTTCTAACAGATGGTGCTATTTGAAATCCTTCCCTATAATCTCCATGAATGACTCTGTAACCTACTTAGGAGGCTTATTCAAGTGGTTCAAAGCCTAGGCCTGTATTTCAACTGGTTGGCAATCTGTTCGATGTTATTATCTGAAGTGGGCATTACATTTTTTTAAACAAGGAGTATACACAATTGCTTCCCAAACCACTCTCCTCTCAAAACACGTACTGATACCTGCATGTATATTTTTTCCACCCTGAAAAATTCACTTGGTAATGACTTTAATATTAATGTACAAAAGAAAAAAAGAAAACCTCAAAAAGCTTTAGGATTCCGTTACCTGTTAGTTATAAAAAAAATCAGGGTCTATCAGCTCCATTGGAAAGAACGGCTTGAGGAAACGTTGCTTTCATCATTTGGAGCTTTTATTTTGGGATTGTGTTTATAAATTTCAGAACAAGTCCTCTTACCTTCTCCCAGCCCAAGTAAGTGGTTGGATTGACATTTGTATTTGCAGAATTTGGCTTGAAATGAAATCTTTTAATTCTGCCTTAGATAGTAAATGCTAACAGTTTAAAGTGACATGATTCTGATCTTTAAATCTGCCCTACTGATGAATGGTACAAATAGGAAAAAAGGAAAATAAAAAGTATTTGCTACTTGAGAAATACACGCAGTCTCTATTTGATTTTCCTTAGATGTGGAGGTCTGTAATTGTAAGATCTGTTTTTATTCATCCTAAGTGGGGACGCCTCAACATTTTAATTAACAGTAGTAATATAAATTATATCAGTTTTATTTCAGTTCAAGTTTTTTTCTTTGGTATATTTAATTGATATAAAAATATCCATGCAAGCATTCCTTCAGTTTAAGCCAGATGTGTTCAGTGGCTGGGGCAGTTCATTGACTAGAGCCTGCATGTGAGAAAAATAGCAACTGGCTTTTTACTAGTATTTGTCATTGCTATATCCTAAAGCATTCAACTTTTTCCTATTATGCTATGCTCCATTCTATATCATACTTTACCTATTTGATTCCAAATTTATTTTATGGTATTAGGTTTTAATTTAGTAATTTGCATACAGCTTGGAAAAGTAATTCCTTGAAGATGTTGCTTTGTATCTACATGATAATTAACACTATTTGTATTAATATTAAAAGTATTACCTCTTTTTCCTAGTGGTCTCCAATTTGATTATTAGCCAAATGAAATTATAGATTCTGTTTTCAAAGAAAATTTGTGCATGAGATTTCTTTCCATTTCTTATCTAATGTTAGATTACTGAAATTAAGGTATGCATTTTCTATTTTTACAAATTTTGTCTTTAAAATGTATGTTCAGTTATAAAAGTAATATCAATTCCTTAAAGAATTTATATAGAATGTAGGCAAGCTGCAAAAAAGAACAAATATTCTAAAGTTCCATGAAAGTCATCATATTAAAAATGAAATTTTGAGCAGTTGGACCTAACATTATTTCCTAAGAATTTTCAACTCTTATGTATATATAATGAATCTATCAAGTGTGTCATAGTTCACATAGCTGTTTCAAATATTTTTTTTTCCTACTAAGTCTAATCAATACTGTGTGGAATACTTATGTATAGACCATTTTTATGCTTGAGATTTTTTAAAAATTTGAGTTCTCAGAGGTAGAGTTACTGCTTCAAGAGACTTGTTTTAAACTTAATATTACTGTGCAGGGAACACTCCATAAATCTATATTTCCTAATACTTTGCTGGACTTTTTTCTATGTTTGGAGCAGCAGATGAGAAGTTGTAAGGAGATACAATGGAAAAGGAAGAAGGAATCATAGAATCATTGTCGAGTTTTGCTCCCCAGGTTCTTCTTTGCTACCTGAAGGAATTTGCAGGCTAAAGGGAAGACATATTGAATTAGTTGCCCCATACCTATATTCACTACACACCTATATTCACCTTGCCCCATACCTTTATTCACCCTATATTCGTCCTGAATTCACTCCCGAAGGCCAAGAGACAATACCAAGACTTCTATTGTTTCACTGAGCCAAGTCAAATTAAGAAACACTTGAGTTTTTATTGTGTCTTTTGTAGGGCTTATGGGCATATACCTCAGCAGAGTAGGCAGGCAGTACTTTAGGTCACACCCACTTAATTTCAAAGGCCAGCTTTAATCTCTTGGGCTGATTGTGATTACTCCAAAAATAGTAGAAAACAACTGAGAAGGGAATACCAGGTCCAGATTGCAGTTCTATGGAGGTTTTGTGTAATCCTGAATTTTTGCCCTGCAATGTAACACAACAATTTTTTTTTGTATTTTTTTTCCTCTGTTCTGCTTTTTCCCATCATGGCAGGTGAACTTCTCAGTGTGTAAGGGATGATATGTAGCTGACTCTTCCAGGGCATGAGAGGTGGGCTGAAGCTATCAGGATAGCAGCTGGCTTTAGTAGTGCATTTAGCTGTCTAGACTTGTGCTTTCTCATTGATTTTGATGTCTGGGCATTTCCCTTCCTTTCTAAATCATGTCTGCATTTAAATATTTTAGAATATTTTATCCAGTGCTTTTTGTTATTTTTCACAAAAACTAGTATTTTCAATATTTCTGTGAGAGAACAGGGAGTCCTTTCTAGTATATTACTGGAAATAAAATATGCAATCTATTCTCTACAAAACAGCCAGGGTAATCTTTTAAAGTATAATTTAGATCATGTCAGTCCCCTACTTAAGACTTTCTACAACTTTTCATTGCTTTTAGATTAAAAGCAAAACCCCTTATGGTTTTCTGTAAATGCCTGCGTGATCCGCCTCCTAAGAATCTTCTTTCTTACCGACTCTCTCCTGCTCCTTAATTTCCAGCCACACTGGCCCTCCCTGTTTCTTGAACTAACAGAGCTCATTCCTTCTTGGGGCCTTTTCACTTGACATTCTCCCTGCCAATGCCACGGACACACTGGCTCTTATGCATCATTCAGTTCACAGCTCAAGTGTCCTCCTCAGAGGGACCTTCCTTGCCCCCCCTACTGAAAATAGCAAGTTTGCCATCACCCAATCACTCTAGCCCATCACCCTGTTTAATTGTCTGACTTAAGTTGTTTTGTCTATTTGTTCACATGTTTACAATTCAGAATATAAGCTCTGTGGGAGCAGGAAACATTTATCTCTAGTTCAACACTTCAAGCCCAGTACCCAGAACAATGCACTTGTTTGTGGAATGAATTAATGATTTAAATAATTAGCCTATATTATGTCATTCCCAAAGTTGACCGAATATCATCATTGGAATTTTCTTCATAAGGGGAACTGGGTTATAGAAATGTGGGAAGAATACTTAATTAGCATTAAAAACAATATTAAGGACTCAAATTAAAATCATGAAATGTAAGAGCAAATAATAGTGTTTGTCCCCTTTATTCCAGACTCTATTTTAGATATTAAAACTGAGACTCTGGGATGCTGTGAGTGGCTTAAACCTCACAATTAGTGGCAGAGCTGAGGCCAGAAGATGCATTTTCTGATTCCTGCATCATGGCTGTTGCTTAATATCTCACCATGAGTCATGGCTACTGCCCAGTAGATTGGGCACAGCCATAAATATTAGACTGGCAATTTGCTAGAGATTTTGCAAAACCGCAGGAAATGGATTGAACAAATTTTCCTGTCATTTTGATAAGAGGCAGTAAATAATGGTAATTTGAGATATTAGAGAACAGCATCTGAATACTTTTTCTAAAATTCTACAAGCTGAATATAGAGAGAAAATTGTAGCTTTCCTTTCTGCCTATTGCTTTCTGAATGTCAACAGATTACTTTCTTCAGCTTGTGTTAGAATGTCACCAGCAGGACTCACGTCTGACATGCTCTGGACTGTCGGAGCCACTCAATACCTAGGAAAACTTTCCAGTTGAATTTCTCGTAGGAAGGTCAGTAGGAATAAGATAGATAAATGAAAAACTTATTCAGTATTACTATAATCTTTATGAAAGTGGAAAAATTCATCCTGGCAAATTCAAAATCTATTACAAACTCATGCATGTTGCATATGTATTTTTACATATTTTATAAACTCAAATAAAATAAGTGGAAGAAAACAATAGTGATAAATTTAAAGTTCTTAGTTGAATGAGTAACTTTGAATTTTACTCAATGGATATAAGCTTTGCTTTTTTTTAATAAAGAAAATAGGTTTGTTAAGAAGCTATGGATATATTTCAGAAGTACTTCAGTGATTTTATTGTTTAAATGGAAATTTGGATTATTTTGGAAAACAGTCTGATAATATGTTTCAAGCATTTGAACATATTTACTCTCCTGGCCCAGCAATTTCACTGTTAGAAATTCATCCTATCTTAGGAATCTAGCCTAGGGAAAAATCTGAAATTAGTCGTCTTGGCATAAGGATGGTTGCAGAAATACTATTAATAATACAAAGTTGAATAGTACCTAATATTCAAGTAGCAGTATAATTTGTGGCAGATTCATTTGCTATAGTTTTATGCAACTATTTAACAAATATAAATAAAATTATTGAAATAATGAACAAAAATTCTTTTAATATAATGTGAATTTTTTAGAAAGTAGGACCTAAAACTACATATATGTACACGTAATATGTATATAGTATAATCTCAAGCATGTAAAAAAAGATAAAAAGTTAAAAGATTGCAAAAAAAAAGTCAAAGTATTAATAAAGATTATCTCTAGGATTTGAATAATTATTTCTATTTTCTCCTTTACGCTCTTTGTATTTTCATTTTTTCTCCAATATGTCTATTATTTTAATCAGAAAATCAATATAATTTATTTTAAATCTTAGCAAATGAGCATAGTGAATAAACTATGTTAAAATGTGGTTGGAATTTTGTTGACCCTCTTTATAGAAGACTATATAGATGTGTGTTTTTCTTATTTGCATAAATAGGTCCCCTTAAAAAAAATCTTTGGGTAGATACTAAGATCAATTAAAATTGAGTAAATTTACTCTCTCTCTCTCTCTCTCTCTCTCTCACTGTGTGTGTGTGTGTGTGTGTGTGTGTGTGTGTGTGTTTAAACCATTCATCTCTTGTGTACTTACCTCCCGTGTTACTTTCATAATGAGACTGAGGTAGTTGGTGAAAGTTTGAAGAATTCTTGCACAAAGATTTCATTAATTCATTGCATAGGTTATAGGATAAAGTGCAAGAGAAATGTTTTGTAGAAAGAGTACTTGGTAGAGAATCAGAAGGGCTTTATGGGTTCTTCATCGTGGTCACCTTAATACCTTTATCTAATAGACGATTGATATAAGAGATTGATACCTAGTTAAGGAAGGTCATGATATATTAACTTTCTAACAGTAAATTTAAGGTGCCCAGAAAAAAAAATCAACCAAAACTAATGAATAGATAACTCTATTGTTATTGATTGAATTATAAACTTAGAACCCTTAGCAAAGCAAAACTCACAGTCCAGACCAAATCCCTTGCTATGTCCATTGGGGAAGGATTAGCAGCAAGATAGCAGGTGTATGGGGGATCATTTCATGAAGCAGCGGTAGAAAGGAGACTCTTTATATACTTCTAACCTTTTTTTATTGCCTAACTTATTCTTATATTATCTCATTAAGAAGAGACAATATAATGTAGTGGCCAACAGGTATGACTTAAGAATCGCTGGACTCTAATTTGCCAGTTTATAACTCTATAATTCCGGACAAACTACTCTCAATTGTGTAATTTGGAAAATGTGACTAATAATGGTCCCCCCCACAGAAAAAGATGAATCATCTTAAGCGTTTGAACCAGAGAGAATTTAATTGATTATGCAGCTGAGGAAGGAGGTGAAAAGCCAAGTGTGGTCACTAAACAATCCAAATATTAGCAATAGCAGGAAGCATCTACTAATTCTAACTTAAGGGACAATATGTTGGAGACAGTATTAGTGTGGTCTAGTGACTGAGGCCACTGGAATCATGGTGGAACTGGAGGAGGCATGGGAGAGACCATTTTGATGTTAGAGATACTGCTCAAGGCACCAAGAGAGGAGAGAAATATCTTGATGTTCCCATTTTTCTACTCTTTAGTCTTGTAGCCAAACACAGCCAGAAGTCAGCTGACAGGGAAACCTGTATTACCTCTCTTTAGTACAGAGCAGAGAAGGGGAAAGGTGAAGAATGGCCATGTGACAGGCAACGACCCCTACCTCTGAGGTATTATGTCTAAAGCCTTTAGAACAGTGCCTGGAAGATATGTGCTTAATAGACACTACCATTGTCATCGTTGTCATCATCATCATTGGTGCCATCTGCAGAGTAACAACGTCTTTTTGTGAATATACTTTCCATGTTGGGTGCTAGGAGATCATACCTCATTACAGCCCTTTTGCGGCCCCTGCCATGGTCAGGTTTCTAGTCATTTTGGCATTTTTAGTGTTCGGTGGCACAGGGGTGTTCTACTTCCCATTCTCATCCACCCTGTGTTGATTACGTTTAGAGCGACCAGACCTAGTTCATAGATGACTAGAACTGAGCCAGGCAATGCTCTAAATAATCCAGGCAGTTTTAGGGACATGATAAAAACTCACAACTCTGTGGAAAATGACCCTTGGAAGTTAACTTTAAAATTAATGTTTTTAAAATTAGGATTTCCTTATATATTCTAGTCCCTTTAGACTTGAGCTTAGCCATGTCCTGCAAAACTGAAAGAATATATATTTAATTTTTTGGTATTTTCTGTAGCTTGGCATTAAAGTTAATGCATTTAAAGGAACAGAAGCTTGACAAGATGCCTTCATAGGCCCACGAGGAATAATCACATAGTTGCCTACTTTGAATCATAGATATAAAATAAAAAATCCCATCCAGGTAAGTCACGAGGCTTTGCCAAAGTGCCCTCTTAAATTGCCCCCCTTTTGAGAACACACTATTTATTGTAGCATTTTGCTAAGCCCTTGGGAATTTCTTTCCTGAGAGATTTTTTACCAGTATGAAAAATAATGGCTTTTCTAAGTTTTGGAATATTGTCAGTCTTTTTATTTTTCATTAGTTTTCCAATTACCCTTTTTTTAGAAATAACATTTATTGATCTCGAGGAGTTAAGCATTGTCTTGTTTTCTCTGGTGCTGTATTCTTCACATTTAACGCCAGATCTCAAATAAGTAATAATAAAAGATAATAATGGCTAAGAGTTTTTGAGTTTTCCTCCACGTCAGTTATTGCCCACAGTACTTTGGTTTCATTCTCTCATTTGATGTGATGTAGGAACTTATAACAACTCTATGAGACAGGCACTTTACTTTAAAGACTAGGAAACTGAGGCACAGGGGTTATAAATATCCCACAGTCACCAAATCATGCTGCTGGGCTCAGCTCACACTTTCTACTACTATTAATACATGGTAATGTTGACATCTTATTGTGAATATTAAACAATAAAACATAAATGGACAGGGAAAGAAGTAAATGGAAATAAAGTGTGTGAATCCCTCAGAATGGTCAAAGCAGGAGATGCTTTTAAAGAGCATCTGCTTCAGCCTTCCCTTTTATAGCTGAGAAAACCAATCTCTAGAAAAAAATGAGCTTTTTGATTATAAAGGAGACTACCGAAGAAGTATCAAGTCTCACGCATTCTTCTTTGCCTTCCATGAACAGAGTTCTGACCATATCCCATGTCATTCTCAAGCAGAGATTGAAAATCACCTTGGTCCTTTACTTGTTCCAAGGAAGCAAACATTTTATGGTTTGAAATTGTTTCTCTTGCATTTGCTTTGCAAGAGGTTTACATTATTCTCTCCTGAAGTGGGTGGACCGCTTTTTGCTCTTCTTTGCCTATAAATTCATGTTGATTAGGTGGTGGTGGGGTGGAGGACTGATGGGTCTATGTTTGGTTGGTGAGCTAACTCCAGCATACTATAATTACTACATTTTCAATCTGGTGCATAGTTCTGAGTTTTGTACATCCTTATCTGGCTCTTCACTCCTTTAGGTTAATTTTGGCCTCTGATGGTGCCCTTTTAAAGTCAGGGTAATAGCAACACATTGTTTTTGCTTGGGAAATAGAGTGTATGGGCTCCTTCTCTTGGTTTTAAGCATTAACAAGGTAGCGAGGATAAAAGGTGCTGTTTGGAGTCTTTAAATGGACTTGGTATTTGGCTTGTCTACAGATCTTTCATGAATTTTAATCCTGGTATTCAGATTTGAGTCACACACCTAGGGAGTGGTGACCATAACTCTTCCTTCCCCCTCCAGCTCTACTTCTGGGTTAGCATGAACTGACCACTGTAACCTGCTCTCAGCCTCTACACAAAGACTCTTCAGAATCCGCCTGTGGCCACTTCTGTGAAAGGGCATGGTCACAGTCACAATGACATGGATGAAAAACCAGAGAGCAGCAGGAGGAGCCCAGGGATAGAGAGAGGAGGCCTGGACGCCTGTCTGGGCTCAGTGCCATCCTTTGGGTCGGTCACTTGACTACTTTAAACCAAGTTGACTCTCCTGTAATGCAAAAGGGGTTTAATGATCTCTGTGGCTCTAGAGTTTTGTAGTTTTTACTGTTCTTTGAAGCATGAACGTGAATTCAGCAGAAGAAAAAAAACAAACAATGTTTTTCATTCAGAACAGTTTCAAGATACTGCTCTGACTCACTGGATGGCAAATCATAGTGAAAGGGGAGTCTGACTTGACTTCAGTTTTGTATTGCTTTTGGCCAGCATGGCTCTTTATGGTGTGCTTGTTGTATAATAAAACGGCTCTCTAGAGAATACTCTTACATTTACTTACTGAGAGATAACAGAAGTTCAGAATAAAAACTCACAGAAATGAAAGACTGGGAAAATAGTTTCCTCTTTTCTATTACATATAGTGGAACAAAGGCTGATATTTGTGTTTATGCCCCTTTCTGAGGACAATGTCCTTGAAATTCTGTATTATTATTATTTGTCTTTGTATGTAACTAGATTGTTCAAACTCTCCTCTGAACTTTGTAGCTTTTTCATGATATCTCTTACCTGGAATATTCATAAAATTCCACTTAAATAGCCACTTTAATCTGTAAATTTTATTTGCTTAAGGCCTGATCTTGGCCACAAATGAGAGTACTTGTGTTTTGTTTCTTAAAATGATGTAACTGCTCTGTGAAGGGGCATAATGAATTTGTGTTCTGTTCTATTCCTCTTCAATTACTTTTTCAGGAAAGAAGGCTATTATGATTTCTTGGAGAAGTGGGAGGATTGTGACATCACCATGTGCTAGTCATGGATGAAAGGAGAAACTATTAACATCTGAGGCCTGAGATAAAATTCCCATTACAACCTCTTTAAATATTTCTGTGTTTAAATGGGGTGGGGAGACTATCCACTCTACACATGTAATCCGTTTTCATTCTCAGCCTAGTGAAATTCATTGTTTCTTTTCCCTAGATTAAAAAATAATAATAGGATGCTCTACAGGTTCTTTTAGTTTGTCAAAAGACAGATAATTCACAGATTTTGCTTTTGTGTAGCTTATGCAATGTCTGAAAAGGCACTGGAAGCACAGATTCCCTGAACATGGCCCCCTGGGCCCGGATCCCTGTTTTGCTTACTTCGGAGAGCTCACTGGCAGCCTCCCTGATGCTTAGTGCCAGTTCTTCGGCGCTCCAAAGCCACATGCTCATTGACATAATCTCTGGTGGTTTTGGCTGGGTTATAATCTGGCTTATTGAGGTTTGGTTCAAGGCAGGTGCCTTTGGGTCAGGGATCTTCTGTGAGCTGAAATTAAAGGTTCTGGCTTAGAGGAGATTTGACTCTGCCAAATGAAAGTGGCACATTTCCAACTGCACATGCCGAGTTGCCTCGAACACATCCGTGCAGAACACAGACATGCATTAGGCAGCTAGCTTGTGGAAGGCAGTGTGCTGAGCACATGGGGGAATAGTAAGACACATGGCTGCCATGAAATAACTGCTTCCAGAAAGCACATGTCGAGTTGGAAGGATGAGCCAAAGACACACAGAGAATATCACTAAGCCTAAAATGTGACGTCTTGAAAGCGTGCTGGTATGAGACCCATGGAGTTGGAGAAGGAGAGATTTTCCTTCCAGCAGGGGGAATTGGGGTTGGAAAGATGAGACACGCCATATTACAGTAGCCCCCTTTTATCTCAAGTTTCACTTTTTGTGGTTTGAGTTACCTGTAGTCAACCATGGCCCAAAAATACTGAATGGAAAATTTAAGAAATACACAATTTATAAGTTTTAATTTTCACTCTATTCTGAGTAGTGTGATGAAATTTCATGCCCTTCTGCCTGGGGTGTGTAGCATTCCTTTGTCTAGAATGTCCATGCTGTCCGTGTGACTCACCCGAAGATCCCTTAGCAGCCATCTCATTAACAGATCTACCCTGGAGGTATGGCAGTGTTTGTGTTCAAGGAACTCATTTTACTTAATAATGGCCCAAAGTGCAAGAGTAGGGGTGCTGGCAATTCAAATATCCCTAAAGTGCTCCCTTTAAGCTAAAAGGTACAAGTTTCAACCTAATAGGGGAAGAACAAAAATTATATGCTGAGGTTGCTAAGGTTTATGCTAAAAATGAATCTTCTGTCCATGAAGTTGTGAAGAGGGGAAAAGAAATTCATGCTAGTTTTGCTGTTGCACCTGAATATGCAAAGGTTATGGCCACAGTGTGCGATAAGTGCTTAGCTAAGTTTTAAAAAAAAGCATTGAATTTGTGGGTGGAAGGCATAAACAGAAATGTGTTCTGATTGACGGCAACTAGGTTTGGTATTATCAGTGCAGTTTCAGGCCTACAGTGGGGGCCTTGGAACATAATCCTGGAGATAAGGGCGAACAATTGTATAGAGGACCTGGGTACTAATGATGCTAAGGATTCAGGCCCATCTCCTATTTTGGGAAGTTTCCTGCTGTGTGTATGGAACCTTGGAAAGAGGCTGTCCTTCCCTCCCTGTACATTCTGGCAGCCCCTGGCACTGCTCATAGATAGTCGTGTGACTCAGGCTGGGACTCTGACTCTAGAGAGAGTGGATCAAGAGGCTGTTAGAACTTCTTCTTGGTGTCAGTGGTGACGCCCACTGGGTTTCAGTGGCAGCAGCAGCAGTCCTGGTTGTAATTCCTGCTACAGGATGGTGGTTGTGATCTTGCTCCTTGGCATCCTGCGTGCCTTGGTTTTTGCCCATTTTCTGTGCTTGGCATTGGAGCCTCCTACTGAGTCTGAACCAGCATGTCCTTCCAATGGAGTCTACTTTTTTTCTCCTCGAGCTAGCCAAGGCTGATTTCTGTTATGGCAACAGGATTCCAACAGCACCTGTGTGTCAAGGGCTTTCATTGTTTGTGCTGACTCACCTGTGCAGCTGATCTTCTGCTATTTTTCTCTGGGTACTCACCTTCCTTTATCTGCATGTATAACTCCCTGCTTTGAAGGCTGAACTCCAGCATTTTTAACTTTTCCTGAGTTAATGAAGAGAGTTTAGTGTTTATTATTCCTCTGTACAGGACAACATCTTATAATTATCCATTATGCAGATTTTTTTTACATTGTACTGTATGTCTTTTATTTTTTTAATCATTTCTGTTTGCCTATGAGCCCGTGAGAAATATTTTTTGGTATGAACTCTATTTTCATTTTGTATTTCCAAATCCAGTTAATATTACGTGCTGTTGTACAACTGTACAGGTCTGTTTGTGGGGAGAGATGTTGTGTTGGAATTGTGAACTTGAGGAGAATGAAAAATACAGAATAGCTGTTGTGAGGCAACTGGTGATACCAAGGGAGGAATAAAATGATATCTGAAATGTGTGAGGGCCATCTGATATTGAGTAGTATATATTATTTTCCACTTTAAGAAGTCTGGTTTATTTAGGTATTATTTATTTATGGTAAAACTCATCCCTTGTATTGTAGAGTTCTGTATAAGTTTTGACAGATGCATATAGTCATGTGTATACCACCAGAATCAGCCCTCCCTCTTACAGCCAGTCTCTCCCCATATCTCATAGATTTTCCTCCTGGAAACAACTCATCTATGCATTTACATATGTGTATATAAATTCATATATTTCTTTTTTTGAGGCAGATTCTCTGTCACACAGGCTTGAGTGCAGCAGTACAATCTTGGTTCACTGCAAGCTTTACCTCCTGGGTTCAGGCAATTCTCCCACCTCAGGATCCCGAGTAGCTGGGATTACAAGCACCTACCACCACGCCCAGCTAATTTTTTTTTTGTATTTTTATTAGAGATGAGTTTCACCATGTTGACCAGGCTGGTCTCAAACTCCTGACCTCAGGTGATCCACTGGCCTCGGCCTCCCAAAGTGCTGGGATTACAAGCATAAGCCACCATGCCTGGCATATGAATTTATATTTTAAGCAGTTATTATAGTTCTACAACGTTCCAGAATAATGTTTTATTCACCTGGAGAGATAAAATAATGGGATAGTGGACTTTTGTCTAGGAATAGAGTTGCTGAAATTAGCAAATTCAAATAACACATGCTAAAAACTATCCATTACTTATATGGAATTCAGTTTAACTGAGCATTCTGGATTTTATCTGGCAACCCAACCTAACCCCACTGGATGGATATTGCCAGTGTGGTAACTGTTAGAACTCAGGGTAATTTGAAATTGGCAGACAGAGAAGGAAACTGCAAGAAGAGGTCATGGATCATCTTAGCAGCATTATTCAGCTATACAGACACTTGGTGACAACCTAAAAAAAGAGATGAGGGAGTTAGATTTTTGTATGAAGTAAGAAATTCACTTGTTAGTGCATGAACAACATATGTGAGGCTGCTTTGAAGACTGAAGTTCTTGGTGTTCCAGTTTGTAAACCAGTTCTACCTCGTCACCTTGCAGCCACATTGTGCTGTGGAGGAGTGGGACTCAGGAAGCACCGGGCACCCTGAAATAGATGGATGTAGTCTGTGGAAAAGGGGGAAGCACACACTAGGGTTCCACCCTTAAGAAAATGAACTTTTCCTGAGTTATCAAAGTGAGTACTTGCTATTTCTCAAGATGGCCATGCCAGAAACGCACATTTACAGTAAATTCAAGTTGGTAATAATTAAAATGACTGGCCTCTAGTTTATCTATACATTATTAAACAAAAGGGCTTACTAAGCAATGCCAAGGAAAGAAACTTCCAAGTAGGTTCTTCTTACTCTACATAAAAAGTAGGTTCTTCTTACTCTACATAGTCTTTTACTATTTTAAAAGACTTTCAGCAAGTCCATTGTTTATACCACTGTGAGTCTTACCTTTCTGTTTTAAATCAAACTTGGCAGGACAGTTAACTTGGAAATAAGTTGTCAGTGTTTGGTCTGAGCGGTAGCACTCGTGTCTGGAATTCGTCATTCTTTTTCTCACTCCCCGAGGCTAACCCACCCTGTGAGACCATCTCCAATCCCAGATCCTGACCAAATGACCATGCAGCTAAGCTGCTTGATAATAGTTTAATATCAAAAAAAGGACACAAGTTTAAAATTATTTGACCTATTAATGCTATCAGTCTATGACTTACAAATAGCATCTTTGGTTTCTAGGTGTTGGCAAGGATTCTCTAACTTAACCAAACTCTAGCCACACTCCTCCAAACCCCCTTCTTGACTAGGCCTTGACTTCCTGTCAGAACTCTAGATTCTCAACACAAATGATTTCGTCCACTTGTACCCCACATTAAATGACTTACGCAAATACTAGAATAATTTTTAACAGCTCGAGGCCATGTCACTAGGACTGCCCTACCCCTCTTAGGATTCCTGCCTGAGGAAGCTCAAGGCTGCCAGGAGAATTTACTGTTTGTTCTAGCCAATACCCTGCAGTTAGATCCAGCCACCCTTTCTTAGTGCATTACTAAGAAGGGATTACAATTGTGAATCCTTTCCCGGTAACCTTTGTTAAATATATGCACTTCCTGCAAGCTCAAGGGTGTCTTTCTCAAGGACCTGAGAGCCATTCTTCTAAAGGGTAACCATCAGGAGAGATAGGGCTTCTGTCTTTTGGTGTCTGGACAGATAGAATCCTAACTTCCATAATTGCCTAATCAACATTTATGTTGACCAGCCCTTTGTAATTTTTCACTTCTCTGACTTCTCTAAGCCGGCTCCCAGCTCCCACCCCTTCCTACTCTCTCATTTCCCTTCTAAAATACCCACCCCGTCTCCTCTGTACAAGTCAAGGTTGAGTTCAGTTCACACTGCATTCCTTTCCCTATTGCAATAGTATATTAATGGTTCAAATCTGTCCTCCCCACTTTAACTAGTGTCTGGCTTCCTTTATCTCTGACAGTGTGAAGAAGCTGGAAATTGCAAGGAGCATGGGAAGGAGATGATTTGGGGTAGGCATCTTTTATTTTTCAAATCATATTGCATAGAGGTGGCTGTCTGTTCTGCTCATACTCCTAGAACAGGCCTTTGGTATATCTTGCTATATGTAGGAGACTGGGACTAGAAGGTCACTCTGTTCAGTTGTTTTCAGACTATTATTAGGTTGTAAATGGAATTCATTAAAAATCATATGAAATACACAAAATAAAGCAGGTGAAGGCAAAACTGCTGTTATGGAAACAGGTGGGAAATGTAGGGAGCAGTGGCTTGAGTGTGCTGGGCTTGTGTCTCCTAAATAGGAAATACTACCCACAATGGGATAACGAACCCATAAAGACCCTGCAAGTGGAGAATTAGAGGACATATCTTGTGT
The DNA here is from genome assembly GCF_001604975.1 of Cebus imitator. Lineage (NCBI taxonomy): Eukaryota > Metazoa > Chordata > Mammalia > Primates > Cebidae > Cebus > Cebus imitator. The sequence goes on along the minus strand of NW_016107570.1, from coordinate 1,537,694 downwards.
AATCCTGGCAGAAGGGCTAGGCATGAAGTCAGAGCAGGAGATGACTCAGAAATCCTGATGCTTAGAGACGTTACCCTGTGGCTACTGGGATTACTGCGATGAACTTTGCTTGATGTCTGTAATGTGATTTACCAATAATTATTCTATTCCCTTACCCCCTAACTTGACAAGATGAAGAAGTTAATGTTATTAGCTTCTCAAATTGGAAGATGATAATTATTAGGTGGGTCCATTGGGAGTCAGGCAGGGGTGAGTTGTTATCAAATCAGAAGGAGTTATCAATAGGGCACTATTAATCAATTAGGATTGAATGTGAGCTATCTGAATTTGTCATTTCATGATGTATACAGGACATGTTTACATAATTAAGTCTTCAAAAATATAAAATTAGGAAGACATTCGCATAACAGAAATTTTGAGAGACCTTGGCATCCTATTATGATTGAGAAAGAAAAACACATAGACATTCACATTGGGAAGGAATGACTACATCTAGTTATGGCAGCAAAGCTGTGTGTTGATTGATATTGTGAGAGTGACTTAGTGATTGGGCACTGTGGCTAGGACAGAAAGAATAACCCTGAGAAGCATAATGCTCTTGTGTGCAAAAGCCATGTAGAAATAATATCTGGACTTGATATTGACGCGTTGTGTATTTCCGTATTTTTTCTCTATTTTCTATCCTCCTCCTCCTCCTCTCTTTTCCTCTTCTCTTTCAACCTTGTGTTGAAAAAAAAAAACCCTGAAGTTTGCTTGTAGAAATGGGTGAGATTTGTGAGTTATGATGAATTGGAATTATTTGCAATCAAATGGAAAGTTGTAACAATAAGTGTGGATGGATGCAGCTCACGCATAATGCATGTGGTGAATTGAGGAAACTGGTAGAAGTTTGAGGTGTGATTGACAGGTTTAAAGGTAGCAGAAATAGAGTAGTTGCTTTTGATATTTTAGATTTTTAAATAATACTTTGCTCAGGCCACACATTAGTCAGTCAGACACAGAGTAGGAACCATATTTGGAATCTTCTGAGCCTCCACGTAGGCTTATTCATCATCCTTATGTTAGGGTGACAAGGTTCGGAGCTAAAACCAGAGAGAGAACGCTGCAGCAGAAGCCTCTTCCAGACCCACCGTGTCAGTTTTGAACTGAGGCATTTTCTGTCCACAGCCATATGCAGTGTGAACGGGCCACAGATGTACATTAAGTGAGTGGGTGAAATAACGTTTGGTGGGAAATGATGACAGTTTTATGGCATTAGTCCTTGGAGCCCCAGGTGCACTTATTCATCTTTCGTGTATTTTAAGCTGTTAGCCTTGGGGATACTTCAGCTTATTTGCATCTGTGTTTTAAAGATGAGTCCTGGAGTGAATCAGTGAGGGTAGCAAGTCATACCTGAAGTAGGAAAAGAGATGAGTGGATCTTTGTAGGAGAAGAGATAAGTGGATCTAGTTATCCCTGAATGAGGAGAATATATCAGCATAATGAAGAGATGTAGGGGAAGCCCATCCTTTCCTTTTTATCAGCCAGCTCACTGAGCTTCTTTCATCTGCCTAAGAGCCAACCTTGGCCTGGGCTGTTTGCACCAAGCTTTGGATATGCCCCTTGAATGTCAGGATTCTGTACCTGGATTATCCTGGCACAGAGCATGAATTATAATTCCTGAGCTCAGCGTATTCTGCCCTTTGAATTTTCTGTTAGGAATTTTGAGTCTTCTGTTTCTGACTTTTTGATGAATCATATCTCCTTGACAGAGTGAAGGCTCTTTTCTTTAAATGACTCATAGCCATATCTATATACAACCAATGAGTAATAAATAACTCATAGCCATAGCTACATATGGCTACTGAATTGAGTGATTAATAATTTTGTTGTAATAAATTTGAATGAATATATTTTTGTCAATTATGTGATTGTGGCTATAAAGATAGCTAATAATCTTTATTAGCATTTGGACACTGTAGATTTTTTTCTTGTGATTTTATAACTTCCATTTTCCTGTGATACACGTACACTATGGAATAATATGCAGCTATAAAATAATAAAATCATGTTCTTTTTAGCAGCATGGATGCACCTGGAAACCATTATCCTAAGTGAATTCATGCAAAAAACAGAAAACCAAGTATATCACATGTTCTTACTTGTAAGTGGGAGCTATCCTGGACACACACAGACATAAAGATGGAAACAACAGACACTGGGGAGTCCAAAAGGAGAGAGGGAGGGGAGCAAGGGCTGAACAACTTCTTTTTGGGTGCTGTGTTTACTATCTGAACAACAGGATCAATAGAAGCCCAAACCTCAGTGTCATGCAGTATATCCGTATAACAAACATACATATATACTCCCTGAATCTAAAATTTAAATTTAAATTTTTAAAAAGTTCAGTTTTTTTGACTTAGGCTTAAATTTCCCACCCCTAAAATTGTCCTTATACAAAGTATGCTTAATAGTAGCTGAAATATTTATTTAAATCCACATTCTAACAGCAAGCACAGTGAAGGCAGTTTAGATAACATTTCTTTTATCCATCAGCTAGAGTGAGATGCACAGAACAGTAAGCAAGTACCTCAAGACCTTGGACTTGTTAGAGATTCAGCGTGAGTTTCTAAGCAAGAAAAGGCAGGAACATGAGTAGCATTCCTATCAAATAGCTATTGAAGCAGGGTAGTTTAGGAAAGATGATTGTTACAGAAACACAATCAGTGAAATGGTCTGGTAGAAAGACTATTCCTTTCTTATACTCCCATAGAATTTACTTCTAAATAATACTGCCCTTAGACTTGAGTAAGTATATTCCCTGCCCAGCCCGGCATTTTAGAGGACCCTAATTAAACCCTCCTCTTGCCTTCATCTTCCCCACAGGGCGAGGATTCTGTGAGTCTAAGTAATCATATCCCCTAGCCCTCCCATGTAAGCCATGATCTGGGTATCTGGACTCTGGAATTTCCTGCCATGATAGTCCTAAACCCAGACACAGGTCTACCCTTCAGAGAGAAGTTTGCATTTCACAGAATGGGTGGCCGAGGGGCAGGGAATGTGGATGGATGACAAATCATGTGTCCATACATAAGTTAGCAAATCTCAGTGAAGGAATAATTTGGCAAGAAGAGAAGAAGGGTAGGCTAGAGCCTGGAGGCCAGCTTATTCTGAACCAGTAAATTCTGGTGCAGAACTTTTCTTGGGTGCTTTGCATGTATTTTCTCATTTAACCCTGCAGAACACTTCAGGGTAGTGTTTTACTGTCACATTATGGGACAGGAAAATGTGGCTCAGGGGAGTTATGTAACAGACCCAAGGCCAACTGACTTAGTGAGAAGTTGAGCTGAGATTAAACCTCAGGTGATTGAGCTCTAAAGTGCATGTGTTTTTCTACCTTGTTATGCTGCCTGTGATCAGTATCTTTGCTTCTATACTTTCCCAGTTCTTTCCAGAACCTAGCCTGGTGCTTGGTACGTGGTGACATGCAATAAATATTTGCTGAGTAAATAAAACAGGCCATTTATTCACCTTTACTAATTATTTATTATTTATGTATTTATTTATTCACCTTTACTATTAATGGTGTATACAATATAGCAGTAATGTAGGTGAGGAATTTCATATCAAATATACTAAAGGGGACATTTCACTCCTGATCCATCTGTACTGGATGGAGCTGTTGATCTCCCTATGGCCATGTAGCTTATGGGCTCATCTCTCCATTTGTGAGTTTAGTAAATTGCTGCAACTATTCTGGCTAGCAAGGACTCACATGTTCCAGAACAAACTTTTATTCAAGGAAAATATTAGTGAACATCATATATGCTGCTGTAGTCCAAAATCTTTTTCTTTTCTTACTTAAAAATGGCACAAACTCTGAGTATTAATATGATTCAAGAAGAAGCTGTGAGAATGCCAGCCTCACAAGAGTTGATTGGCAGGGTCCCTCTGTTGGTGTGTCCTCGTTCTCAGCTCGTCTGGGCAGTAGTTCTTCCACCTGTGAGGGCTGATGACGCGGGTCACTCCTGGAATGGTTGGTGTGCTGTCCTGGGGCTTTGTCTTTCCCTGTGCTCACTCCCACTTATCATGGATGCCAAGACAATTCTCTGCTGTTGGCAGAAAGCCATGGAACATGTTTCCCTAATTCCTGCTATAGGCTCATTTTGGTATTTTCCCCATGTGCTCCCATTTGCACGCTTAATTGTTTGGGCTTATTTGTCTTCCTTGCTAAATGGTAGGCTCATTTGCAACAGGCTTTGTATCTCTCTTGTTTACCATTGTATCATCACATCTAACACAACACCTTGTAGTAGACTACTTAATAGATATTTACAGAATGGCAATGGACTGTCATCATAGTTGAGTCATTAACTCCTTTTTCAAAGAAGTTCTAGCATTAAGGTATCAGATAAAAATGTTCCTTTCACAAAACACTTACATTTTCCTCTATACTGTAATTATATCTACCTGCTAGGAGAATCACTAAGAGTGTGGTCACTGTGTACCTTCCAGAGTGACTCTGTTTCTCATTTAGAACTACTGTTTGTTACTGTGATTCCTTTAAGCAAATGGTTTTGCCCACATAGAGCTGTTTGTTCACTGACACAGGCTTAACTGGAAAGAACTCACAGGTTGCTTCTCACCATTAACAGCTATTATATTATTTTTACCACCAGTTATACCTCAGTTCTGCTTCTATCTTTACAACTGCAGGCTTTGGTCATTTTTAAAGTCGTTCAAGTTTAGATTGCATTGACATTAAATCAAATAATATAGGACAAACAACTATATATTTTCACTGAGAGTGGGCACAGTAAAAGGTTTCCTGGCTTTTTCTCCTACTCTTATGTCTTTTCCAGAAGCTTCCTATCTCTGTAAGGAGCCTGAGAGTTATTACAATTTATTTATCCCCTACTTACATATCCTATCCCACAGAAAACTGTTTAATAGAATCTACTGTAGCAGAGGCAAAACTTTACCTCTGCTCTCTTAGAGTCCCAGGTGGACCTGATAATGAAATTGACCTAAGATGGATTAATAGGTGTATTAGTCCATTCTCATGCTGTTAATAAGGACATACCTGAGACTGGGTAATTTACAAAGGAGAGAGGTTTAATTGACTCACATTTCTGAAGATCTAGGGAGGATTCAGGAAACCTACAATCATGGTGGAAAGGGAAGCAAACATGTCCTCTTCACATGGTGGCAGCAGGGAGAAGTGCTGAGCCAAGCAGGGTAAGTGCTCTTTATAAAAACATCGGTTCTCATGAGAACTCACTCACTTTCATGAGAACAGCATGGAGGTAACCGCCCCCATGATTCAGTTACCTCCTACTGGGTCCCTCCCATGACACATGAGGATTATGGGAACTACAGTTCAAGATGAGATTTGGTTGGGGACACAGCCAACCCTATCAGCTGGATAAAAGCCCATAAGATTTACATAACACAGGAGCCCTCATAAGGAAATGAAGACCCAAACAAGTAGCCAAACCTAAATGTTTTTGCACTAGTTTGAATAAGGAAAGACAACTGTGGAAAAGTATCTAAATTATGTGGGAAGACTAAAGGAAGATCAGTAAGAATTATTTTAACAAGGTCTGCGTATTCAGAATTCTCTTGGTTGTGACTCCTCATCAAAGAATGTTTCTTTTCTCTTGTTAGAAAGAGAGCAATTTTCACATGTCAGTTTTTATCTCCTGTTTTCAGGGTAAAAAGGGAAAATATTAGAATGCCCTTTTTGCCTCTGCTGTTAAGCTAGTGACTTTAGCTCAAAATAATCCTTATACCAAAATGGCATATTCTGGAGTGCATGTTCTGCCATTCTTCACTACTAAATAGCAGAACATATGCTTACCTAGGTACTAGCTATTTCATTTCTGGTATATGCCAAACAGAAATGTATATGTGTGAGCCAAAAAAATTCTTATACCATCATTATTTGTAATAGTTCCAAATAGAGAACAATCCAAGTTTCCATCAATAGAAGAATGCATACCTAAACTGCCATATAGCAAATATATAGTGGAGTATTATACATCAATGAAAACAAAATCGTTTTACTGTTGTAGGCAACAATATAGATGAATATTACAAACACAATGTTGACTAAATCAATTTCAAAAGAGTACATACTGAATGATTTGATTCCATTTGTATGAAGTTCAAAAATTGGTTAGCTAATATTGCCATTTGGGGGATAATAACTGGGATCCTGTCTTTTCCCTTGGAGAGCCAGAAGAATGGTGTGTTTCAGAAAGAGTGACCAAGACTTCATAAAATCGCAGAAAAGTCTCCTTTCCCCAGAACATTATTATTTACTTATCTAGGTGCTGCCAACCACATCCCATTGTGTCCCTTTAGTCATTGTATGGAAGGGGGTCAAATTGCCTTAGTCTCCCAGTTACTAGAGCTAGATACCCAGCTATATGAACAGTTTGCTAAAACTGGAACTCTGAATTCTAATGCCTGATAAGCAGGGTTAAGCTTTAGTGAAAAAGAGACTGTCTGAGGTCAGAGGAAAGATACTATCATCATCATTGTTGTGATCATAATTATTATTTTGATTTGTTTACTCACATTTTAAAAAATTATATTTGTATAAGCTATTAGATTTAATAGAAATGTAGAAAAATATAAAAACCACTTGTTCAGTATAATAAATTTTCATATAGTGAATATATCCATGTAACTTCCAGGTAAATGTTTGTGATATCCATCTATATTGTTGCCTATAACAGTGGTTTGTTCATTTTTGTTGCTGTATAATATTCCACTATATATTTGCTCTATGCTTTTAGGTATGCAATCTTCCATTGATGAAAATTTAGATTGTTTTCCATTTGGAACTATTACAAATGATGCTGGTATAAAGATTTTTGTATTTTTTTTTTGACTCACCCATATACATTTCTGTTTGGCATATACCAGAAATGAAATAGCTAGTACAGAGGTAAGCATATGTTCTGTTATTTAGTAGTGAAGGATGGCAGAATATGCACCCCAGAACATGCCATTTTGGTATAAGGATTATTTTGAGCTAAAGACACTTGAATAAGAGCAGATGCAAAAAGGGCATTCTCATCGTTTCATTTTCCCCGCTTAAAACGGGAGATAAACACTCACATGTGAAAGTTGCTCTCCTTCTACCAAGAGAAAAGAAACACTCTTTAACAAGGAGTCATAGGAGAATTTTGTACACACAGATCTTGTTAAAATAATTCTTACTGATGTTCCTTTAGTTTTGCCATATAATTTAGTTACTTTTCCACAATTGCCTTTTTTTTGTTCAACCTATTATAAGAGCATTTAGGTTTGGCCACTTGTTTGGGTCTTTATTTCCTTATGAGGGCTTCTGTGTCATGTAAAACTTACGTGCTTTTCTCCTATTAATCTATTTTATGTCAATTTCATTATCAAGTCTACCTGGGACTCTAAGAGGGCAGAGGTAAAGTTTTGTCTCTGCTATAGTAGATTCTATTAAATGGTTTTCTATGGTGTAGGATATGTAAGCAGGGAATAAAGAAACTGTAATAACTCTCAGACTTCTTAGAGAGATAGGAAGTTTCTGAAAAAGACCTGTCTAAAAGTAGGAGTGAAATCCTGGGAACTTTTTACTGTGTCCACCTCAGTGAAAATATATAGTTGTTTGTCCTATATGATTTGATTTAATGTCAGTGCAGCCTAAACTTGAATGACTTTAAAAATGACCGAAGCCTGCAGTGGTAAAGATAGAAGCAAAAGTGAGGTATAACTAATAGTTAAAAAAAACATAATAGCCATTAATGGTGAGAACCTGTGAGTTCTTTAACCAGTTAAACCTGTGTCAGTGAGCAAACAGCTCTGAGTGGGCAAAACGATTTGCTTAAGAAAATCACAGTAACAAATAGTAGTTCTAAATGAGATACAAAGTCATAAGAAACATTATGTACATGATGGAATGTTGTAGGTAAAATTTGATCACTTGACTGGTTATTTAACCTTACTTAATTCTTTAAATTTTCTTATGGCCTAATAGTGCAATTATCTGAATTTAGCTGATCAGATTTTACGAAAAACATAGGGCAAAATTTAAACTGCTGAATTCAAGTGTCTAGTGTTATGTATCTTCACTTTTACCTTTAAAGGAGAGTCAGAGATAGCTATCATAATGGTTAAATAAAAAATAATGACAACAGCAGATGCTTTCAGGGATATAGAGAAACTGGGCCATTCATACATGGATAAAGGGAATGTAAAATTGTACAGCCACTCTGGAAAACAGTTTGGCAGCTTCTTAAAAAACTAAGCATGTAAGTATTATACTCAGTAAAAGCATTCCTGGGCATTTATCCCAGAGAAATAAAGACTTCTGTGCTTACAGAAAAACCTGTATATAAGTGTTTATAGCAGTCTTATTCATAATCTCCTAAAATTGGAAGCAACACAGATGTCCTTGCGTGGGTGAATGATTAAACAAACCGTGGTACATCTACACCATGGAATACTACTCAGCAATAAAAGAAACAAACTATTGATACACACAATGATCTAGATGAATCTTGAGAGAATTATGCTGAATGAAAAAGGCCAATCCATGAGGGTTGTATACCATATGATTCAAATTATATAACATTGTTGAAATGATAAAATTATGAAATGGAAAACAGATTAGTGTAGATTAGTAGTTGCTAGGGATTAAGAACGGAAGGAATAGGAGGAAACTGGGTGTGGCTATTAGAGGGGCAACATGGGAGATTCTTCTAATAATGGAGCTGTTTTATTTTATTTTTTCCCCTCCCCCAGTAATGGAACTGTTTTACATCTTGACCATATAAATGTCAATATCTTGGTTGTGATGTTGTTACCATTGGGGAAAACCAGCTAAAAAACTGATTTTGTATTATTTTTTATAACTGCATGTGAATCTACAATTATCTCAAAATAAAAAAATAAAAAAATGAGAAGAGAGCCAGGGAAAGTTTTAGGTAGTTTTTCTTAGATCAATTCTTTTTTTCTTTCTTTCTTTCTTTTTTTTTTTTATTACCCATCCATTTCTTACATCTTATAGATTGTTATCAAAGGAAGGCCACTGTCCTTGCTTTCCATTAAGGACAAAATTATTGGAGACATCTACAAAGATTTTGAAATTCTTCATGCAGACTTTCAGGGGACCATTAATTCACATTATTTTACCTGTAGGTATATATACAATCAGTTATAAATCTTAGATCTTTAAGAAGCAATATATCTGAACTGATTATAAATAAGTGGGAGGTTGTTTGAGGTTATTTTCCCCCTATAATTGCTTTTCTTCTGTCCCAGAAGAACCTATTTGACCAGTCATTCAGTTCTGTGAAGTTTTCCTGTCCTTTAGTTCTCATTTGGATTACATGGTTCAGGGATCAACTTAGGGAATAATAGAGGCAATGTAATGAATCTTAGCAGGAATAAAGCAATTGGGACTTTTGGTTTGTTTTTCAGGGTTAGAATGTAATATCCATTTTCTAGTTCCATGACTTCCCCAGTGCAATGCAATTCTTTTTGAAATGCTGTAACTCATATCGTGGGGGGCCTCACCATGTCCTTTTAGTTTTTTCCACTTCTATATCATTGTGTGCAGGAGCTTCCAGGTTTTGGGTTATTATGTCTCTGAGTTTTCTGGTCTGAATAACACCTGTTTAGAAATCATTTTTTCTGAGAGCTATAGTTGACTATACTATGTTTCCTTTTGTTTCATAGGATTATCTCACAAATTCTATGAAGCCATATGAAGTTCAAAGTAACCATATGAGGCGTAGGTATTATCACCTCCATTTCATAAAGACTTAAGGAAGCTAAGTAATTTTTCCCTGGACACGTAGTTAGTAAGCAACAGATTCAGAACTTGAGTTCAGAAAGCTAACTTCACAGCCTACACAGTTAGCCTCTCTATTTTTGTTTTTGTTTTGAGACAGAGTCTCATAGTGCCCTTACTTGCATGCTTGGTATGAGGAAGGTGAGAGAGTTCCTCTCCTAGGAATTCTATCTTCATTTAAAGTCAGAGACAGTATTATTGGCTGAAGGTGAGGGGACAGGAAACAAAAGTAAAGGTGTAAAAAGAGCTGAAAAAGTTTGAAATATGTTAGGATTTTGTGTGTGTGTGTGTTTGTGTCCATATATACTCAATGTTTAGCTTCTGCTTGTGAGAACATGCAGTATTTTGTTTTCTGTTCCTACATAAGTTTGCTTAGGATAATGGCCTCCAGCTTCAACCATGTTTCTCCAAAGGACATAATCTCATTTTTTTTATGGCTGCATAGTATTCCATGGTGTATATGTACCACATTTTCTTCATGCAGTCTGCCATTGATGGAAATTTAGGTTGATTCCATGTCTTTGCTATTTGTGAATAGTGCTGTGATGAACATACGCATGCATGTGTCTTTATGGTAGAATGATTTAGATTCCTTTGAATATAAACCCAATAATGGGATTGCTGGGTTGAATTGTAGTTCTAACTTAAGGTTTTTGAAGAAATTGCCAAACTGGCTTCCACAGTGGCTGAACTAATATACCTTCCCACCAGCAGTGTGTAAGTGTTTCCTTTTGTCTGCAACCTTGCCAGCATCTGTTATTTTTTGAGTTTTAAATCATAGCCATTCTGACTGGTATGAGTATCTCATTGTGGTTTTGATTTGCATTGCTCTAATAATTAGTGATGTTGAATATTTTTACATGTTTGTTGACTGTGTGTATATCTTCTTCTGAAAAATGTCTCTTTATTTCCTTTGTCCCTTTGTGATGGGTCTGTTTTTTACTTGTTAATTTGTTTAAGTTCCTTATAGATGCTGGGTATTAGACCTTTGTCAGATGCATAGTTTGCAAATATTTTCTCCCATTCTGCACATTGTCTGTTTAGTATATTGATAATTTTTTTTGCAAAAGCTCATTAGCTTAATTAGATTCCATTATCAATTTTTAAATTTTTGTTGCAATTGTTTTTGGCATCTCTCTCATAAAATCTTTGCCAGACCAAAGTCTAGAATGGTATTTTGTTGGTTATAGTCCAGTGTTTTTATAGTTTTAGGTTTTACATTTAAACTTTAATTCATCTTCAGTTAATTATCGTATATGATATCAAAAAGAGATCTAGCACCAATCTTCTGCATATGGCTAGTAAGTTATCTTAGCACCGTTTATTGAATAGGGAATCCTTTCCTCATTGTTTGTCTTCATTGACTTTGTTGAAGATCCGATGATTTTACATGTGTGGTATTATTTCTGGGCTCTCTAGTCTAATCTGTTGGTATCTATGTGTCTGCTTTTGTACCTGTATCATGCTGTTTTGGTTACTGTAGATTTGTAGTATAAAGTCAGATAATAGGCTGCCTCTAGCTTTATTCGTTTGCTGAGAATTGCCTTAGCTATTCAAGCTCTTTTTTGTTCCATACGAACTTTAAAATGGGTTTTTGAAATTTTTTGAAAAATGTCATTGGTAATTTGACAGGAATAGCATTAAATCTGTAAATTGTTTTGAGCAGTATGACTATTTTAACAGTATTGATTCTTCCTATGCATGACTGTGGAACGTTTTTCCATTAGTTTGTGTTATTTCTGATTTCTTTGAGCATTGTTTTGTAATTCTCATTGTAGAGATTTTTCACCTCCCTGGTTAGTTGTATTTCTAAATATTTTATTTATTTTGTGGCTGTTGTAGGATTGTGTTTTTGATTTGGTTCTCAGGTTGGATGTTATTGGTGCATAGAAATGCTACTGATTTTTGCATATTGATTTTGTATCCTGAAACTTTGCTGAAGTAGTTTATCATATCTAGGAGGTTTTGAGCAGAAACTATGGGGGTTTTCTAGGTAAAAAATCATAGTGTCAGCTGGGCGCAGTGGCTCATCCCTGTAAATGCCAGCACTTTGGGAGGCCAAGGTGAGTGGATTGCCTTAGTTCAGGAGTTCAAGACCAGCCTGGACAACATGGTGAAACCCTGTCTCTATGAAAATACAAAAAATTAGTCATTCATGGCTGCATGTGCCTGTAATCTCAGCTACTTGGGAGGCTGAGACAGGAGAATCTCTTGAACTCAGGAGGTGGAGGTTGCAGTGAGCCAAGATTGCACCGCTGCACTCCAGCCTGGGTGACAGAGTGAGACTCAGTGTCAAAATAAATAATAAATAATCACAATGTCTGCATACAGAAAGTTTGGCTTTCTTTCTTCTAGAATGCTTCTAGCTTTTACCCATTCAATATGATGTTGGCTGTGGATTTGTTACAGATGGTTCTTATTATTTTGAAATTTGTTCCTTTAATGCCTAGTTTGTTGAGGGTTTTTAAAATGAAGTGTTGCTTAATTTTATTGAAAGGCTTTTCTTCATCTATCAGGTGATCATGTAGTTTCTGTTTTTAGTTCTGTTTATGTGACAAATCACATTTGTTGATTTGTGTATGTTGAACTAACTTTATATCCCAGGGATAAAGTCTACTTGATCATGCTAAATTAGCTTTCTGATGTCCTGATGGATCCAGGATATAGTTTGCTAGTATTTTGTTGGGGATTTTTGCTTCTATGTTTATCAAGGATATTGGCCTGATGTTATCTTTCCTTCTGTTTCTTCCAAGTTTTGGCATCAGAATGATACTGGCCCCATAGAATGAGTTAGGGAGGAGTCCCTCCTCTTCAGTTTTTTTGAATAGTTTCAGATGGAATTGTACCAGCCAGCTCCTTATATATCTGGTAGAATATGACTGTGAATCTTTCTGGTCCTGGGCTTTTTCTGGTTAGTAGGTGTTTTATTACTGATTCAGTTTCAGAACTTGTTATTGGTCTGTTCAGGATTTGAATTTCTTTCTAGTTCAACCTTGAGAGGTTGTATGTTTCCAGAAATTTACCCTAAAAATTTTTAGATTTTCTAGTTTGTGTGCATAGAGGTGTTTGTTATAGTCTCTGAGGGTTTTTGTATTTCTGTTGGCTCAGTGGTAATGTCCCCTTTACCATTTCTAATTTTTAAAAAATTTAGATCATCTCTCTTTTTTTTTTCTTTGTTAGTGTAGCTAGTAGTCTATCAATGTTATTTTTTCTTTCAAAAAACAACTGGATGCATTGATCTTTCATATATATATGTATGTATATATTTACATTTAAATTTCATTTAATTCTGTTCTGATTTTGGTTATTTCCTGTCCTCTGCTAGCTTTTGGGTTGGTTTGCTCTTTTTCTGTTTCCTCTAAGTGTGATGTTACATTGTTAAACGAAAATCTTCCTAACTTTTTGATGTGAGCATTTAGCACTATAAACATTCCTCTTAACACTGCTTTAACATTGATAAGATGGAGATTCTGGTATGTTGTAATTTTGTTCTCATTAGTTTCAAAGAATTTCTTGATTTCTGCCTTAATTTCAATGTTTACCCAAAAGTCATTCAGGAGCAGGTTAATTTCCATGCAATTGTATGGTTTTGAGTGATTTCCTTAGTACTCATGATATGGTTTGGCTCTGTGTTCCCACCCAAATCTCACCTTGAGTTGTAATCCTCATAATCCCATGTGCCAGATGAAGGTAATTGGATCATGGAGGTTGTTTCCCTCATGTGGTTCTTGTGATAGTGAGTTCTCATGAGATCTCATGGTTTTACAAGAATCTGGCATTACCCCTGCTTGCGCTCACTCCATCCTGCCACCCTGTGAAGAAGGTGCCTGCTTTTCCTTTATTTTCTGCCACAATTGTAAGTTTCCTGAGGCCTCCCCAGCAGTGCAGAACTGTGAGTCACTTAAACTTCCTTCCTTTATAAATTACTCAGTCTCAGGTATTTCTTCATAGCTGTGTGAAAATGAACTAATAAAACTGATGTCTATTTTTATTAAACTGTGACCTGAGAGTGTGGTTGGTATGATTTCTATCTTTTTGAATCTGCTGAGAATTGTTTTATGGCACATTGTGTGGTTGATTCTAGACTATGCACCATGTGCAGGTGAGAATAATGTGTATCCTGTTGTTTTTAGTTGGAGAGTTCTGTAGACGTCTGTTAGGCCCATTAGGCCAAGTGTCAAGTTCAGGTCCCAAAGATATCTTTGTTAGTTTTCTGCCTCAGTGATCTGTTTGATACTGTGAAGGGGTATTGAAGTTTCCCATTATTATTATGAGGTTATCTAAATCTCTTTGTAGGTCTCTAAGAACTTGTTTTATAAATCTGGGTGCTCCTGTGTTGGGCGCATATATATTTAGGATAGTTAGGTTTGTGTATTGAATTGAACCCTTTACCATTATATAATGCCCTTATTTGTTTTTTTGATCATTGTTGGTGTACAGTCTATTTTGTCTGAAATTATAATAGCAACACATGCCTTGCCTGGTAGAATTTTCTTTGTTCCTTTACTTTGAGCTGATGAGTGTCACTGCATGTGAGATGGGTCTCTTGAAGACAGATTACAGTTAGGTTTTGTTTCTGTATTCACCTTGCCACTCTGTATATCTTAATTAGGACATTTAGCCCATTTTCATTCAAGTTTAACATTGATATGTGTGGATTTGATTCTGTCATCAAGTTGTTAGCTATTGATTATGCAGACTTGATTGTTTTATAGTATCAGTGATCTATGTACTTAAGTGTGTTTTCATAGTGGCTGGTAATTGTCTTTTCTTTCCATATTTGGTACTACCTTAAGGACTGCTTGAAAGCCAGGTCTGGTGGTGATGAATTCCCTTAGCATTTGCTTCTCTGAAAAAGATCTTACTTCTCATTTGCTTTGAAACTTAGTTTAGCCAGATATGAAATTCCTGGTTGGAATTTCTTTTCGTTAAGAATGCTGAATATAGGCCTCTTCTGGCTTGTAGGATTTCTGCTGAACGGTCTGCTGTTAGCCTGATGGAGTTTCCTTTGAAGGTGACTTGCCCCTTCTTTCTGGCTACCTGCAACATTTTTTTCATCCATTTCAACCTTGGAGAATGTGATGACTAGGTGTCTAGGGAATGATTGTGTTGAATGGTATCTCACAGGGGTTCCCTGCATTTCTTGAATTTGAATGTTGGCCTCTCCACGAGGGTGGGGAAATTTTCATGGACAATATTCTCCAATATATTTTTCAAGTTGTTTGCTTTATCCCTGGAAGAGCCCTGTCTTCCAGGGATATCATTGAGTTGTAGATTTGATCTTTTTATATAGTCCCATATTTCCTGGAGGTTTTGTTCTTTCTTTTTTATTATTTTTTTTCTTCATTTTTTTCTGACCGAGTTAATTCAGAGAACTGGTATTTGAACTCAGATCCTTTCCCCAGCTTGGTTTATTCTTCTGTTAATACTTGTGGTCATATTATGAAATTTCTGAAGGGAAGTTTTTTTTTTTTTTCCTCTATCACATCAGTTTCTTCCTTTCTTAAAATGGCCAGTTCATCTTTCAGCCTCTGTATTGTTCTGTGTCTTAGATTTCTTGGATTGGGTTTCAACTTTCCCCTGAATATATACGATCTTTGTTCCTATCCATATTCTGAATTCTATGTCTGTCATTTCAGCCATGTTAGCCTGGATAAGAATACTTGCTGGGGAACTAGTGCAGGCATTTGGAGGTAAGAAAACACTCCGGCGTTTTGAATCGCCAGAGTTCTTCTGCTGGTTCTTTCTCATCTGTGTGAGCTGATGTTTCTTCTGTCTTTGAAGTTGCTGTCCTTTGGATGGGACTTTTTGCTTTTATCTTCTTTGATGACCTTGGGTGTTTGATTGTGGTATAAGGTTAATTCAGTCCACTGGCTTCATTTCTGGAAGATTTTAGGGGGCCAAGGCTCAGCTCAGCACTTTTGGCTGCATGCTATAACTTTGGAAGGCAGTACCGGGCCCCTGGCTTTGTTCTCTGGCCCCTCAAGGTTAGCAGCCTGCTGTGCTAGAGGGGTCAAGAAGTTCCTGGTCTTCTGGCCACAACATTTCAATAGGATGTGCTGGCCAGGGCACTTCATTGGAGTGATGGCAGCAGAATCCATGCTTGCTTGTGCATGTCAGCAGCCACAGCAGCCCAGTGAAGTGCATGCATGTTTGCTGTGGTGGAGCACTGGCGGGAATGGAGCAATGGCATTCCTTTGCATGCTCAGGCAGTGGTGTGGTGGGGTCCTGGTGCTGGTGGAGGCGAGGTTGCCTGAAACATGATAGTTGTTGTGACTAGTGGGGAGTGAGTTAGCTTGAGAAGAGCCTGGAATTACTAGCTAAGATTTAGGGCCTGTTTCCATAAGCTTAGTAATACACATTTTCTTTTACTAATTAAGAAATTCATGATATATCCATATTTTGTGAAAAATGTGAGTTAACAACACCTGAATAAGTAAGAGCAAAGATTTTGAAAGAATTGAGAAGGTTGCAGTGAGCTGAGATTGTGCCAATGTACTCCAGCCTGGTGTCAGAGCGAGACTCCGTCAAAAAAAAATAAAATAAAGTGCATGTGTTAATATAAGCTACACTTCAGTGGCAGAGTGTATTTCTGATTGGGATATTATCGTATTACTAATAGAGTGGACAGATGGCATTATCGGTAATTCCGTAGTTGGTGGCAGCTACTTAAACTCTTACTTTATTGTTAGCTCCAATAAACACCAGATATTTTGTTAATTATCCCGACAAATGGCAGAAACAGGTTTTTATTGGTGAAATTAGGGTGTTGTGAATTGACGTAAGAACATTTTAAATGAAAATATAATGTATACTACATCCTCAGTGAAACTGTTTATGAACCTATTGAAGCTTATAGTCTGTACCCGGAAATGGTATCTAAAGCTTGACATGTAAATAACTCTGTGCCTAAGCTATGGTTAAGATAAGTTGAAAGTGCTTCATTCTGTAAGGGTGACATAATTGTGCATTTGCGATATTTCTCTGTGTGCTGGCAGAATATGTTCTGCAAGGTGGTAATCTGAGTAAATCAAAAGACGGGGAATTGGGACTTTAGGTTAACAGAAGGTAAATGTATGAATGCCATTTTACAAAACAAGTCACATTTGAATGGAAAAACATATTCTGCAATTAACTCATTTAAACCTGGTAGCAAGGTTATATGTGAATATTCATTATCACCACAAATATGTTTATGACCACCATGATAAATTAGATCGAATACAAATTTTGCAAATGGTTTGGTTTAGTTCACAACTGTTAAAGAAGGAATAAAACAACTAAAAAAAAAAAAAGAAGTGAGAAGGATAAAAAATGATGATTTCTTTTTCAGACTGAGGAGGCTGAGGTTGGAAGAAAGGTATTCATTTGAAAATATGTGAATATTTAGATATCTCTGAGGTTTATGTATTAAATGAACTGGCTGAGGGAGAAATGTTTCCTTTTTATGAAGAAACTGACCAATTAATGCTGTTTAACCATTAAGACCTTGGTTGGGTTAAACATTAGAGGTGATTTTAAAGAATAACAGGGTTTACCCAGAAAGGTAAACTAAGTCATGAAATTTTTATTTTTACCCTTGATCCACTGGTATTAGGTCTCAACCATGTTT
Source organism: Cebus imitator (assembly GCF_001604975.1). Classification (NCBI taxonomy): domain Eukaryota; kingdom Metazoa; phylum Chordata; class Mammalia; order Primates; family Cebidae; genus Cebus; species Cebus imitator. The sequence continues at coordinate 1,520,265 of NW_016107570.1, read as the reverse complement.
CTATCCACTCCAGAAGACAAGCAGATATTTCTATGAATCTGAAACTAACTCAGCAAATGTAGCCTCACTTTCTAAGTGGTGTTTTGGCTGTGGAACACAAGATACAGATACCTGGAGATAGAAATGTGTCAGTAATCACTTATAGAAATAACAAATGCTTATTTTAATGAGTTGGACTCAGCTTAGTTAACAGGAATTGCCTAAGTGGAAACTTCTTATTTCCTAAGTATGGGGAATGTTATGAGGCATGCTGGTGGGAACACAGGAGAGCACATGACATAATTATCCACTACTTGCAACACTTCTTGTTTGGCTGGAGAGGGAACATACTCATACAAGAGGGATAAAAAGATGTTTAAAGAAGTGAGCAAAGGCTCAGAGAGTAATAAAAAATAAAAACTGCAGAAAGACTCCATAAAGGAAGATTCAGGAAGAAGTATGTCAGAGGTAGAGCAAGAGCAAGGGTTGGATTTGCTGACTACTACTAATCCATTTCTCAGGAGCATGTGGAGACGCACATGGGAGGTTATAATGGCTGGATCTGTCAGAACCTTATTCTGTTGGCCAGAAGTCAATCACACAGCCCCAGTTTTCTGCTAGGGTGGCTGGAAAATAGTTATCCTGGAAAGATGGTGTGGTTTTTTTTGAGCATGTAACCATTTTCTGCTACATGTCTGCTGGAACTTTGCAGAATAAACTTCAGTTCTTCTCCCCCTCGTTCATTTTTTAAACCTTTCCTTTCCAAGTGAGACACCATTAGTTCTATTAGCTATTATTCATATATTATTGTTCCCAAACCCTCTACTATCCTGGCCATCATAAAGCAAACATTCTTGATTTTTATTGTTCTTCTCAAAATGAGATGCTCACTGTAGAACATAATACTCTAGATGTGGTTTTTTAAATGCTGGTAAAGTGGGATCATTGTTTTCATTGATTTCATAACTATAAGGTCAAAGAGAGGGCCAAGACTTAGCGTGGTAAGGTGCTATTCTTTCCTACTTCTCAAAGAGGAAAAAAGGCACTCACACTCACAAATCAAATCTTTTCCATCAAAACTCCAAAGTGAAGTCAAGAAGAACAAGTGCACTCAAATTATGTTGCTTATAGATTATGGATTTAAATTTTAAAAACCACCAATGATTTCTGTATTAAAATCATTTTATTGTAATTTTAACTAGTCTACATGCCTCACGTAGTGTCTAGGTTTTATGCTCAATAATTTGGGTAGTTGTCAAATGATTACATCATATACAAGCAAATTAGCATTGCTATAAGGAACTAAAATTTACCACCTCACATTTTCACCTGCTGCTAATATGGCACTGATGTTGTGCCATTCAGCATGTCCCTGTGGCCCTCATTCCTAATGTTTTCATCTCTAGATCCTTTGAAGAGAGAAAAAATGAGTATTTTTTTCTTTTCTTTTTTTTTTT
>NW_016107570.1:1511379-1518259 GCF_001604975.1 Cebus imitator | reverse complement strand
TATGGAGGCAAAACACAGAGACAACATAAATACCTATTCTACTTGGTTGTAATCTGCCAATTTATATTTTTCAGAGAAGAGTTTATCACTAAATCACTGAGAGGAAGAGTAGGATATCTGGGGGAAATGGTGGTGGAGGGAGGCACGTTTGTTATCCAGAAAAATGATTGGGAGCCAGGGAGGATTTTCAAATTCCAATCCCTCAGCTCAATCTTGGGGCATTTGTCTTGCCATCTGAATTATCTTGGAACCCAGAAAAAAACTGGTTGTGAAAACCACAGATGCAATTTTCTTCTTTGGCTTTTCCCATAATACCATAATTATAAACCATGCTGTGTTAGAGTGTAACATTCTTTGGAGAGCACTTTGATCAAATTTTGCCTTATGTAGCAACATTTAGAAACATAAGCCTTTGTGGGATTTCTGGCTCTTCTTTTTACTGATGGGCTGATAATCTTATAATAGCATTAGTTTTGCCACCAATTACCAAAGATTTGTTATTATTGGTTTTTAAAGTTGGACAATCCTTAAATGTTACAGCAACATTAGAAACAGACTCCCAGAAGGGGGTGAGTCAGACTGGTTTAGAAACCTCCAATCCTGGCTATTTGGTACCTCAGAATTCAACAAGGGATGTTGGAACATTTTCAAAATGAAATGAATTTAAATTCAGTTTTGTAAGAGGTTGTACTATAGAACACAGTGAAAAAGAGAAGGTTAGCTGGAAAGTCAAACATGATAGAATTTGAAAATTACTAGGCTTTAGGATATGAAAGTATTTCCCATATGTTAAGACAGAATTTGTATTCTCTTTTTTCTCAATGGCATTTTATGAAACTATATATTCCTGCTCTTCTATATAAATAGAATAGAAACATCTCTATTTTTAAATTGTCACGGAAATAAGTAATGGCCTGTGAACAAAATGACTTTTTTTTTTTTTTTTTGAGATGGAGCTTTTGTCACCCAGGCTGGAGTGCAATGGCACTATCTTGGCTCACCACAACCTCTGCCTTCTGGGTTCAAGCAATACTCCTGCCTCAGCATCTTAAGTAGCTGGGATTACAGGCACCTGCCACCACACCCAGCTAATTTTTGTATTTTTAGTAGAGACGGAGTTTCACCATGTTGGCCAGGCTGGTCGTGAACCAACATGGTGAAAGCATGGCTTTCACGCTCCTTGCTTTCTCCCTCCTTGCTTTACTATTTTGGTGAATTTTGAGGGGCATACTTTGCGGGAACATTGTGATTATTCACCATTACTTTTAATGGAAAAAAAAATGCAGTTACTTTTACACCAACCTAATATTTCCTTGGCTAATCTAGTGTGATTTAGGGACAGTGATAAATAAAGGATGAGAAAGAAAGAAAAGGGCTTACTAGTAAATGCTGACAGAGCTGGTGCACTTTCACAGTCCCATTGGCATGTTCCATGGGCCATTTCACTTTCAGATGGTTTGTTTGGCTGAATTTGGAGGCTAATCTCTGGAGTTTTGCCTTTCCTCTTGTGACCTGAGAACTTGCTGGCATATACAAGTCAATTTTCTTAATAGCTTTTCTTCATTAGTCTGTATTCTCCAGTGAGTTGAAATGTCACATTTACTTATACTAAAATTTTATAGTAGACATATTTAGATGTCTTTGGCATTAAACCTTTTTTAATCACTTGTCTTTCTTGTCTAGAACTAGTGTCGTAAGGTCATTGTTACAGGTTTCTAATACACTTTATGACCTAGAATGGCATAACTCTCATTGCATTTTTTCCTTTGATTTTTTAAAATATATATTTTATTGTGTTTTAGGTTTTGGGGTACATGTGAAGAACATGCAAGATTGTTGCATAGGTACATACATGGCAATGTGGTTTGCTGCCTTCTTCCCCATCACCTGTATCTGGCATTTCTCCCCATGTTATCCCTCCCCAACTCCCTACACCCCGCTGTCCCTCCCTTAGTTCCCCCCACAGACCCCAGTGTGTGATGCTCCCCTCCCTGTGTCCATGTGTTCTCATTGTTCAACACCTGCCTATGAGTGAGAACATGTGGTGTTTGATTTTCTGTTCTTGTGTCATTTTGCTGAGAATGATGCTTTCCAGGTTCATCCATGTCCCTACAAAGGACACAAACTCATCGTTTTTTTTTTTTTTTGATGGCTGCATAGTATTCCATGGTGTATATGTGCCATGTTTTCTCTGTCCAGTCTATCATCGATGGGCATTTGGGTTGGTTCCAAGTCTTTGCTGTTGTAATCAGTGCTGCAATGAACATACATGTGCATGTGTCCTTAGAACAATTTATAATCCTTTGGATATATAATATACCCACTAATGGGATTGCTGGATCAAATGGAATTTCTATTTCTAGATCCTGGAGGAATCACCACACTGCCCTCCACAATGGTTGAACTAATTTACACTCCCACCAACAGTGTAAAATGTTCCTATTTCTCCACATCCTCTCCAGCATCTGTTGTCTCTAGATTTTTTAATGATCACCATTCTAACTGGCATGAGATGGTATCCCAATGTGGTTTTGATTTGCATTTGTCTAATGACTGGTGATGATGAGCATTTTTTCATATGTTTGTTGGCCTCATATATGTCTTCCTTTGTAAAGTATCTGTTCATATCCTTCGCCCACTTTTGAATGGGCTTGTTTTTTTTCTCGTAAATCTGTTTTAGTTCTTTGTAGATTCTGGATATACTTATAACTCTTATTTTGTTGTGAATTTCTTTCTTTTAATATACTCCTGAATTTTATTAATATATTTAATTAGTTATGTTTGTATTTTCAAAAAGTGAGATAGGTGGATCTTTTAAAAAATAATCATTGTCAGGTATGGTATTAAGTTTGAAATAGCTATTAGCTATTACATTACTTTTAATGGCAGGAACCACAGATACTTTTGCAACAATCTAATATGTAAAATGAATATAGTAAGCTTCCATTGTTTATCTGTGTTGTGGAATATAGTGTAATTCTAAAAAAAATTACTTCTTATACCATTTTTGTTTTGTGTTTTGGGTTTAGATTGATTTTTCTGAAAGCTTTTTCTTTTGTTTCTGCTATATATTTGTTCTACTATATTCTGATTTCGATTTTTTTCTGGATCAGTTTCATCACTTCATATTCTTACATTATTGCAACTAATTAGTTTATCACATTAATTGGAATAGGATTGCGTATGTTATTCATTTGTATATTTTTAATCTTATTTCTATATTTAGTCAAATCTACTTTGTCATTTTTAATGAAATCTAAACTTTCTTTTCTTACTCTTGCAGAGTTCTATTTACCTAATTGCCGTTTTTCTGCTGTTACCTTTATTAATTCATTTTTCCAACTTTCTTTTGGGTTCTGATCTTTTTCTAGGCTGTTAAATGAATATGTCATTCTGTTTTGATTTTTATTGATTCATTCCTGTGACTTTTCTTCAAGTTATTTTGTTGGCCTTTACTGAACTTCTGCAGTTTATTGAGTTGAATATTTTGTTATTTTATTTTGTTCAGTTTTTTAAATGATGAGATCCCTGAATGTTATGGGTTTTTTTTCTTTTGAGTCCATATTTTACCACAAATTATTAGATTTTATATAGATTTTCAATTGTTCTTAATTTTAAAATAGTTTGTAATTGCAATTTGGATTTATTCTTCAGCCTTTGTCATTTAGAAATGTTTTAAGATTTGCTTTTGTGTTTTTATTTTTAAAGGTTATCTTCTGATATTAATTCCACTGGGTTATTTGTATGTGTTTCACATATTTATGCATACTTATGTTCTATATAATTTCTATGTTTTATAGCTTACAACTGCGTCTATCTAATATATGAACAATTTTTGACCAACTTTTTACAAAAGTATTTTCCTTGAAAAATCCAAACTTTTAAATGTAACTGTTAGACCAACTTCATTAATTGTATTTACTTATATACTTTATGGTCCTTTTAATTTCTCAGCTACTTTTTCTCTTTAAGAGAGTTTTGTTTGACATTAGCACTGTATTTCTATCAGTTTCTTCTTACAGTTATAACTTTGTGTGTGTGTGTGTGTGTATACACATATGTATATATATTTATACATACACATTGTAATATATAATGTCTTACGGGCTACGGCGTTTCCTTAGAATCTATATCTTATTTGAAGCTAGCATATTTAAAATTTTTTTTTAAGTAAAATGTTTTATTTCTTCCTGGAATCCTGCAGGATTTTTTTTTCCTGTTTATTCAGTAGTTTAAAAGTGTCAGATGTGTTAAAGTTTAGGTCTTTCACTGATTCATTTTTTTCCTGGAGCCATGTCACCCCTTTTCCTGAGGTTAGGAAAGATTTTTTTCAGATGTGTATTTGGTTATTGTTTTTGTTTTATTTCTCTGGACTCTCTGGGAATATTGATGAGCTGTATGTTAGCTCTCTAGTCTCTCTTTTTCAATTTTTTCTTCTCTGACACACTTATCCTTTCTCGTTGTGAAGGCTTATAGAACTGTAAATAATGCTTAAACCCACGGTCTTCAGTATCAATTAATTCTTGTATTTTGTTTTTAGTTTCTATGTAGTTTTCCTTTTAAAAAATAATCCCTCTCCATTTTCATTTTACCCATTGTCCATTGTCTTGTTTAACCTGGCTGGAATCCTCTTTATTTCATCCTGTTTTCTTTTCACAGAGGCCAATGTCTTGGTTCTCTGTTGAGGATACCAAGTAGTCTTTTGAGTTTTTCTTTTGGATTCTGCAGTAAAAAATTTTTGGAGGTTTGTTTTGAATTTTTAGAGCACTGTTCTCTTTCCTTTGTTTTGTGTTGTGTGTGTGTATGTGCGTGTATACACATATATCACAACTAAACCAACTAGAGAATCAAATAAATATATATATTTTACTCAAATTTAAGTAAAACCACAAAGATACCCAAGTTGAGTGGGTTTTTTAGTCTGACTCTTTTTCTATTACAATGGTGGTGAAAACTTCAACATCCAGCTTACAGTTTAATGAACATCGCTGGGTTTAGTTGCCATTTCAGTTACCAGTTTCTGGTAATTTTTTTTTAAAGTACCTCCTCTCAGTTGGCTTTTGATCTTTCAGCTACTGCAGGCTGATTCTTTGATGCTGTAAGAAGTAGTTTTACATGGCATCTGTAATTCTCAACCTATCAGGATTGCTCCTCTGCGCTCTGTTCACCTTTTCTCCCCAGTTCATCAACCAAAGGCTCTATCTCTGCAGACTAAGCCTTTTGGAACATGTGGCACTGTGGGCCTCTCACCCCTGCTTTCTGCTCATTTTTTTCTTAAAGATGCTGGAATGGTGGGAGAAAGTACATTTGCCTCTGAGTAAAATTCCCCAAACCGAGAACTCCGGGTCTCTTTCACCCAATAAAGAAAAGAAGGAGTGCTTGCTGTGGCAGCACATATGCTAAAATTGGAACAATACAGATAATATTAGCATGGCCCCCACACAAGGATTACGTGCAAGTTGCTGAAAGGTTCTGTATTTTTTTTTTTAATACAGTAGTAAAGGGTTCAATTCAACAAGAATAGATAACTATCCTAAGTATATATGCATCCAACACAGGAGCATCCAGATTCGTAAAACAAGTTCTGAGAGACCTACAAAGAGACAGACTCCTACACAATAATAATGGAAGACTTTAATACATCACTGACAATATTAGACAGATCATTGAGGTAGAAAATTAACAAAGATATTCAGAACCTGAACTCAGCTCTGGATCAAGCAAACCTGAAACACATCTACAGAATTCTCCCCTAAAAACAACAGAATATACATTCTTTTATCGCCATACAGCACTGACTCTAAAATTAATCGCATAATTGGAAGTAAAATACTCCTCAGCAAATGCAAAAGAACTGAAATCATAACAGTCTCTCAGATCACAGAACAATTAAATTAGAATTCAAGATTAAGAAATTCACTCATAACCACACAATTACTTGGCAATTTAACAACCTGCTTCTGAATGACTCTTGGGTAAATAATGAAATTAAGGCAGAAATCAAGAAGTTTTTTGAAACTAATGAGAACAAAGACACAACATGCCAGAATCTGTGGGCTGCAGCTAAAGCAGTATTAAGAGGGAAATTTAGGCTGAGTGTGGTGGCTCACACCTGTAATCCCAGCACTTTGGGAGGTTGAGGCAGATGGATCATTTGAGGTCAAGAGTTTGAGACCAGCCTGGCCAACATGGTGAAACCCTGTCTCTGCTAAAAATACAAAAAATAGCTGGGTGTGGTGGTGCGTGCCTGTAGTCTCAGCTACTTGGGAGCCTGAGGCATGAGACTCTCTTGAACGTGGGTGGCAGAGGTTGCAGTGAAAAAGGTCGTGCCACTGCACTCCACACTCCAGCCTGAGTAATGGAGTAAGACCCTGTCTCAAAAAAAAAAATGAAATTCCCACATCAAAAAGCTGGAAAGATCTCAAATTAACAATCTAACATCACAACGAAATGAACTAGGGAATCAAAAGCAAACAAACCCCTAAGCTAGCAGAAGACAAGAAATAACCAAGATCAGAGTTGAATTGAAGGACATAGAGACATAAAAAATCCTTTAAAAAATCAACAAATTCAGGATCTGTTTTTTTGAGAAAAGTTAATAAAATAGACCACTAGCTGGACTAATAAAGAATAAAAGAGAAGGGTCAAATAAACACAATTAGAAATAATAAGGGGGATATCACCACTGACTCCACAGAAATACAAATAACCATCAGAGAATGCTTTAAACACCTCCATGTACATACATTAGAAAATCTAGAAGAAATGGGTAAATTACTGGACACATACACCTTCCCAAGACTGAACCCGGAAGAAATTGAATCCCTGAATAGATCAATAATAAGTTCTGAAATTGAGACAGTAATAAATAGCCTACCAA
>NW_016107570.1:1426841-1511284 GCF_001604975.1 Cebus imitator | reverse complement strand
AAAGAAGAGCTGGTAGTATTTTTGCTTAAACTATTCAAAAAATTTGAAAAGGAGGAACTTCTCCCTAACTCATTCTATGATGCTAGCATCATCCTGATACCAAACCTGGCAGAGATAAAACAAAAAAAGAAAACTTCAGGCCAACATCCTTGATAAACATCTTTGTAAAAGTCCTCAATAAAATACTGGCAAACCAAATCTAGCAGCACATCAAAAAGCTTATCCACCATGTTCAAGTGGTTTCATCCCTGGGATGCAAGGTTGTTTCAACATATGCAAATCAATAAATGTGATCCATCACATAATGAAAAACTAAAGACAAAGATCACATGATTACCTCAATAGATGCAGACAAGGCTTTTAATAAATTCAACATCCATTTACATTAAAAAAAACTCTCAATAAACTAGGTATTGAAAGAACATACCTCAAAATAATAAGAGTCATATATGACAGACCCACAGCCAACATCATACTGAATGGCCTCTCTCACCATTCAATATAGTATTGGAAGCTCTGGCCAGGGAAATCAGGCAAGGGACAGAAATAAAGGATATTTAAATAGGAAGAGAGGAAGTCCAATTATCTTTGTATACAGATGACATAATCCTATATCTAGAAAACTCATCATCACAGCCCAAAAGCTTCTTAATCTGATAAGCAACTTCAGCAGTCAAGATACAAAATCAGTGTGCAAAAATTGCTGGTATTTCTATACACCAAAAGCAGGCAAGCAGAGAGCCAAATCATGAATGAACTCCCATTCACAATTACAACAGAAATAATAAAATACCTAGGAATACAGCTAACAAGGGAAGTGGAGGACCTCTTCATAGAGAACTACAAACCAGTGCTCAAAGAAATCAAATATAACACAAATGGAAAAACACCATGCTCATGGATGGGAAGAATCAATATCATGAAAATGGCCACACTGCCTAAAGTAATTTACAAATTCAGTGCTATTCCCATTAAACTACCATTGACGTTGTGCACAGAATTAGAAGAAACTATTTTAAAATTCATATGGAACCAAAACAGAGCCCAAATAGCCAAGACAAGCCTACGCAAAAGAACAAAGCTGGAGGCAGCATGCTACCTGACTTCAGAATATACTACAAGTTTACACAGTAACGAAAACAGCATGGTATGGGTATCAAAACAGACAATAGACTAATGGAAGGGAATAGAGAACTCAGAATTAAGACCACATACCTACAACATCTGATCTTCGACAAATCTGACAGAAACAAGCAATGGGGAAAGGATTCCCTACTTAATAAATGGTGCTAGGAGAATGGACTAGCCATATGCAGAAAATTGAAATTGGACCCCTTCCTTATACCATATACAAAAATTAACTCAAGATGGATTAAAGACGTAAATGTAAAACCCAAAACTATAAAAAACCCTAGAAAAATGTCTAGGCATTACCATTCTGGATGTAGGCACAGGCAAAGATTTCATGACGAAAATGCCAAAAGCAATTGCAACAGAAGCAAAAATGGATCAATGAGATTTAACTAAGGAGCCCCTGCACAGCAAAAGAAACCATCATCAGAGTGAACAGGCAACTTACAGAATGGGAGAAAATGTTTGCTGTCGATCCGTCTGACAAAAGTCGAATATCCAGAGTCTATAAGGAACTTAAACAAATTTACAAGAAATAACGCCATTAAAAACTGGGCAAAGGACACAAAAAGACACTTTGCAAAAGAAGATATTCATGCAGCCAACAAGCATATGATAAAAAGCTCAGCATCACTGATCATTAGAGTAATACAAATCAAAACCACAATGAGATACTATCTCATACAAGTCAGAATGGCTGTGATTAAAAAGTCAAAAAATAACAGATACTGGTGAGGTTGTGGAGAAAAAGGAATGCTTTTACACTGTTTCTGGGAATGTAAATTAGTTCAACCATTATGGAAGACAGTTTGGCGATTCCTCAAAGACCTTGAGGCAGAAATACCATTTGATCCAGCAATCCCATTACTGGGTATATACCCAAAGGAGTACAAATCATTCTATTATAAAGATACATGCATGTGTATGTTTATTGCAGCACTATTCACAATAGCAAAGACATGGAATCAACTTAAATGCCCATCAGTGATAGATTGGATAAAGAAAATGTGGTACATATACACTATGAAATACTATGCAGCCACAAAAAAGAATGAGGTCATGTCCTTTACAGGGACATGGTTGGAAGTGGAAGCCACTATCCTCAGCAAACTAATGCAGGAACAGAAAACCAAATACCATATGTTCTTACTCATAAGTGGGAGCTATCTAATGAGAACACATGGACACATAGGAGAAAAACACACACTGGGGCCTGTGGAGATGGTGTGGTTTGTGGGGAGGGAGAGTATCAGGAAGAATAACTAATGGATGCTGGGCTGAATATCTAGATGATGGGATTACCTGTGCAGCAACTACCATGGCACAATTTTACCTATGTAATAAACCTGCCTATCCTGCACATGTACCCTTGAACTTGAAAGTTGAAGAAAAAAAAGAAAAAAGGATGTGTTCTTAGTTTTCTATGTCTACAAGCCAAGCAATTGGAAGTGAAAGCTGGGTATGCCATGGAATTACTAAATTCCCTTTAGGGTTTCAAAGTTAGAACCTATCTTTTTCTTATAGATGATAGAATTGATTGTCCGTTTGTTTTGGTTTCAAAGGCTATCTTCAATGATTTTAGTGACAAGTTAGTAACAGCAGCATTACATGATGTTAGCCAGAAGCTTTTGAACCTAAACTTCCTATCAGAAGGCTAAAAAAACCTAATTTTTTTCAGCTAAATCTCTGGTTCTACTTCATTCCAAGTAGAACCAGAGATTTAAAAATTATATGATTAGCACACAAGCTCTAAATAAAAGAGCTCTAAATAAAAGAGCTTGTGTACTAATCATTTAATTTTTAAATCTCTGGTTCTACTTGGAATGAAGACATAATCCTGTAGCTAACATTAAAGTATGAATTTTTAATTGTTTCCTTTCTTCTTTTCTTTGAAGTAAGAATGCCTCAAAAGAATATGTGAAACAGAGACCTAAAAGTTCCATGGTGACTGCTGAAATGTAACAGAAATGCACCGTGTTTGAATTTACTGTGATATATTCCTAATGTTTTATATTTGGTATGTTCTCTTGTTATTACTGATACAAACCAAAGAACAAGAATTTCCTTTATGCCACTGATTGGCAAAGGTCATATAGAAAACGAAGGGTCGGTCAGATAATGGATGCTAATCATCCTTGGATACCTTGACAGGAAAACATAATTGAATTGCATATATTAGTGGAAGAGAAAAAACATTTTAAAAATTGTTCTTAATAGAGAAAAAATGATAGGGGAGCTAAAATTAATGTGAAAAATACAAGAGGAAGTTAAGGGATTAGAGTGGGAGGGAAATTAGTGAATATCTATTTGCGTGCATGATTGCATTTTTGAAATAATTAGTTGCCTAATTGTGTATCCAGATATAGTAATTGTTGTTCCATAGTCATGATTTATTTTAAGTATTCACAGGGTGTAATTTTCATTTGTATAGATTTTTTTTTCAGAATCAAATTGCAGAGGAATACATTTCTTTGAAATTGCTTTAGGGAAGTGTTTATAACTCATTTTGGAAAGAGTAGAAAAATTTTTCCTCTTCCAAACAGCTATGAAGGTGGATAACTTCTCTGATCTTTTTGTAAACACTTTTATGGTAGTTGAATGGTATGCAGTTAGTCATAAACAGGAGAGATGGAGGAAAAATAACATGCTTAATGCAAATACATTTTCTGTACCTGATAAGTTAATTGAAATTTTTCCTGTAATCTGTTTTTTGTTTGTTTGTGTTTTCTGGTAGATGTTGATTTAAAGTAAGATAAAAAAGAATTGTCAAACTATATATAAACCATAGCCAAATGAAGAGTTCACAGTTTTTGCTCAAGTAAGGAATTATCTGGAATGAAAGTACCAAAAGAATTTCATAATTTAGAAGTACATTATTTTGAATGTACATTTGAACTAGCTAAAAATTCTGCTCTACAGCTGAAGGCACTGGCAGTTTGTTAATCACAGCCATAAACATGAGTCATCTACAATTGGAGTGGGCCTCACACTTGGAATATCTTGAAGATGTTTCTTCTTTGGCTGTGCTAAATTAAGCATGCATGGAAGTTATATTGTGTTAAAATTTCCACAATACAATCCTATTGGCATTTCCTGTATAAGTGGCTGGGAATAGAAATTCTCTTTTATGAATAAAAACACTTTGCCTTTTTATTTGGAGGTGAACCTACTAACCTTTGGTTATAGAATAATACCAGCAATTTTATTATAAAGTGTATTTCAGTAATTGGAACTGTGTTTGATAATAATTGGATAGAAGGTATGATAAAATGAAAAGAGAGAAACTTCTCCAGAAGAGTGAGTTAAAAATGTTTTGATGATGAAGTTGAGAGGAGGCCCAGATTTATAGCATATTTGGACACCATAACACACTTCTCAATACATTGATTTCCATATAAATGCTTGTTTCTTCAAACTCTTTGAATTTTATAGTATTTTCTCCCTTCTGTTTTTAACAGGTTCTGTTCATATTAGATCTTAGAAAATTATCCAATGATTAATATTTCTCCATACTTGTAGCTTTCATTACTTTATATTTCTGTTTTTGCCTAGGCTCCTTGTTACCAACCTGTTCTAATGTCACAAAACTTGGCAAACCTTACCCAGGAAGGGTAAGGTTTAGTATCTATGAATTTTGTAAATACTTGATGAGAAAAGTTGCTTTTAAATTATTTTGAATTTTATTAATACCAAAAGTATTTGAAAAAGAGAAGCATGTATATTTTTTCCAATATTGAAAGCTCATTCAATATAGAGATACTTAAACCTTTTTATTCATTATACTTTAAGCTCTGGGATACATGTGCAGAACATGCAGGTTTGTTACATAGGTATACATGCACCATGGTGGTTTGCTGTACTCATCAACCCGTCATCTACACTAGGTATTTCTCTTAATGCTATCCCTCCCCTTACCCCCAACCCCAGACAGGCCCCAGTGTGTGATGTTCCCCTCCCTGTGCCCATATGTTCTCATTGTTCAACTTCCACTTATGAGTGAGAACATGTGGAGTTTGGTTTTCTGTTCTTGTGTTAGTTTGCTGAGAATGATGGTTTCCAGCTTCATCCATGTCCCTGCAAAGGACATGAACTCATTCTTTCTCATGGAGGCATAATATTCCATGGTGTATATATGGCACATTTTCTTTAGCCAGTCTAAAAACACTGATGGGAATTTGGGTTGGCTCCAAGTCTTTGCTGTTGTGAAAAGTGCTGCAATAAACACTTGTGCATGTATCTTTTGCAATAGCATGTGGGAAGGAGATTGGAAAAACATGGACTCATTGTACAATTCAAATACACTGACTTTGTCAAATTTTGTTACATTTGGAAAGTGTTGTGGTACTTATTAGAAAGTATGTGTGCATAGGTGTATGTATAAAAATATGGCTCTTTTAAAAAGCAGGCTTACTGAATCTTTTTGTGAATAATAGCTGCATTGCAGGTAAGAAAACACCTTAAGACATTGACTCTAACTGTACAGGAAAAACAAAACAAATAAAGGAGATGAAGACTAGGCTGCTGTCATTCTGTGCCATCTGTGACCAATTTGGAAAGCCTAGAGGCCTGAGAATACCTCCTCCCCAGGGTGCTATTGCAGCATCTTCAGGGTCCTGAGTCTGAATGTTCCTGTTTTATGTAAGCATTGCACCCAGAAGAATGGGTCAGAGCCTCTCTTATGGTCTGAATGTTTGTGTCCCTCCAATATTCATATGTTGAAGTCCTCACCTCCAAGGTGATTGCATTAGGGAGTTGAGGCCTCTAGGAGGTGAATAGGTGATCCTCATGAATATGATTGGTGCTCTTATAAAAGAGGCCCTAGGTATCTCAGTTACTCTTCCATTATGTGAGGACACTGTAGGAAGGTGCCATCTATGAGGAAGCTGGCCCTTATTAGACATTAAATTTGTTGATTTCTTGATCTTGGACTTCCCAGTCTCCGGAGTTTTGAGAAATAAATTACTATTGTTTATAAACCATCCTGTTTGTGGCATTTTGTTATAGCAGCCCAGGCGGACTAAGACAGCCTTTTAATAGTCAAGGGGATCTAAAGAAATAGGTGAACCAAGCAAGTCAGTCTGCAGCTCAGAAAACGCAAGTCCCCATTCAAGCAGCTGCCTGACAACGTTAGCTGTAATCTCCTGTGTTTGTGCCTGACTTGCTGCCTCAGTTTAGCTCAGTGGTTCTCAAATGGGGGCAACTTTGACCATAGTAGGTGTTGTCTGGAGGAGACATGTCACAGCTAGGGGAAGGGTGCTACTGCCATCTAGTTGGTAGAAGCCAGGGTTGCTGCTGAACATCCTGCAGTGCACAGGACAGCACCTACTCCCATCCCAGCAAGCAGTCATCTGTGGGAATATTTGATAAAAGCCATCTGCAAAAAGTCCAACAGCTCACATCATAAGTAAAGGTGATGGCCTGCTTTTCCCATAAGATTGGGAACAAGGCAGTAATGTCTGTCCTCATATTGCTAGTCAACATTTTACTGAAGGTCTTAGCAACAGTGCAAGAAGAATTATTAAAATGCATAGTTTTCAAAACAAGAAGTAAAGCAGTTTTTATTCATAGATTACATGAACAGGTGCTTAAATAACCATAAAGAATAGCTTCCAAAAAAGTGACTTGAACGAATAAGTGAATTTAGAAAGGTCTCAGTATCTTAGTCAATACAAATTTAATCATGTTTATGAATACAGTTGATAATTAAAAGTAAATATTTTAAAATTTTATTTATTATAATGCCAGAAAATAGAAAATACTTAGTAGTAAATTTAATGAAATATGTGCCCAGTTCTTACACTGGAAACTACAATTTGCTGAGAGAAATTTAAGAAGACTTTAGTAAATGGAGAGATATACTTTGCTCATTGATCAGAAGACTCAATAACAATTTAGGATATTAATTTTCCCTGAGTTAATCTATAGATTCAAATTTATCTTAATCTTCATCAGAGTGGCTTTTATTTTATAAGAATTGACAAACTTATTCTAAAATTTATATGAGAGAGTAAAGCAGGTAGAATAGTCAGAATAATCTTGAAAAAGAAGAGCAATTCCACCTGACTCTACTTTTCCTACAAAAATACAGTTGTATTCAAGATTACAACTTGAATCTTGGCATAAGGTTTTGGCATAAGAATAGACAAATAAATGAAGGAAATAAAAGAGTCCAGAAACAGTAAATTGATTTTTTTTCAAGACACCAAAGCAATTAAGGAATGAAGAGTCTTATTTACAAATGAAATTGGAATAAATTGATATCCATATGAGAAAAATAAATTTTTACTTCCTAGCTTCATACCTCAGACAAAAATTAATGAATTAGAGACCTAAAAGTAAAAGCTAAAACTCTGATACTTCAAGAACAGAATATGACAGACTCAGAAAATAATAACCCTAAAAATTGGTAAATTAAACTGCTCATCAAAAGACATATTTAAGTAAATGAGTAAGCAAGCCACTAATAGGATTAAAATATTTGTAAAACATATCTGACAAAGGACTTTAATCAGCATCACATAAAGCACATCTACATTAATAAGATAAAGACCAAAGAAAATAATAAAAATGGGCAAAGCATTTCAAGGGACACTTCACTAAAGTAAATATACAAATGGTCAATGACCACAGTAAAGAGTGCTCCACGTCTTTAGGCTTCAGAAAAATGCATTTGCAAACACAAAGAGATACCATTATATACCCGCTAGAATAGACAAAATTAAAAAGGTTGAAAACACCGAAAACTGATGAGGAGTTAGAGCCACTAAACTCTTATACATTGTTGACAGGAAAATTAAATGTTGTAACTACTTTGAACAAATGTTTTGCAGATAAACAGTTACTTTCACCTACCCTGTGACCCAGAAATTCCACTCCTATTATTTACCCAGAAGCAAACATTTATATTACACATAAAAAGTATACTACACCTATTTGTTAAAATATTCATAATCTCACATATTAATCAAAAGGAAAATCAATAAATTTTGTCACAATTGTACAATGTATGTCTCTCAGCAACAAAAATGAATGAACTGATACTTGCAACAAAATGAGTGACTCACGGACAAAATGCTGAATGAAGGAATCGAGACAAAAAGGAATACATCTTGTGTGATTCCATTTCTAAGAAGCTGTAGAACAAAACTGACGTTAGAAAAAGGTGATTGCCTCTGAGAGGGAAAATTGACTAGAGATGGGAGAACTTTCTAGGGAGATGGAAGTGCTCTCTATCGTAAAGATGTAGGTTACTCAGTGTTCAGGAATACTTCTTTTTCTTTTTTTTTTGAGATGGAGTTTCACTCTTGTTGCCCAGGCTGGAGTGCAATGGTGTGATCTGGGCTCACTGCAACCTCCACCTCCCAGGTTCAAGTGGTTCTCCTGCCTCAGCATCCCAAGTAGATGGGATTACAGGCATGTGCCACCACGCCTGGCTAATTTTGTATGTTTAGTAGAGATGGGGTTTCTCCATGTTGGTCAGGCTGTTCTCCAACTCCTGATCTCAGGTGATCCGCCCGCCTCAGCCTCCCAAAGTGCTGGGATTACATGCATGAGCCACCACTCCTGGCCCAGGAATCCTTCTAATCACTTTCAACAGGGATAGCTTATGAAGTAGTTCCTTAGTTTTTTTTTCTCATAAGGGGAGGCTAACGCAGAGAACCGCTTGAACCTGGGAGGGCAGAGGTTGCAGTGGGCCAAGATCACGCCACTTCACTCTAGCCTGGGTAAAAGAGGGAAACTCTATCTCAAAAATAAAAAAAAAAAAAAAAAAAGAAATTTGTACTCTTGGAAATAAATATTTCATAAGGAAACTTTAGAATTATCCAATCTGCATGATCAAACAAGGACCTATTATCATTTTGGGCCATGTCTTAATAGAGAGGAGATAGTTCAAAATTAGTCATATGTTTACTCAACAACATGATTATAAAAGCTAGTCTTAGAATTGAGCATAATTAAAGCTTTTTATTTTTATTGGTATTAATAAATAGTATTACTAAATTCATTGACAGTTCCAGTCTTTGCAATATCTTTTGTTGGGGAATGGGGAGAGGACCTGTTCATCTAATTAGAAACACATCTACATTTTAGGAATAAAATATTTTACATATACTTTTAGTTATTAAATCTGCAAACTCTAGAATTGGAAGAAATAAACTCTTCACAGCAAAATTTATGAATACTTGATAGTCAGAATTAAGTTAAACATCCAATAAAATTAGACTTGTTTGGAAGAATTGTAGGATCATTGGCAAGAAGTATGTTTTATGTTGTTTTAGATGTATACTATTTTGTCTTAAGGTTTACAAGCTAATCAATAAAGATTCTTGGCAGAGATAAGCAAAAAAAGTAATTTGTATTTAGCATACCAAGTGGATCTAAGTTATAAGTGTTATTTGATGTCTTGAAATGTTTGGCTTTCAACTTTGTTTAAATGAATATAGGCTTTACTTAGCCATGCCTAGTCCCTCTGTGGATTCTCTCATAATCCTCAGTCATTGTAAACCAAATTTAATAGTCCAAAAGGATATTTTGTTTTGGCTGCATGGTATTATTGGAAAACAGTAAAAATTTTATTCTCTAAATAATGTATTTTTCTGTTAAGAAAAATAATGTCTGTCTTTATAGAGATAGTTATTTCAAAATGTAGTTTTCAATATGCAGTTGGGAGTATGAACATAAACACACATACACAGGTCTTGACATCATATCTAAAATGTTGAATCTACTTAACAGGAATGTTTCCCTATATAACTAAAAAGTCTGTATAATGTGTATTATGTGTATTATATGAATTAGGTATCATAATTAACCATTATTTTATTGTTGGTCATTTTCTCATATTAATACAGATTGTTAGGGAACATCTGTGTGCATACATTTTTATTTACATTTTGGATTATTTGCTTAGAATAGATTCCCAGAAGTGAAACTGCCAGGTCAAAGGCTTTTCCCAGATTATTTCTCAAAAATAAATTCCCCTGTATTCTATACAAGTATGCTTGTCTTGCTGCCCACTTGCTAGCCTTACATGTTATTTTTATTTTGTTATCTATAAATAGAATCTCAGTGTTTTAGTTTGCATCTCTTGGATTACTAGTCAGTTTGAAATTTAAAAACCTGTCTTTTTAGGCCTTTGTCTTTTAGAGTTTTTAGGATTTTCTTAATGATTAGCACCATATCTTCTCTAAAAATATTTGTTCACTATATTGTAATAGATATTTTTTGCATTTAGTTGTTAAGCTTTTAATTATATATTTGATTTTTAGTTTAGAAAAGTAAAGTTTTCTTCAATGGAGTTCTTTTAAAAATTGAATTCTTTGACATTTTTATTATTTTGTTCAAAGAACCCTATGGGCAAGTGGAATCTTATACTTTTATTACCTAGAGAGTAGATATCATTCGAAGTTTGATATTTAATCTGTGGCATATAATTGACTTTTATTTTTGGAATACCATGCTTTAAAACTGCAACTAAAGGAAGACAGATGGTTAGCTTGTCTTCTTATTTCCTGAAAATGCCCAAGATTGGAACCAATTTTATCAGTCTCTAATGGAGTTTGGCAATGTCAAGATGGTTTGTATCCATGTCAAGATGTTGAATCAGTGTCCAGGTCATTGTTCATTAAAGATGTTGCTCTTTGGATAAATAGGAAACCCAGAAAAATTGTCCTAACAATTTCTGTTGCTACCTCACATTCCTTCAAGACAGTACAGAACATTTTGTTCTTTAGAAAATATTCAGGTCTCTTTCCTTGGGTTACAGCACTTACTATTTGTCTGTTTGTATTATTGACTTGTGATCCTCTTTGGGGGGGTTACAAATACATTAGGGGAAAGAATATTTTTAACAATCATTATGCCTTTGCTTTATCTATGTCTATATACTCTGCTATTTGTTATTATTATTATTATTTTTTGAGACAGGGTCTCACTCTAATTGCCCGGGCTGGAGTGCAGTGGTGTAATCATGGCTTACTGCAGCCTCCATTTCCCCAGGCTCAGGTGATTCTCCCACCTCAGCCTCCTGAGTAGCTAGGACCACAGGCTCACGCTACCATACCCAGCTAATTTTTTGTATTTTTAGTAGAGATGCGATTTTGCTATGTTGCCCAGGCTGGTCTCAAACTCCTGAGCTCAAGCGATCGCCCACCTCAGCCTCCCAAAGTACTGGGATTACTGGTGTGAGCCACTCTCCCAGCCTCCTATTTCTTGTTCTATATGTATATTTCATATTAATGTATACTTTTTTTCAAGTATGGGTTATTCCATATCAACAAACCATTAATTCTCTGCTCTTCTACAGTCATTTCTTATTAGTTGTGTCAGTTCTTAATTTTACCAAACATTAATTTCTTTTTTTGTTTCTTATACATTTTGTTTCCTTGAGATCTTCAGAATGTACATTAATCTCCATTCTGTTATGATTTATAATCATTTACTTCTCAGATGATTCCTCTTTTAGTGCTTTATGCCTTCTGCTATATTTTTACTACTTTTGATCTTTCATTGTTCTAATTTCACTTCTTCTCAACCCACCCCCGCCCTGTTATATGACTGGCTGGTCAGATGAAATCCATTATGTTCTATATATATGTACATATTTTACTTAAACCGCTAGCGGAGACAGTATTCTTACTCACACATATGAGTACTGTCCTCTCTGTGATACAGCAATCATCTCTTGATGTACGTAGAAAGTTTCAATCCTCATCAATAAATTACTGAAGGCCATCAAGTGACCTTCATATTTCCCCACATAACTCAGGGAATTTTACATTAAAATTACCCAACTTAGGAAAAATCAATTCAGTGACATGAGATAAGATGGGCTGTCAAAATTACAATGTGTCTAAGGTGATTTTTTTTTTTTTGATCGGACTAGAAACACTAATCTGGCACTATTTTAGTTGGGGTTTCCTGGTACCTTTCCAGCCTATAAAAATTTCTATAAAATGGAACAAATTACACATTTAATTATAGTTTCAAAAATTTGCATTCTTGGATGAAACTTTTTCTCTTGTCCCACTCTTGCCTTAATTGCTGCACTGTCTACTGTTAATTTGCATTTTAACTGAACTTTAAACATTTAACCAGAGGATGGTGCAATAGGAGGTTCTATAGCCATCTCAGTAATTAGTAGGCAAGTTATTTTTTATTGCTATTTTAGCAGTAGGGAAGTCTCCTCTACAGAGGTGGGAAAGAGTTGATAATTTTCAAAGTAGGCTCTTTACTTTGTGGTTTGATGAGAGAAACAGAACAGAAGTTAGGAATGGTGAAATTAGAAGAGACAGATGGTGCGAGATTATCATGATTTATGGGATCACCCAAATTGTCTAAAATTTACACCAGAATTTTTTACATGTTGTGGCAAAATGTCATGCTTATTTTGAGCTCCTATAGATACATTTAAATCAGACATACTGGACTTCGCATTCTGTTTTTTTTTTTTTTTTTTTTTTTTGAGGGGGGTGATATTTAAGGAGTTCTAGAAATAGCCTACAGTAGACTTAGTCAGTGTTTCCAGCAACTAACAAATTTAAATGTTATAAACATTTTCTAAAGCATTTTTCTTTAAACCACTCTGGGGAAAGACATGAATGTAAGATGACTGATTCTTAGATTATCTGCATTTAGAACAACCTTCTTTTAGCTGCAAAAACATAGTGATGGTATTCTCAATGTGAGACAGGGAAGATTTTAGTGGGCACAGCAGCTGTTGACTCAAATATAGTTATACATGTTCCTTCTATGTTTTCTTATAGGTGAATCAGCAGTTTAGTTTGTTATGAAAATTAGCAATCTATAAGATGATTCTGAGGAATGAATTCTCAGAAATTTAAGGTACACACATGGCATGATTTGGTGAATATGAAGTGCTGAAGTGAAATACTCATATCCCATTGTGATCAGTGATGCTCTTGTTGCAATTATGGTCACGTCAATAATAAAACCAATTTGATATGATTGAAAATAACAAAAATGATTTTTTAAGGGAAAATATAAATGATTCATGTAAGTGAGAAACCTCAAAATGAAAGCCCATAAAATACCAGCTATGGATTGCTCAGTATGGCTCTTAAACTTTTTAAAACAAACTTTTCTGAGTGCTGCATTTTGAAATCTCTGACTACATGAGAATTGTCTGGGAAATAAAATACCAATTACACAAAATAATCTTTGTAGTTAAAAACCTTGTTTGCATACATATCGCCAGTTAACTATTTTTAGTCCCATTTTTCCTATGTGCCCAGCGGTGAGCTAAAAGCTGTGCATTTAATGCATTCTTCATTTTGTTTTTGTTTTGTTTTATTTTGTTATTTGTAGAGATGGGAAAGACTCAACAAAAAGATGTTAAGCTTCTTTGGGAGAGAAGAGGACATTTGCATTTTGAATTTAGAAACATAAATTAGAGGTTTAGGAAGACTTATAAATGTGTAGCAGAGGTTTGGCAGTCAAAGCTAGAAGCTGACCACCACTTTAGGGATCATTTAACCTCTTCCTCTAAGTATTTGATGTAAGATCATCAGTATATTTCATCTGTGAAATTATCCAAAAAGATGAATCTGAAGAAAACAGTGCTTGTAGATCTGAGGGGGAAATATGCTTGGAGGAGTTAGTCTCAGGATAGCCCTAGGTGATGATAATCCTTGCACAAACATAGCACACTGTTAGAACAGTCAAAAGTCTGCAGAGGTTAATAACAGCCTTGTTTCATTGGAATATTTTGAATCACTTATAGAAATAGGATTTAATTTAATCAATATTTTATTTAGCTCTAGGTACAATATCGATGCTAAAGAAGTTCTTGTCAAACCAACAAATGGATGCTCCTTTAAAATTCTGGAGCCATCACAAATGGCATATTAGGGTCAGGTACCTCCCTCTAGGAGCCTACACATAAAAGCAAATGTACCCAAATAGCAATAATCAAATAAAATCTTAGGGGATTGTGTAAAATGAGAGCTAGTAACAACTGTTGATTTAAAGATTCAGCCATTTCAAACCCTTTTAGAAGTTTGAGGAATATAAATTAAAGAAGAGTCCAGAGAAAGAATAAACAAAATTTTTGACAACGATGGAAATGTGAGGCAAGATTGGATATTGCTATAAGGAAGAAGTAGCATTTGAGCTGGGTAGGATTTTTACGTTTAGAAACATGAATGGGCACGTGTAGAGAAAAGGAGCCAGAGGATCCTGGATTGAGGGAATTTATTAATTCTTCATTCTGCATTTACTTATTACTTCTTTTGTACAAGACACTAAGTGCTAGGAACACAGGGTAAATGAGAATTTTAGTTCATCTCTTTGAAGAGCCTCCCAACAGTAGAGAAAGCCCCTACTTGCAAGAGGCAAGCAATGGTGCCCTAAGGCCTGAAGGGGGCGCCTCTCCTACACAGCAATACCAGCATAGAGTTTACTCTCATGGTACCTCAACCCAACTGACAGCTAGAGGAGCTACATTTTCTGGCAGAAGGTGCATTTTCTTTATTTGTAGCCTGCTTTATACATGCTTTTTGCCAGTTATTCAGGCATTTCTCATCCCTTTAGAACTTAAGTTCATGGAGGCCATAAGCTAGGTTGCACAATTTTTTGTATCTCTCTGTGCTGTCTAGAATAGTACCTTGCATACACAATAATCATTAAACACTTTTGGGATATAATTAAGTTTTGTGTTTACTGGAAAATAAAATGCGTCTCATGGAAGGCACGGTTGGCCTATTCTTTGCTAATCCAGTCTTTCACAGTCTTTAAGTGTGTTTTGTGGCAGAAGCAAACAGTAGTTAATACTGTGTTGAAGCCCTACCTTGCACACTTGATATTCTTTTTGAACAATGAAAACTTTACCGGCATTTAAAAATTCTCATCTCTCTGTGGCTAAGGTGTTTCATGTTAAGGGGGAAACAAAAAGAGAAACATTAGCAAGCACTCTTCTCATTTTTTTTTTCAAGTTACTTATTAAAAAGCCACCTTTTACCCCAATTTCACATTGAATTTGAGTTCCTTCCTACCTATCTGACACTAAGTCAATATTCTGAGATTGTTTCGGAGGCTTCTTATTTTTTCTCAGCTGTAAACTGAATTACCTTTTAAACGATTTTCTAGCTAACAGTAAATGGTCCATAAAACATATGAATAAAAATGAGGGCAAACATTTCATGCTTAAATAGCTATAATGGTAGTTGGTGTAATGGGCTGGAGTTTCAAAAATAACCAGTGATGAATCTCTTAGTGGCCACATCATATCATCTATGGTTTTTGAAAAAGGGTCATTTGCAGCTATTCCAACACACATTTTACTCTAGTTGACAGTTTATGATGTTTTATTTTACATAAACAAATGTCTGTCTATGGAGTACAAATGTCTATGGAGATCAAATGTAAGAAAAAAGTGGGCATGACTTGGTTTCATTGCTGTCATAAATGGTCTTTAAGAATGTTGTTTTTCTTTAGAAAATATTACTTTAAGTATCTCAATTGCTTGCTATATTTCATAGGAATGGTATCACTTTACAGCTTCTTCCAGGGTATGTATGAATCTCCTCTCTCACTAAGGAAAGAAATTCTGTTATTTCTTAAATAGTTTTGTGTGTGCATGTGTGTGTGTGTGTGTGTGTGTGGCACTTATAAGAATTATCATGTTCCTCAGGTTGTTGTGACAGATTGAAAATAGCTATGCCTGAATTCATGGTGAAGGATATGAGAACGTGTAGTGTTAAATGGGTGTCCTGTTTGCCTGAAGTTGTCCAATCAAAATGCCTTCATTGATACCAGCTATTTCCTTAAATCTCTGTATTTGCTCAGACACTGAAATGTTCCTGTCCCTTTTACTTGTGCACTATGAAACATTTTAGAATGCTTTTCAAATCTTGAAATCTGGTGATTGCATTGCATTTGAAACAGTTTTATAAACAGTCAAAGCTAGTCATGTGATCTACTGGTTTTTTGTTGAAACTGCCACTCACATGCCAAGCTTTGTACAAATAGACCTGAAAGGAATTATCAAGGTCATTTTATTGCAATCCATTTTTGAGGAATTTGGGAAATTGTGGGTACCACCTCACTCTATGAACTTGTAGCAGTGAGCTGAGGCTGGCAAGGTATTATCTCTTTGTTTTCACTTTAGTAGTGTTATATTCACACATAGCTTTCCTTCTTAGGGTAGAAGTCTTCCTCTGCTAACCTTTTGCTGTGTTGATTTTTCTGAATTTCATTTTTTTATTCTTTAGCCCCCAAACAGATTCATTGTTTTTCCTCTCTGTTATGTTTTATTTATATCTATGTATTTTGATTATGGTTATTTTCTAGTTGTAATGGGGAGCCTTAGGCAGGTTCTTTTGTTTGTACTTTTCTAAATAATCAGGACTTGACACAAAATTACAAGCTCAAAAAGCAAGAGCCAAATCCTTCTTATTCTTCGTATTTTTCAGCAGAGTGCCTTAGCAGACACTATGTCCTCTATAAAAGTCTGCACATTAATGCCTATGACAGTCTAGACAGCTGCTCTTTAGTATGTCTTTGTATTTCAGGTTCCCTTTGTGGTGGTGTATGTTTGCCAAGAGTCCCAAATCTATTGATGACTATTGTATTTGCTATTATATTGTATCATATAGTTATTATATAGACTGATGTACATATAAGTAAAGAGAAGTGTTTATGTGAAAACTAAATAAAATGCTAGTGAATCTGCTAAAAAAATGCTGTAGAATTAGGTGTAGGTGAGCCAATCACAAAGGACTGGGAGGAAATGTGAGTGATTCTTAAGTCAGATTCATTCTCAAGTGCCTTAACTTCACAGTTATAAAGAAACACTATGGAACACTGTGGTTGGGTGTGGTGGCTCATGCCTGTAATCCCAGCACTCTGGGAGGTTAAGGTGAGTGGATCACCTGAGGTCAGGAGTTCGAGACCAACCTGGCCAACATGGTGAAATCCCGTCTCCACTAAAAATACAAAAAATTAGCCAGGCATGGTGGCGGGCACTTGTAATTCCAGCTACTAGGGAGGCTGAGGCAGGAGAATCACTTGAACCTGGAAGGCGGAGGTTGCAATGAGCTGAGATTGCGCCATTGCACTTTAGCCTGGGCAACAAGAGTGAGACTCCATCTCAAAAAATATAAGAAGAAGAAGAAGAAAAAAAAACACTGTAAGTCACAGATGATGCATAATGGATGTTCTTGATGTAAGACAACATAGAAATCTAACTAAGAGATTCAAACTCAAAGAAAATGCCTTGGCTTTACATCAAAAGGGTAGCTAACTATGTGCATTTAAATGTTTATATTTATGAAGAATGCTTGAGGTATTATTTCTGAATATTCTTGACTTTAATTTATTTATTTAACAAATTGGTTGGGCCAGGCACAGTGGCTCATGCCTATAATCCTAGGACTTTGAGGGCTGAGGAGGGCAGATCATGAGTTCAGGAGTTGGAGACCAGCCTGGCCAACATGGTGAAACCCCATCTCTACCAAAAATACAAAAATTAGCTGGGTGTGTTGGCATACACCTGTAATCCCAGCTACTCAGGAGGCTGAGGCAGGAGAATTACTTGAACCTGGGAGGCAGAGGTTGCAGTGAGCCAAGACTGTGCCATTGCACTCCAGCCTGGGTGAAAGAGCAAGACTCTGTCTCAAAAAAACAAACAAAAAGAAAACAAACTGGCCAACTGCCTATCCTGAATATATCAGAGAAGAGGGCTTCTGACAAGAGGATAAATCACAAGCCTCTAGCTGTTCTCTATTTTAAAGTGGGGATGAAAGGTGAACAAAGTGTTACAGATTCTCACTATTTCAGTATCTAATAGTGGAGAAAGATCATCAGGTAAATCTGTCCGGTCTGGACCCAAAAGAATCATCTCTTTCATCAGTGGGCCTCTGTAGGTGCAAAAACATGGCAGACATGGGGAATCTGTCCTGTTGCCTTAGGTTGTCCTGGAGAAATACCATCGGGGTCTCTTTTCTGTGATGCAGCTCATGCCAGGGTACACTGCTGTCGTCCTAAACCTTTAGCTAAAAGCAGATAACACACTTCTTTTTCATATACTGCATTTGTTTCTGAATTAGGACTTTAGTATTACAGTTAAGACCTACAGGCATTGACTACTTTGGGGAGAAGTCTGGTGACCAAAGAGAGTGTTCCTAAAAAGTACAACTTCCTGGGAGTTTCCATACCTAGGGAGGAGATTGTCTCAGGGACTTTTTACCCAGAAGATAACTCTATTATAGCAGAAATACAGGCTACCTTGTTTTCATTAGTATGCATTTTTAACATTAACTAATTTTTAATTTCCTTGAGATCAGGTAATAGAAACATTAATAGCTCTCTATACTACCAGGCATATCTACCTAAAACAAGGTGGGTGTTAAATAAATGTAGAAATAATGATCAAGTTCCCAAAATGTACTATTTAGTTCTTTTGCATGATAATTTTAATAGAAACTTGTCTCCTATGACAAATTGCAGTTTTACTATATCAATTAGTTGGATCTTGTCTCATATTTCCGTTCACTGCGCTACCTACTGTGGATGATTCTATGTATTTTAATGTTGAGATGTGACCACGAAGTATTCATTCAGCTGGTTTCTCAGAACTGGCTGAATATGGGACAGTTTTTTTTTTCCCCCCAGTAGTGAGCTTGATTCAGTGCGTAGGAAATACATGCAGTCCTCATGTGCCTTTCCCTTTTCTTCAGATGGTAGTTCATGAGCTTCTCTCAAATATAACAGCAACCCACTGGTGAATTTATCAAAGAGTATGGCCACCTTGGGAGACTTGGCACATTTTATAGGCCCTGGTGTGATATAGAGCAATCAACCCAAGTCTTTTATGTGTTATTTCCATATTGTAACTACCATGAGGTAAAGTGTTAAGCTACATTAAGCCTCATAAAGAGAAATTTGAGTTCGTGATGTGTATGTAACTTCTCAGTAATTGTAATTAGTATAATCTGCTTCTTGAATTTGCTAACATATTTGAAAAAATGTTACCATTTTTTATATCTATTTAAATACTTAATGCCAAAAACTTTTAGTAGAGCATTTAGTATCTTTCACAAAATTTCATAAGTGGCTTTGATTGTATGTAGAATTACATCAAATGATCAGGAGCAGACAGCTCATAAAACTAAGAACATAATTTACAATATTTATAACAAAAAAGTATATTTTTAGTTTCAAAGTATGAGTAAAATCTGAAATTGAATTTTTTGCAGTCAACTATCTTCTATATATTAAGCAAAATTTATGGAAAATTGTCTATGACAAAATAAGACAAAAGATGGGCAAGACTTCTAATAGAAGAGGGAGTTAATGCATTAGGAAGCATCTGTCTGTGTAGATACTAGTGAACCTGAGGGTATAAGATGGAGATAATGTTAGAGAACATGGTAATACAGCACATACTCCTCATAATTATAGTCAGAAATTTACCTCCCTTCTCTCAGTAATTGATAGAATAAGTAGACAGAAAATCAGTAAAGATATAGAGACTTGAAAAACACAACCAAATAACTGCGTTGACATTTTAGCACATTCCACCCCAAAACAGTAGGATATACATTCTTTTCAAATGTGCATGAAATATTTACCAATATAAAGTATATTTTAGGCCATAAAATATATCTCAGTACATTTAAAAGGATTGCACAGTATGTTCTTGAACCACAGTGAAATTAAGTTATAAATCAGTAGCAGAAAGATGTCTGGAAAAT
The DNA here is from genome assembly GCF_001604975.1 of Cebus imitator. NCBI lineage: Eukaryota > Metazoa > Chordata > Mammalia > Primates > Cebidae > Cebus > Cebus imitator. The sequence goes on along the minus strand of NW_016107570.1, from coordinate 1,491,440 downwards.
TCCCAAATATCTGGACACTAAATAGCATACTTCCAAATAACCCGTATGTAGTGTATTGAACTGCAGCCTCCAAAAACATATGCCTATGTCTTAACCCTTGGAATCTGTGAATGTGAACTTATTTGGGAAACCAGTCTTTGAAGAGGTAATTAAGTTGAAGATCTCCAAATGGAATAATCCTGGATTATCCAGCTGGGCCCCAAACCCAGTGAAATATGTCTTTATAAAAGAAAGAAGATGAGCGGACATAGACACAGAGAACATAGTAGTAAATAAATCAACAAATTTTTAATGATGATAGACTCCATGTATATATATATAATATTCAAGATTTTTAGATGGATCTTGAATTTTTAGTTGAATATATAAAATATTATTTATATATTTCAGGAAGATGAATATATTATATATATATATTTAATATTTTATATATTTATAGATAAATATTTAATATTTTATATATTTATAGATATTTAATATTTTATATATTTATATATTCTAGGAAGATGAAGTATACATACCTTTCCCTATTCCTCCTGCTAAATATTATACACACACACACACTCACACACACACACACACACACACGTATACAGAGACAGAGAGAGAGAGACAGAGAGAGAGAGAGAAAGGAATACTCGGAAATATGAAGAGAAGGCAGACTGGCTTGGGGCCTTGAGGCCAAAAGAAAAACACATTAATTGCTATGTCACATGAGTTTCAATCAATTTAGATTCCTTACTCTAGGAATGATAATGACTGACTGGTTTCATATGTTGAGTAATGTTATTTAAAACAATGTTATTTATATTGAAATAGAGTTTTTCTCCTTTTTTCACCCCCATTTTTGGGACAGGGTCTTGTTCTGTTGCCCAGCCGGGAGTGCCCTGAGTTTTCTATTTGCTTCATATATACCAAACTTGGAGCTTAAGAAATAAACAACACAGAAATACCAATACATTACATGGTAAGAAAAAATATTCTTAACAAAGCATGCTTTCTATAATAACTAAAGGACCAGAAAGGGTCAACCTAACAAGACAAACTTTTAGACACTAACCACCATATTCCAGGTAAATAACAGAGAAAACATTGTGAACCCAGTCACATCTATTCCTGCAAAGGCCAAGTAGGGAGCCTAGGTTTTTACCTTTTTGAAATTCTAATGAAGTACCCCAATGTCCACACTGAGATAGTGTCAAAAAAGGGCAAGGAGGGAACCAGGAGTTTTATCATCACTGAGCTCCATTTCTGTTCTTAGTGTCAGTGGAGAACACATGGGAATTCTGGACTTCCAAAACCATCTGGAATTAATAGGGTGCTCTTCCCTCTCCTGACTGGGCTGGTGTCAGTGGAGGCCTAGAGAACAGTCAGGACCTTCACCACTGCTCCATGATAACAAGGTCACCCTCATTGCAGTATCAGTGGAAACCATGTTGGGAACTCGAACTCTTAGAATTCTCACCTTCACTAAGCAGTGATAAGGAGCCTTTTCCTAAGATGCTGAATGGGGAATCTGGGCTTTTACCCATATGGTAGACATGAGACAGTGCCACCTGCCCCTTCACCTGCTAAAGCAGTGTCAGAGAAACCCAATTAAAAAGATTTAAATAAGACATGGCATCTCTTAAAATAATTTAAAAATGAACAGGTTTGAATAAATTATTCTGATACCAAGAACTAGATCTCAAAATGAAAGAAAATTGCAATTAATAGATACCAACACTGAGATGACAGAGATGTTAGTTATTTGACAACAATTTTAAAATCGTCATGATAAAAATGCTTCAAAGAAGAGCAAATGTGGACACCTTTAGAATGAATGGGAGAAAATTTTTGCAGTCTACCCATCTGACAAGGGCTAATATTTAGAATCTACAAAGAATTTAAACAACTTTACAGTAAAAAAAAAATATCAAAAAGTAGGCAAAGGATATGAACAGACACTTCTCAAGAGATTTATGCAGCCAACAAACGCATGGAAAAGAGCTCATCATTACCAGTCATTAGAGAAATGCAAATCAAAACCACATTGAGATACCATCTCACACCAATTAGAATGGTGATCATTAAAAAGTAAGGAGACAACAGATGCTGGAGAGGATGTGGAAAAATAGGAATGCTTTTACATTGTCAGTGGGAGTGTAAATTAGTTCATCCGTTGTTGAAGAAAATGTGGCAATTTCTCAAGGATCTACAACTAGAAATACCATTTGACCCAGCAATCCCATTACTGGATATATACCCAAAGAATTATAAATCATTCTATTATCAGGACACATGCACAGGTTTGTTTATTGGAGCACTGTTCACAATAGCAAAGACCTGGAACCAACCCAGATGCCCATCAATGATAGACTGGATAAAGAAAACGTTGCACATATACACCATGGAATACAATGCAGCCATAAAAAAGGATGAGTTTATGTCCTTTGCAGGGACATGGATGAAGCTGGCAACCATCATTCTCAGCAAACTAAAAGAAGAGCAGAAAAACCAAACACTACATGTTCTCACTCATAAGTGGGAGTTGAACAATGCAAACACATGCACACAGGGAGGGGAATGTTACACACCGGGACCTGTTGGGGGTGGAGGGCTAAGGGAGGGATAGCGTTAGGAGAAATACCTAATGTAGATGATGGGGTGAAGGATGCAGCCAACCACCTTGGCATGTATAAAGTACAATAAGAAAAATAAAGAATGGATGAAAAAATAGAGAACCTGAACAAGGAAACAGAAGCCTCAGCAAAGAAATAAAAGAGATAAAGATGAGCCAAGTAGAGTTTTAGAACTGAAAAATATAGTAACTAAAAGAAAAAGCTTAGTGGATGGGCAGAATAGAGGAGATTAAAAAATAATTAATAAAATGGAAGATAGAAATTACCTAGCCTAAACAACAGAAAGAAAATAAATGGGAACAACAAAACAAGAGCCTCATGGGTCCATGTAATTATAAGAAAAGATATAGCATTCATGTCATCAGAGTACAGAAAGAGAGGAGAATGAGGGATGGGCTGAAATGTACTTGAAGAAATAATGGGCCCAAACTTTCCAAATTTGGTAAAACGCATAAACCTACAGATGCAAGAAGCTGAGTGAACCATAAACAGGATAAACCCAAAGAAATGCATACCAAGACATTTCATAATTAAACTTTCAAAAACGAAAGACACAAAGAAAATCTTGAAAGCAGCCAGAGAAAAATTGTTCTTTACTTAAATAAGAAAATCAATGAAATGGCAGTAGTTTTCTCATCAGAAACCACAGAGACCAAAAGGAAGTGAGACACATTTTTTTATGTGCTGAAATATAAGAATTATGAATCTGGAATCCTATACTCAGTGAAAATACCCTTTTCAGGAATGAAGAGGAAATCAAGACGTACTTAGATAAAAGCAGAGGGATTATCACCAGCAGATCTACTCTAAGAGAATGGCTAAAGGAATTTAGCTAAGCAGAAAGTAAGTAACAAAAAAAGGAACCTTGGAATATCAGGGAGGACAGAAGAACATGGTAAGCAAAAATATGTATAAATACCATAGACTTTCTTTCTCTTGAGTTTTCTAAATTATGGTTGATGGTTGACAAAAATAATAACACTTTCTGATGTGGTTCTAAGTGTATGCAGAGAAAATATTTAAGGCGTTTATAAATGTGGAGGGTTAAAGAGATGTTCAAAGAGGTAAGGTTTCCGTACTTACTTTAAGTGATAAAATGACTTTGATATGTAATACATATATGATATAATACCTAGAGCAAGTACCATAAAATCTGTACAAACAAAAAGTAAAATAGTGGCCTTAAGCCCTAGCATACCAATTATTGCACTAGATGTAAATAGTCCAAATGCCTCAATTAAAAACAGAGATTGTTACCTTTTTTGTGGTAAGAACACATACTATCTCTTCTTGTAGCAAAATTTCAGTATATAATATAATATTATTAACTATAGTCCTTATGGTAGTATATTACATCTCTAGAATTATTTATTCTATATAGCTGCATGATGCTAGGGTAAATGGGATTGTTCCTCGATTTCTTGTTTGGATAAATCATTATCGGTGTAAAGAAATGCAAATGCTGGTATGTTGGTTTTGTATCCTGCAACCTTACTGAATTTATTTATTAATTCTAACATATTTTTATGGAATTTTGTATCATGTAATCTGCAAATAGGAATAATCTTCTTCATTTCTGGCATTGATGTATTTCTATATCTGTTTCCTCTCTGATTGCTCTTGTTAGATCTTTCAGTTTTATATTGAATGGAAGTGGCAAGAGTGAGCATCCTTGTCTTGTACTGGCTCCTAGAGGAAAATCTACTTTTCTCCATTGGATATGCTAATTTTCTTTTGTTTGACTGTAGTAATCATTTCTTTATGTATATGTATATCAAATATTATTTTATATACCTTACATGTATATAATTAAAAAATAAAAATAAGGACATAGGATGAAAAGGAAAAAGCAAAAGAAACTTAAAAGCAAAACAAAACAAAAAACAGAGTGGCATTATGGAATACAAAATATGACCTAACCGTATGCTGTCTACAAGCAGCTAACTTCAAATATAATGATATACTCAGGTTGAAAATAAAGATTAAAATGTGTATCATATAAATATTAAAGAAAAGCAGAAATAGATGTACTAATATCTGATAAGGTTGATCTCAGAGTAAAAAAATAGCTAGTGACAAAGAGGTACATTATATAATAGTGTTAAAAGAAAAACTTTAGACAAATTAAATTTAACAAGTTTAATCAAGCTAAGAATGATTCACAAATTAAGCAACCCCCAGAACCAGAAGAGATTCAGAGCAACTCTGGCATTATTGTGTAGTCAGAGAGAATTTGTGGAAAGAAAAAAGAAAATGATGTATAGAAAATAGAAATGGGATACTGAAACAGCTGGATTGATTACAGCTGGGTGTTTGTCTAATTTGAACAAGGTTTGAACAGTTGGCTGTCTGTGAATGCCAAAGCATGGCTGCTGTGATTGGCTGAGACTCTGCTACTCATAAGAGTAGGTTGCTGTCTATCTACATAGGTTACAGTTCACCATGTACATATAAACCATTAGGCCTAGCTTAAAATATATAAGCAGTCAGCTTTAGGCTAAGTTTAATTTTGCCATGGTAAAAGGGTCACTTCATCAAGAAAACATAGCAATCTTAAATGCATATGCCGACAACAACAGAGCTGAAAATGTACAAGCAAAACCTGATGGAACTGAAAGGAGAAATAGACAAATCTACAATTAACAGTTGAAGACTTCAGCCCTTCGTTTTCAACAATTGATAGAACAAGTAGACTATAAGTCATCCAGGATATAGAAGAACTCAATACCATCAACCAACTGGATCTAATCAACACTTAGAGAACATTCCTTCCAATAACAGCAAAATACACATTTTTCCAAGTGTCTATAGAACTTATAACAATACAGACCATTAAGCCATGTAAAGAACCTCAACCAATTTCAAAACAATTAAATCATACAGAGTGTTTGTTCTTTGACCACAAGGGAGTCAGACTAGAAATCAATAAGAGAAAGATAATAGAAAACTCAGTCAACACTTAGAAACTAAACGATAAACTTCTAAAAATGCATGGACTAAAGAGGAAATCTCAAGGGAAATAGAATAATTAAGTAATAAAATACAAATGCACATAAAATTTGTGGGACACAACTAAAGCCATGCCAAGAGAAAAAATTAGAACTGTAAATACATACATTAAAAAAGAGAAAAAGGCTGCATCAATAACCTAAAGTTTTACCTAAAGAACTTAGAAAAAAGAAGGTAAAATTAAACCCAAAGCACACAGAAGAAAGAGAATTGGTTTTGTAGGCTGATTGGGGAAAAATAATTCATGCAACATTGCTTCTGTTAAAAAATATGATTTCAAAAAACACATTTTGGCCTTCAAAATGCCAATGCCCTATTAAATTACCAGAAATTAAAATGAGTAAATTGAGTTGATGATTACTGTAATGATTAAGGTAATGGTTACTCATGGTGACCTTTTTTCCGATCACAACCAAACATATCTCTGGAAATGAGTCACTAAGGATGATGTAGCATCTTTCTTTCTCTTTTTATTAATCAAAATTAATCTTATGTTAAAGAATACTTTAGTCATGAATTTAAGCTGGTGTTAGAGGATAACTAAACTGCCTCTCATATTCATTTCCTTATTCTCTATTTAATGAAGAGTAGAAAAATATTTTTACCAGTGGTTCTCAACCTTGGTTGCAAATTGGAATCACTCAGGGAGCTTAAAAAGAGCCTGGGTCCCATCTAGGGAGATTCTGAATTGTTCTATGGCAGAAATTCTCAAAATACAGTATTAGACTTGCAGCAGCAGCAGTGGCACTTGGAAACTGGTTAGAAATGCTAATTCACAAGCCCCCACCCACCCCCCAACCTCTGATGTAGCAATCTCTGTTTTAACAACTTCTTCAAGTGATTCTGAGACATCAGGTCTCAAGCTTTAATGTGCATGCACATCTGCCAGGGAATCTTAGGAAAATACAGATTTTAATTTGTGATCTGGATATTGTACACTCTTTCAGATGCTAATACTGCTGATAGCAAAATTATAATTTGACTTACAAGGGTCCACAGGACATCTGGATATTTGCATTAAAAAAAATTTTCCAAGTGGGAACACAGCCAAGTTGAAAACAACTATCTAGATAACTCTGTGGGACACTGCCAATAGCCCACGCAATTTGAATGATGTCTTTTTAGTTTTCTGTACCTGAGGTTGTAGAGTCACTGAAGAGCACGTACTTCTTGTTCTTTTTAAAGTGATGATCTGGCTGGTGCGGTGGCTCATGCCTGTAATCCCAGCACTTTGGAAGCCTGAGGTGGGTGGATCACTTGAGGTCAGGAGTTTGTGACCAGCCTGGACAACATGGTGAAACCCCATCTCTACTAAAAATACAAAAATTAGCCAGGCATGGTGGTGCCCATCTGTAATATTAGCTACTCAGGAGGCTGAGGCAGAAGAATCACTTGAACCCGGGAGGTGGAGGTTGCAGTGAGCTGAGATTGCACCACTGCACTCTAGCCTGGGTGACAGAGCAAGACTCTGTTTCCAAAAAAACAAAACAGAACAAAACAAAAAAACCTAAAGTGACGATCACTGACTGACTTTATGTTGCTCCTTGGTCATCAAGAATCCCAGATGTAATGGTTGTATCCCTTGTTTTCCAGAACCAATGTTGAACACCCTGCTTTTTATCTTCATCTTGTTTCTCTCTACTCCCATCATATTTGCCTGACTCACTATCTTTCAAGGTTTTCCTCTTCATTCTCAGCTAAAAATTAGCTGATTGTATGCCCAAATAATTCCAGTGTATCAGGAGAGGGTCAGTTTTCTCCCTTTTAACATGGATCCTTCACCATCTTCTGCAGATGATGCCCTGAGACGAATGTCTTCAGAGCATCACCTCTTGTTTCATATATTCTGACTGGGCATGCTCATTTCCACCAATGTTCTCAAGAAATGCTTCTGTACTGATCACTCCATGGCCAGGCCAAATCTCTCTCTGGCTGGTCACTGAGTGGACATCTTTGCTTTGATTTCTCAAAGTCACCTCAAATTCAGTGTGTCCAGACTAGAACTCATCTTCCTCACCATGTCTGCTTCTCCTCCTGCATTCTCTGTTTCCGTTATAAGTAACTTGGGAGGCATTTTTGACTCTCCCTGCCCCTTTTCCACCCCACTTGGAACTTATTGTTAGGATCTGTGGATTCTGTCACTCTTGATTCCACCTACTTTTCACCCTTTTGCCTCTACTTCTCTGGTGCAGATCTTTATCATCTCTTGCTTAAATTGTTTCTACAGTGTCTTGACTTATTTCCCTGCCTTTAGTCTGTCTGTCTCTAATTCACTTTCCATATGGCATTGAGAGTGTTTATTCTTGCTACTTCTTATATATAAAACTTTTTAGTAGCTCTCCATTGCTCTCAGAATTGAGTCTCCTTATTATGACTTAAAAATTATTAATGATCTGGTGCTTGCTAACCTTCTAAGAATCTTCCTTTCACTTGAACTGGATGAATTTTCCATATGTACCATTTTTTTTGTAGGTTCTAAGCCTTGAAGAGGTGATGCCTTTGCTTGGAGTGTCTTTTCATTCTCTCATTTGCCTAATTCTTATTCTCTTTTTATTTGCTAAGACACTACCTCTGAACAGATGCCTTCCTTAACCCTGCCTCTCTCAAGAGTGAGTTACATACTGTCTTACACTTAATGTTAAAATTATCACACCGAACTTCAATTCCCTCTTTACTTGTTTATTTTCCTCAATAGCCCTTAAAAAGGGATCATTTTCTTCACTCTGTCCTTAGTCTCAAGTCCAGTGTCTCTATTATAGTCTGTGCTCAATAAATATTAATAAACAAAATTCCCAGTAGTGTGAGGAAAGGAGCCTCCTATGGTAAATCAGTGTGAGAGAGATTTTGAGGCAGTCATAACTGTTAGAAATACACAAATCACATCACGGGTAGTGGCTTCTCTGTCTATCGCAGTGCTCAGTTTCTTATTCCAGGGTATATAGAAAAAGTATATCTAAAAGAAGCGGAGAAGTCATTAGGTTGAATGACATATTCTCTTCTGCTGAGGTATGATAATATAATTTATAAAGGGCCTCAGTTAACAATTAAATTATATATGTCCTTGCAGCAGTATTTTTTAGGTTTCATTTCCTTCCAGAACCAGATGAGGATTCTTGTCTAATTGATACAATTCCATATTCTGAGTTCTTGCCTTTCCTCTGTTTCAGTTTCTGGGCTGTTTGTTGAAGATTGCCCAGTCTATACCTAATCAGCACTAGGTCAGAGAAGAATCAATTGCCTTCAGGTTGTGGAGCTGGTAGTCTTTTCGGTGAGTGATAAATGCATGCCATTCTAAAAGATCTGCAGATCTGTGTGATCTCTTCTTCCAGGGAGCTGTAATTACTAACTTTGATGGAAATGCCAGTTTTAAAAGATTGCAGTTCATTTCCTACACGCATATTTGCCTAGGGAAATTTTGTTAACATCAACTGAAGTTTACTAAATGAACAGCAAATGAATAAGTATGAGGGTTGATGACAAACAATCCAGCCCACCATCTCTAGGGCCTTTGTCAATGATTCAGTAGAATTTTGCACCCTCAAGGCCATCTGAATTTTACCATGCTCTCTTGATTTCTGTTGTGTGGGGTCATCCTCTTTAGCAATCTGCAGAGCATAATTTTAATGCTGTCTCCCAGGTAGAGGGTTGATGATTGCTTTATAGACCACATTCTGGCACAAATTAATGTCACTGTTTTTCCTGTATGAGGAGCCTGCCTGGCACACTGAATACCAGTGGAGTCTTGCTCTCTAGGTTTGCCTTGGGAATTAGGTATGCTTACTCTTGTTTCTGTCCCTTTCATTATGCACTGCCACAAAGGAATTGCTCTAGAATGCATTTCTTCTTCATCATCTCGTCCTTTTCTTTAAATCTTATTTTGTAAAGTTCAAGTTTCATTTTCTGCAATTAGGGAATAGATCATGGTCTCTAGGTGCTTTGTCATTCTCAATACTGTGTGTCATTCTTTCAAATTATTTCACGTTCCTTTGGAGCAGAGGTTGTATCTTTTACTTTATATGGAAAAGTATGACTTAGTGCAGCATATAACTCAGAGTGAGGCCATTTAAATGCTGTGTTTCATTTGAAATGACACATGGAGCTGTTATCACATTTCTCACTGTCTTACCTGAAAACCAGATTAGCACAGGGAAGGCTAGGAGCCATTAAAACCTTCTCCTCATATTTTCTCTTGCTTTCAGAATTACTATATAGGGCCTTTTCTTTGCTGGGGATTATACCTTCGTGGCGCTCATGTAACCCGTCAATTTTCCTCTCACTCATTATGGGACTGTGAAAGAAAGAATTAGAAGGTGCAATTGTAGGATTAATGTTAAAAAGAATTAGTTAGCTCTTTGTTCCTTTAATTTCCAGTTACAAGAAAATAATTAGATCAATTACATTTCTATGAGCTTGATCTCACTTATGCCATCAGCACCTAATACCAGTTCCTAGCATGTGAAAACAACTTTCAATAAATACATGCTTAATAGATTTATCATACCAGGAAAGGTGGCTATAAAAAATAATAGTAACTTTGTACTAAAATGAAAAGAACATCAACATCCTGTCTGCCATTTGGCCACTATCTACATCTTTGATTCTCTTGAATATCTGGAATCAGTAAAAATGGTGTTTTCAAAGACACTTATCAGAAATTCAGTTATATCTTGTCTTGGCAATCAGAAACTCTTGGAAATAACATATTCCAATAATAAAGAATGACACAGAAATTTGTACATGATAAATATTTAAATAAAATATGACATTTTAAATTTAAGTACAGAGTCACTGTTTCAGAACTGAATATAGACATCTGAATGAGAAGCAGAGATTTCGTTGAGAAAATCTCTACTTTTCATTTCTGCTGGCTTTACTGTGTCATGGAGAGCTCAAAATATCTTCACTGAATTCGTTTCCTAGCTGACTTTCTCCTGGTGGTGTTAGTAACATTGATTTCTGGACTTTTCCTTTTTCCATAGGTCTTACCTCATTTATTTGAAATAGAATTGACTAAAAGAATCTATAGAAATAAAAGGCAAAATTAAGTAATACAGATAAAGATGAAAAATGTGGTATAATTTTTAAAAATTACCACTCTAGGTAGGTAATCATAATTATGAAAAATTATTCTGGTCTGAATGATGCAAACTGCCCGGCTTCCGTGCTTTAGAAGAGATCATTACTAATACCTAATTTCTTGGATTTGAACATTCAAGAGCAAAGAGATACTGCACCAGTGATTTCCCTTGGCTCCTACTTTCTAGTTTATGTAATTGTAAATGAGTATCCTAGATTATCAGTTGCTTTTTAGGGGTATATTTTGATTAAAAAAAACAGCCCAGTCATGACATTTGCAGTTATCTTTCTTGCAGTAAACTTATAGAAATGACTCCTCATCTTCCTATCTCTAAATTGGCTTATATTTTCCCCATCTTGGTTAATGGTGTACTCATTCCTCCAATCGTGAAAGTAGAAACTCAGCTTATTCATTGATTCTTCTCTCTCCCTCTGAACCACTGACTCATGGTAATTCCTTTAGCACGTGTTCCGTGTCTGGACCTTCATGTTCAGTCTCACTGTCTCTCCCCCGGTTCAAGTTTTCAGATAATAACCTTTTGCCTTATCACCAAGACTTTAGTCTTCCCCATTTCAATTCATCTCCTGTACTATGATAAGACAAATACTGATTTTGCTCTTTTCTTTTCTCCTTCCAGCTTTATTAAGATGTAAATGACAAATAAAAATTGTATATATTGATGGTATAAACGTGATGTTGTAATAACTGTATACATTGTGAAATGATTAAATCAAGTAAATCAATAAATTCATTATCTCTCATAGGTATGACTTTTTTTGTGGTAAGAACATTTGAAATCTACTCTTTTAGCAGTTTTTAAGTATCTAATACATTTTATTAATTGCAGTCACCATACTGTACAATAGATCCTCAGTTCTGGAGATTCTGCTATTTTCTTGCTCAAAAATTGTCAGTAGCACTCTACTACCTATAAAAATATAACCAAATTTTACTTTAAATGTTCACTGCAGCATTGTTTATAATGGTAAAACATTAGTATCAACACAGATGTCTAACCACAGGAAAACAGTTAGATAAAATGTAATTAAATCCTTATGATAAAATGTGATCATTAAAGTTGCTGTTTTTGAAGAATTTTTAATGTGTGAAATGTGGAATGCAGCAGGACATAATACCATGTAAATACAAAATACAAGAAACATTTATGTATATGTAAATGTTAGCATAAGTTATTTCTGGGTTTCTCAAAACAGGAGATTTTTCTTTTTGCCTACAGTTTTCAATTTTTCTACAATAAATTGCATTGTTTTTATAAGCAGAAAACCTCTAATGACTGGGATCTGTAAGAGAGCTTATAAATTATTTAGTTTAGTTGTTCTTAATATAGTTTTGGATCTTGGGTCTCTTTGAGGATCTGACAAATGACATGAAACTTCTCTCAGAAAAATGAACATCTGCCCATAGACACAAAATGTGGCATATAACTTTGGCAGGATTTGGGGCCTCAAATTAAGAGCTTTTTGATAGTAAGTACAGTGCTGTCATTTAAGAGATGATGGAGGACTCAGAGGATCTGCCTGTTCTCCAACAGAAGGCTGGGAACAGAGGTAAAACTAGTTCTTAGTACTTTAAGCTTTGCCTGAAACGAGGCTGTCCAGGAGACTTGAGATCACTTTGCTATGCCCTTCATTAGGAGGTACCTTCTGTAAGTTGCTAAGCCTGTGAGGTAGCAGTCCACACCTGAAGAGGCTCCCTTTACCTATGTGGAGGGACCTCACCTATGGTGGTTACTACTGTTATTTGCAGTAGTGTCAAAGCTTTTCCTTTTTGTAAAGATAAGCTTTTATTGGAGAGATTGAGAGGAGTGGCTTCTAAGTCAGTGGTGGGTCCTAGAAGTATGCAAATACAATGTGTGTCTCATTGTACTGAATTTTGTGTCTATTACTTTCTTAAACATTTTTTCTCAGATTTGATGATTTTGTTGTCAACAGGCATGATGAAGACCTTTTTTTTTCTTGAGAATGTTTGTTTTCTTTCATTATCTGGTAGTTTTCCTTACATGATCATGACTATGATGATAACAGAAACAAGGCCTCTCTCTGTCTGCTTTAGAATTTTTCAATGTGCTTGGTGCTGTAGCGGCCCCCTACCTGATACCTGCATAGCCTGCATGATCAGGGCTTGGAAAAGTCTCCCTTCCTCTGATGTTAGATGATTTTGTTCTTTTATAGCCTTAAGTTAGGCAGTAAGTGAGGAAAAAGTACCACTATCCTTACCCCAGAGGCAGCCTTTGACTGGGAATGAACATGGAAGAGTGCCCTTTCTTTGTCGGAAAGTCCTACAGGGCTCTGATAAATCTTGCCACAGATAGCAGATTTTACAGATAAAGGAGAAGTGTTTTCTTTGGTGCAATAAAGACAGCAAACACAGATCTAGAGACAGCTGTCTGATACTTTTTTTGCAAGTTGTTAAGCCTTCTACAATCTAATCTCTGTGGAGAGCCCCTGAATCAAAATAGAGGATTGAATCCCTGCACTGGGCAGAGGAATTGTGGAAAAGGTGAGGAAATGAACTTTTTTTGATGCCTCCAAGCACCAGCACTAGCCAAGGTGCTTTTACAGATGTAATATTTAATCCTAGGAAAACCTTGTGAAGTAGGTGGTGGCGTTCTTATTTTTACAGATGAGGAAACTGAAGCCTGAAGTTTATTTTGCTCAAGTATACAGTTAGTAAGAGAGAAAATGAATATGTCTGCTTCCAGTCAAGCTCTTTCTCGTCTATAACAAATAGGTTGCATGACAGCACATACTCTAATTATCTTTTATGTGTGTTTCAAACATTTTTATTTATATATTATGATCTCATTAATAAAATTAGAAAATACAGAAAGATATAAACACACACACATCCACACACAAAGCCCTCACATGAAACAGTTCTACTCCAACCACAGCTGCTTGTAGACCCTGATATATAGTAACTGGCCCTGATAAAGATTTCCTCTCCCCTCTCGTCTCTTTGCTTATATGCTGTTGTATTTTTTCCAGTCCTTTCCCCCCAGTTACATTTCTAATGTAATTGTAATTGAAACACACAGTTTTAAGTCCTTTATTACATACGTATTTGTGATATCTTTTTGCATATTGCTTCATTCTGCCGCACGGTTTAGTGCTCTCCCACTGTCACCTTCATAAGATCTGCCTGATGGGAGGAAAAGCAGAAAGAGCACCATAGTCCCTGAGCAATCTGGGCAGAAGCACATGGGTTTGGGATAATACGTGTGTGCTTTTCTTCACTCCTCTACATCTGCTCAAGATGAAAAATGGTTGGGACGTTATCATTTGGGCTGTAGCACAAGAGAACATAGTTAAGTCATTTGGCCGAGCCTGGAATGGAAGAGAAAATGTGTCTACTGACATTCTATTTTCACTTCACCGATAGCCCTACGAAGACAGAAAGACAGGTATAACTCAGATGTCTTCCTCCTACTCTCTTAGAAATAAACACTTGAAGCTTATTGACTAGATTGTATATCCACCTAGAATTGGGCCAGCGTGAGAAGTGAAGACTGATGCCTACAGTGTGTACACCCATGCTGGTGCTGTCAGAGCTCAGGAACCAGACGTCTGGAGATTGCCTAGTCTTCTGCCCCTTCCAGGTTACCAGCAAGCATCCTCTCAGGCACATACAGTGCCCAAGGGTGAAGCAGTAGCAGCCTGGAGAAGCTGTGGATAATGTAGGATGCCAGGAAAGAAAAGTGAGCAAATCAGAAGGATGCCCACCAGCATTTTTCTATTTAGAAGCCAATCTTTTCTTTATCTACAAAAATTTTAGATTGCCAGACTCTTGAACTTCAAGGTTTCCTTCTTTATAAAAATTCTATTTAAAAAGTACTCTCATTCCATTATCTGTGTCTTTCCAGAACCTGCTTTCATGGGGCTTTCCAATATCCTGCTTTGGGGAAGCATACTGTTTGCACTTCTTGCAAGAGATTTAACTTCTCTAATCAGTTTCCCTCTCTCTCTTTCTCTTCTGAGTTTACTGATGGTAAGATTGTGTTCAGGGTAGAAATTTGGCCTCCTGTTTAAGTGACAGCAGTGGGTCCAACCCTTACAAATATCCGCTCTTTCTTCCTGCTGCATCTAGCTTCCTGCCTTCTGCCAGGTCTCAGTGAGCCCTGGGAGACAAAGCACGTTCTTCCTTCCACTGTGGACAGCTGCTTCTCCCAAGCTGTCTGCCATCTCAGGAGAGACCCAGGCTCTTTGCAGTTCTGTAGCTTCTGTCCTGTTCTTGTGTACTTACGTTCACTAATGTAAATGGGGCTTTATGTCTTTATTGACTTTGAGGGAATACAATTGTCAGAGAGGCTTCTTCAAATAAGCACCTTGCTCTCCTCTGCCCTGCCTCGGGTTCAGCTTGGGAGGAGGTATGCCATCCCAGAGCAAGTACAGCATGTTTTGGAGGAGCAGGGTGTTAATGGCAGGTGATCCTTGGCCCCTTTTGTATGCCTGAACTGTTTTGCCATGTACAGACTGGGAGTGGATCAGAAAAGGGGGTTTTTGTAGTCGAGGGTCCCATCAGCTAAGGCCTCCTGATTGAACCATGTAATCCCAGGGTGGGCCTTGAGGCGGCCTATAAACTATTCTCTGCCACTGTGTCAGGTAAAGCTTGGAATTAAGGTTCCAAGACAGGTAAAAGGTAAAACCAAGAGAGCATCAAATGGCCTGACCACAAACTTCCCTCCCCATTGTGCTCCTATAGGTGAGGTCTCCTGGCCAAATGACCTTCCTTATCTTGGAGACCAGGTCCAGTATCTGCTTATCCCTGAGAAGTGGGTTTCCATTCTCTGACAACCTGTGGAATTATTCAAACAAGCCAGTCACAACCTCCTGTGGGGACCAGGGCTACCTCACCCTTTTGTGACTTCAAAGCTGGCCTCACACAGGCCCTGCCTGTTTACCTTTCCTGAGTGTGGCTCCTGTGTGGCCTGTGTGGGGTGCATTGTCCTCCCCTGTGCTGTGAGTAGATGTGACAAGTGAACTGCTATTAATCTCCTCTGTTTAGGTTGAGTGTCATGTGTTTGGCCATCCCCATATCTCTAGGGTAGGAATTCCTCACCAATGGGGTAAAGGGGAGGCGATCAAAACACACTGCATTCAGCCTTTCTACAGTCCTACCATGTATAACTATGTTTCCACTTTTCAGCCACTTGCCCTCTCCTCTGTAACACCCTGCAAAGAGAAGGAAACGATACCAGATTTTCATCATGATATCCTTGGTGTCCAGCACAGTGTTCCCTGGCACTTGATAAATATCTGTTGGATAAATGAGTGAGTGAATTCCAAGGGTCCTTTCTGAGTAAAGATACCACTAAATAGTTTCTCCTCTCAGTTGCAAAATGTTGTTACTCCATAATCTGGGAGGGAATGAGGGGTGTGAGAAGGGTGGGCGCTTCTCCAACTTCTCCAGGTTCTTCCAACCTCAAAGATGTCCCAAGCAAGCCAAGGAGAATAACAGATCCCACATCCCCAGTTCAGTACCATCTCAGTGCTAGATTGATGTACTTTTCTTGAGATACACATTGTCAGATGTTGCTGAATTTGGCAACCAACTGTACTTCACACCTTCTGAGACATTCTAGTCCATTTACCCAGGAAATGTGAAGGACTTTAGTGGTTCCCTCTTTTCCTCTCCGGCTCTCTGGGCCATCTTCTCCAATTCTGATTTGCTCATGGAGATGGCTGTTACCAGCAACAATCAGAGAATGGGGTCTGGGGAGGGAGGGAGCTTTTGTTCTAGTGTTTTTGGTGATTGCTTTGGCTATAGCTAGGCCAAGGTACCATCCTATTCTGCTTGTACTGAAGTCAAATTAATCCAACAGCCATTTTTTCTCAGCCACGAAGATGGAGTCATGCCAGGGATAGTTTGGCCTGCATGAGTTTAGGAAACTATTTTTTATTTCCCCTTATTTTCATGAAAATTTGAGCTTGAGGAGAATGTGAGCATTTTTAATCAGGACTTACAGTTTCAGGCTTCAGATTTTGTGCATTCCCACTTCTGAAGCTTTGTTTTCATATATTTGCCCATTCCTCCAATCTAAGTCTCACCATTTAAAAAGTTAAATTCACATCTGGTTTCTGGGAAATTGTTGTCTCATTTATCTTTTTTTTTTTTTTTTTTTTTTAGAAATCCCTAACTTTTTTTTTTTTTTTTTTTTTTTCACAGGTAGTATCACCAGTATTAATTTTACTCATTTTTGCTTCTCAAAGCTAAGGACTTTGAGGAATTTTCTTTTCTTTCCAGGGTGCCTTACACAGTGCTTTGCTCATAATAGGGTTTTTTAAAGAATAAGTTTTCATTGCTTGATTTTTTTATAGCAGGAACCAGGTAGGTATGGCTCCCTGAGGGTGAGTGTTGTTCACAGGAGACCAAATAACAAACCTGGTGTCAGTTTGTTGGAGGTTACATTAAACGGGTTCGCAAGGCCTCCTGAACTCAGTGTATTGAAGCAACAGAAACCGGGAAGATTTTTGTTGCAAGAGCAATTTGGCCAGGCAACTTCCCAGATGTTGCAAAACTCTGCTTTCACTGTTGTGTAGAGCTAGTGTTAACTGTATCTCCCACTGCTACAGGAGACAGTGATTCTTGAGATGTTACTACTTGTTACTTGTTCTTTGTCTAGATTTATCGCCTGTTCTTTGTGGCATCACCCAGCAGCTAGAAGGGCAATGCATTAGAATTTACATGGAGGCTGTGGTCACTGTTGTCTCAGGTGATAAGGAACAAAGAAAAAGAGGTGCAGAAAGAATAAATCAAATCATTATTTTAAAATGTCTTACTTTCCAACAAGGCAATGGAATTTAAGGAAGATTCCCTGCTGGTTACCCTAAGACATCTGCTTTGGAGACCTTAGCAGAACTCTCTCTGTGGGATGATTGGTCCTAAGCCTCATTAACGGAGGCTTTGCTGCTCTATTGGAGGTTGGCGTAGCACAGGTGGGCGTTAGCACTGAAGTTTATAGGGCCAAACCCACTTCAGCAACCCGTACTAATTGGCTCCCCGGGGAAGTCCCATGAGAAGCTGTCAATCGTGAAGACTGAGTTTTTGTTTATAATATGCAGTGATTTCTCCTCTGCTGCTCTTTTTCTACCCCATCCAAACTGCCTCTCCTTCTTGCACAAATAGATGGTGGTTCCCAAAGTAAAGATAATTAGAAAGTTGAGGCACACCTTACTTGGATTCCAACTGCATTTTTCTCTACTCTTTATTCTCCCTAACCTTTTCCCTAGCCCCACCCTTAGTGAAACAATACCCTGTCACATGGAGGAACCCTCACTGAGGTTGTGCTGACAAAGCTAGAAAGTAGTGTTGAAAAATAAATGTACAATATCAGTGCATTTTATGAAGTGATTTCTAGGTTCTCTAATGTGACTTTAATTCTGCTGAAAAATGGAGATTTTAGTCCCATCACATACTTTTGTTAAGTCATTGTATTTTAAAGTTATATCACAGGGCAAAGAAAACCCTCCTCTGTCTGGAGGATATTGAGTGTAAAATAAAGAGAGGTTTTCTGTGTCCTGGGAGTGCTCTGCTAACAAGACAGTGATGATAATAGTTACCATTGAATAAGCATTAACATGTGAGAAACTACCAGGTTCCCTGCTTTACAGGAAGAAGCCAAGGCTCAGAAGCACACTTGTTCAAGGTCCCAGAGAAAGTGTGTTAAGATTTGAACTTAGGTTTGCTTAACTATAAGTCTTTGTTCACAGAGGCTGTGTTTTGCTGACATTTTGATTTATGTTTGCTCAAGGTCTTTTGGTTCAACTTACAAAAATAAATTAATTATCATACCAGGCATTCTTTCCAGTGTTTGAGGGACGAGAGCAACTCAGGTGTAGCTGACTAACCATTCTACAATGGTGTTTTTTCACGTGGTCAATTTCAGGGCCGTAATTCAGTCGTAATTATTGCCAAATCCAGGTGATAGTAAGCTTTGTGGGTGATGATGGTAGATTAGGACTTTAGCTTGTTTATAATCTCTCCCGCTGTGCTTTTTCACACTGAGGTAAAAGGTTGGTGAAGAGATTAGAAAGACTCTGGGGTAAGTTTCCAAGTATTACACAAACTGAACTTTTGTTGTGTCAACTGCCTAGTTATATGGGACATGATTAGTGCCAAGAGGTCACAGGGGGATTTCACTTCCTCTGGTCAATATGATATAGGATACAGGGCTAGGGAGAGTTCAAGGAAATAACAAACTGCAGAGACATCATTTTTATCTGTTTCATGCACACTTGAGGCCCAGGAAATTGGTAATTTCTTCTTTCTGATTGTACTTAATTGGAGAGACTTTTGTTTTGACTAGTACTTACAGGAGGATTTAAGCTGAATCAATGCAAATTGATTTTAAAAAAACATTAAAATTTAAACCTTGGGCATTATCCTTAGGTTGTAAGTGCTAAACTCAGCTCAACACTTTTTCATTATG
The DNA here is from genome assembly GCF_001604975.1 of Cebus imitator. Lineage (NCBI taxonomy): Eukaryota > Metazoa > Chordata > Mammalia > Primates > Cebidae > Cebus > Cebus imitator. The sequence continues at coordinate 1,472,284 of NW_016107570.1, read as the reverse complement.
AGCAAAAGTAGTCAGAGATCATCAGTGCTAATTAATTGAGATAAGCCAAAAACATACATATTCTTATGTTAAACGAAAGAAATTTTAGTGTTGTGATTGTTTTTATATTATTTTGGTTTAAAGTTAAATAGAATAGAGAGTTATCGATTTAGTTACATGTTGCAACTCCTCTAAAGCCTTCTCAGAAGTATATCCTTTTAGTTGTAGATTATAAAAAGAGATGTAGGGGAAGAGATAAGGGAGAAGGAGAATCAGTTCAAATTTTTTAGGGTCTGATTTGGAGTAGGAATATTGGTTCTGAAAATTTAAGTTTGAACCATTAACTGAAGCAGCTCTTCTTAAGCATAACCTGGTCAGTGATTACCATTCCAACATTCAGGTTGTTTCTAATTTGATCAAGAAATGATATAGAAAAATGCACATATAATCTAAACCACATTTTAGCTATAAGTTTTACTTTCCCTATTGTATCCTATGTTCAAAAAAATAAATATCTCTAGCAAGGAATTCAGTATAATAATGTTTCCAGTCTTCCTTCATTTTTATGTCTTCCCGTAGGGTAGACAAAATTCCAGTAAACAATAAAATGATCAAAACATGAGGCAAAGGAGTAGAATGAGAGACAGTCTCTGGGTGGCATATAAATAGGATTGCCATCCTCTGACTCACAGGCTGTCTTGTAAGGTTGGCAATGACTTTGAAATTTTATCAAGTTTCTCTCTTTTCCTTTTGGCAAGACTATTCTTATACCTTTTCCGGTGGATGTTAATCTATGCTGTTTTTTAATGAAACGTCTAGTACAGAAGACACATGGTCCCTCAGGAACTCATTGTGAAGTTAGAGGGTTCTCAGAGAAGGATTCTGTTGTTTATTTTTGTTGTTCATCTTCTCCTTAGGGATGATCAACTTTATATAAACACATTGCATCCACGTAAAGTCATTTTACATGGCACTTGAGCAGATTGACAGATATTTAGAGAACATGACCACCTTAGGGAACAATTAGTTCAGTCCCTTCATTGTGACTAGTTGTCTTCTCTCTTCCAGATTGAGATTACAAGGTTTTTTTTATTATTATTATGAATTCATGTTGTGGTGTTCACTTATATTCACTTTAGACCGTCATATTTTTTGACCACTCTATGCATTGCTAGTATTCCCCTGCTCTGTGCTAAAATGTTGATGGTTCTGTTGGTGAATATCCAAAATATGTGATGTTTTAAAAAGTAAAAAGTGTGACAGGGTCTATGATGTAGAGTACACAGGATTAGCATGGATATGACTCAGCCTGCTGGGCTTCATCCCTGATTCTGTCACAGCTACTGGTATGACTTAGGTGGGTAGTTTACTAAACTCAGAGGCCTCTGAGCCTCAGTTTATCACTATCAGAGGTATGGCCAGACTAGAGCAGCTTTTTTCAAGGGGTTTTCCATGAGGTGTTAACAAATATAGCATGAAAAATGGTCTCATTTAAAAATACGTGGTGGCGGTTGGGAGGGGATGGGAAGGCAAAGATTAAATGAACCTAAACAGATTTCTTTGTTGAAGCACATGAGCCTTTCACGTGTTTTGGATTAAAAAAAGAAAATATAGTGTAAATTTTCAAATCTTTAAGAGGCATTTCCTGAAGGTAGCTGACTATGGTTCCTTTTCTTTTCTTTTTTTAATGCTTTAATGTCACTAACTCTTGACCAGGCTCATCTGCAAAGCAGAAGTAGCCACTCTTTCCTTGGTGCCCATCCCAGAAATACAGTAAAACACCCAGGAGAGCACCCAGGGCTCCTGACTATGGATGAGTTTATGCATTCTACGCTTACCTTTCAGGGCAGGAGCCTTTTCTTATTTGCCTTGTGTAAAAAGGGTCTAGTGTAGTGCTTATACCTGGAAGATATTTAACAAATGTGTTGAAGGAGTCAAACTGTCCATAAATGGAAGGCACTGCCTTGAAAATTTTTGAGCTTCCTGTAACAGAAAATGTTATTATAGAGTGAATTTTTGAAATGAGTGGAATTTGCAGTCAAGATGATTTCTATGACCAGGAATCTGTGAGTTTCCTAAGGTTATAAAGATAACATAAGAATAAAATTACTAACAGATAACCACAGGTAGGTTAAAGAAGGGCAGAGTGCAGCTTTGCAGGTGGTTCTTACTGGCTTCTTTCCTTGGTCTGGATAAATTTGCCTGTTACCTTGATTCTGTCTGATAATGTGAAATTATTAATTGGAGAAGTTTGTCCAGATTACCAATATATGAGGAATGGGCAAAATGCCATGAAATTTTCTTCATCTTTCATCTTGTAACATGCCACTGCGTACTTATGAATTCAATTCATTAAATTTATGATGTTTGTTTTTCTACGTTGCTATTCCATTACCTGTTGTATTTCTTATAAGCTTCTGGAAAGCACAAAATAAGTCTTATACGCATTTATTTCTCCTTTGATACCTAATGTTTTGTGATTATAGGAAGAACTCAATAAATATTTGTTGAAAAACAAAAAAAGATTACTATAGTGGCTCACACATTTTTTTCCAATGTAGCATCTGAACATAGAGATTGTAGATGTGATGAGCTTATATGTAGCAGAAGTTAAAGTTTTGAAAGCAGGGGGAAAAAAACCCCTATCATTTCACTTCCAAAGAATAGCCATTGCTAAGACTTCATATTATTTCTCTCTAGACATATTTCCTGCAAGGAGAATTTTAATGTATAGTTGTAATCATATTGAATATATACTTTTGTGTCCTGATTTTTTTCATTTGAAACTATGTTATAGAAAGTATTTATAATAATTATATATGCTCTTTAGTATACAGGAAATATTTTTATAATGAAATTTTAAAAATCATAGAATCTTAAGTAATACCATTTTCACAAATAGAATTTTTAATTGTTCCTACATGGTTTCCTGAAGCATTTATTATTTTATTATTATGTTTCTTAGCAGGTTTGCCGTCATTTATTTATTTATTTTGTCATATACAAGAGCTGGAGTAAACATTCTTAGACATGAATATTTTTCTTCTTTTCCTTTTGAATATTTTCAAAGCATCAAATAGTTACTGGAAAACTGCTTTTCAAAGTATGTGCCAGTATGTGCTATTTCAAACAATGTACAAGCATTCCACATTCATTGCAAATTCACAAGCAAAAGATGCTTTTTACTTTTTAAAATATTGACTGATTTTAATGGGAAAATGCTTTCTTATTTTGTTTAATTTCTGAGGGTATATTTTGGTCTTATTACTGAGGTAGGTCAAAGCTTTCCTCATACTTGTCATTTTTGTTCTTTTGTGAATTATCCATTCATGTCTTTCCATTTATTTTTCTTATTGAATTGTATGAATGCTTCATTCCATAAAGCATGCTATTTCCTGCAGGGACTATATATTCACACACCACTGCTTTACCGATGCCCAAAGATAGTGTATGAAACAGGGTAAAATCACCATCAGCAGGCAGCTGGAGCAGGCTGTTCTGTGGACTGTTTTGCAATGCAATAATGAGGAGGGAGCTGAGTTACTAAACCGTCACCTCTTTCTGTTAGTTCAGTATTGCAAAAGCAAGGCCTGGCGAGTGAGGTATGTGTGGCAGGCTTCATTCTTCCTTTTGTCTCAACTATTATTAGATAGGTCCAGAAATTGTTGGTACGTTGGGGCTGTGGCACATTTGGTTTATGTTGCTTTCTGAGATATTAAGTGTCGCAACTACTCGATATAGTTTGCTCTTCACTTGAGCAAATTGCCAACAGCTTGTGTGTGACTCCTTAAGAATAATGAGAATCAACCTCATTTTAGGAGAGGGGACAGATTGTGTCTGTACTTGGCATCCTTCTGCAGACATCCTTCTGCAGCTGGGATTTCTTGAGACACTTCACAGAGTTGAGGGCTCATATTGACAGAGAAGTGTCCATTTTGTCTGAGGAGCTGCTGAGTCTGTCAGCATCTGCTGGCAGAAGTGCTTTCTGTAGCATGACTTTACTCCTCTAATCCCTGGATGTGACAAAAGTCAATATAAGATCTATGCAGTCTATTTCAGTCCTTTGTCATTTTATCAGATAACTAAATGCTAAATGCCTTCAGATGCATCATAAGCTAAGGGCTCCTTTGAAAACAGAACAGAAAATTTACAACTACATCAAAGCCTGCAGAGAGTTTTATTTTTTTAAATACTTTTTTTTTTTGGTCTTACATGAAATACTCAAAAATAGTTCAGGTATTACTAGTGCCACTAAAATTGTCCTATAGCAAAGAAAATTAAAGCTCTTTCACCTTAATAGAAAAATGTTGTGTAGAACAGTTAAGAATAGGTAGAAATGATTTGAGGATAGAAAAGTTTTTTCCAAATATGATTTTTTGTTGTGTTTTCTTTCTTTCTTAGATTCCATAACACCTCCTTATTACATGCAGAAATAAATCCTACTTCTTTATGGCCATCTATTTTGTGTGAATTTTATTTTATTTTAAAAGTAGCTTTACTGAGATATCCTTGACATATATAAATTGTATATATTTAAGGTGTACAACTTGATGTTTTATTCTATGTATTTATTGTGAAATGATCACATTCCAGCTAATTACCATATCCATCACTTCTACATAGTTACCATTTGTGTGTGTGTGTGTACGTGTGTATAGGTATATGTATGTAAAATTCAGTATGAATTTTGGATTCTATAATATTTTTAAACACTTTACAAATCAACTTTCTTGTTTCTACTTCAGTATGTTTGCACATACATTCTCCCCAAGAAGCAAACCCACTCTTGTCTCTCAGTGTGGGTTTTACTTCTTTAGACATTTGCCTCCTCAATTTTCTTCAAATCTGCCTCTTCCACACTATGTCAGCTCACATATTCAAAATATGTTGCCTTACAAATCCTCTTAGATATGTCCATGTATTATTTTCTTAAGGTAAAAGTAATTTTACATTCTTTGTGTTTTCCAGTGTGTTGACTAGAAATTTTTTTTCTGCACTGCAGATCTAATAAATGCAGTTGTCTGATTCTCTTTTGTTCTAAAATATTCACGAGATTCAAATTATGATCACATTTCCAGGTAGTTGAGGGACACATTAGTTTAGGGTTATTGATTTCATATTTTAAATACAATTACAAATTAAGCATTTATAAAATAAATTAGATTGTGATTATATTTTTTTGTTTGTCCCTTAATCTTTAAATAAGTGGTTTTACAAAATTTTCTCTTAAAGATGTTTGCAAATCTCTGATGAGGCTATGCTTAAAAATACTTAAACCCATTATAAAGTAGTGGGCCCACTGATGGTGATGTTTGAAGTAATATATTTGAGTGTGGGGATTATCTGATTTTGGAACTCTACGTGTAGACCGAGTTCTGGCAACAGTTTGGAATAGAGAGGGCTACTTTGGCCAGCTGGAGCAACAGCAAAATCTGATGGTGGTAACTCTCAGGATAGTCCATGTAAGGCTTAGTAAAGATGCATGGGGGAACTGCATGCATGTGATTTTTATTCAGTAAAATTAAATTCTAAGATGCCAAATGCAATACTGAAATTGTGAGCTGTTTCTTTGACAATAAACGCATCTAGGGAGATGATGAGCTTGTTAAACATCAAGATTATAATTCCAAATGACACCATCAAGTTGAAGAAATGTAAAAACACATACAGACACAATGTTTGAGGAATCATTTGCCAGAGTTACATTGGATAATACACGGCTTAGAGTGTTTTCTTAAGCTTACTCCTTTGTTGTTGTTGTTGTTGTTGTTGTTGTTGTGGAGACAGGGTCTTGCTATGTTTCCCAGGCTGGCCTCTAACTCCTGGGCTTTAGCAATCTTCTGGCCTTGGATTACAGGTGTGAGCCACTGCACCTGGTGACACTTACTTTTGAGTAGTTGTTGATAATGATGATGTTGATAAAGAGCAATTGAGTATGAATTTGAGTTATTTACTTCTTATAACAACGTACTATGTTATAATTATGCCCATTTATAAATGAGGAAAATGAGGCTCATAGAGAAGATGTGTTGCCCGTGGTTATACAGCTAGTAAGCTGCAGTTAGGATTTGAACACACTTCTTATTGAGTCCAAAGACCAATATTTTGAGATACTGAAAAAAGTTTTTTAGGAAGTAGAAAACGACTAATAAATAGCTACTATGACATACAAAGGAGGAATTTCTTATGTATTCTGAGAAGTTCCAATGAGTTAGTGTTGGTAAAGTTGCTTCCTGGTGGAATGTTAACATTTCTGGTTGAACACTGAATTCTGCAACCATCAGGGGATTATAGCCCAAGAACAAAGGGATCATAGATAGTCTCCCACATAGCAATGTCTGTCCTTTGAAACACATCAGTGTCTTCACTTTGAGAATGGTACATTATCTTCTGCTTATCATACCTAAATCTTTTTCTAATCTCAGCTGAATTGGTTGAACAATGATATTCATTTTTATCCTTTGATATGAAGAGATGGTCATTAAACTTGCAGAAAGAAAATGTGAATATGACACTTCTGAGTTGGTGAAGCAAAGTGTAAACTGAGGCAGCAGTATTTTTCTTTAGGAAGTATTTAAGCCATGATGCTATTTTTCAGTATATTTACCATAAGAATGAGAGTTCTTGCTAATGAACACTCTCATTGTATATTAATAGTTGTACTAATTGAGCATTTAGTATATGCCAGGTACTGTACTTAGGCTTATTACATGCTTTCTTATTTAATTTTTACAGTGACCTTATGAGATATATATATATATATAATATATATATACCATTAATATTCTTGTTTCACAGATTAGCAACCTGAGGCATAGAAAAAGTGACTTTTCTAAGATTATACATTTTATTACTGGCTTAATCAGATTATGTCTAAGTATCATGATGATATAGTCTATGCTATTAACAACTCTCTCCTGCTTCTTGCACTTTAAGCATTTTACATTATTTTTACACATGATTTTGCTCATGGTTTACCTAGAATATTTTGAAACTCAATCAAGTTATGGCTATAGGATTATATGAAGGGGTACCATAAAAACTCTGTATATTAATTGCTGTTGATTTTGCTTTAGTGGAAGGCACATTAGATTGGGCATCAGGCATCAGGGCAAATGAGTTCTGGCAGCAGATATGCTCTTGGAACCACTTCTTTCATATGTTAAGTGGAATGAATAATGCTTCACTTGCTTAAAGGCAGGGGCTGGAGAAGATAGCATCTTTGACTGAACATCCACAGAACGACATGTTTCTAGTGTTCTTTGGGGGCCAGGGTGGCCAGCGTATATCCCAATGAGCATGACTCGAGCATCTTAAAAGGTGTCATGAAAGCATGAAGGAAAGAAATCTCTTGCCTTTTGGTATAATGTGAACATCTCTGATTGAAACTTGGACCCTACAGCCAACAAGGGACTATTGCCTAAGAACAAAGGGATCATAGGTAGTCTCCCACATAGCAATGTCTCTCCTTTCAGAAACATCAGTGTCTTCACCTTGACAGTGCTACATTATGTTTTGGTTATCATCCCTAGCTAAAAGTAATTTTAGAAGGGTGTAGAAAGAAGAGGTATATCTAAGATACTCTCTCCTAAGATACCAAGGTTAATCGATGATTCTTTTCAGAAACCAATTTTCTTAAGGTATAATACATTGATGGCTTTGTTATCAATTTATCACACCACATAGTTCTGTGGGTAATCTATCATTGGATCAGGTTTTCTTTACTCTGTCCCAATATTATAGGGTAATCTGGGACATGTAGTTTCTGAAATATTGACAAACCCATTTTGAATTATTATTTTAGAAGCTATGAAGACATTTAGCTCCTTTTGATTTCATAACCTTGACTTCAGTAGTCATTCTAGGCATGAGAAGTGTGTGGTATTGTGGAAGCGTCTGTAAAGATTATAAAAAATATTAATTAAGATGGCTATGCTTTTTCTCCTCACAATGGATTATTTTCCTAGACTTGTAATAATAGTGTTTTCAGTAAACATCTGATGGAATTTTTTTCCCTTTCTCATAGAATAGTTGTTTACTGTAAAATTGAGATAGCCCCTCAAGTCTGGAGCACCTTCCAGTTCATCAAAAAGGGACAACCTAATATTCCAAATCAGACTCAGTCCTTTTTTAACACACATGCATTTTAGGGCCAGTCAGGAGGAGTGGCTTGCTCTATAGGAAGACATTTCTTGGTACATTATTATTTTAAGTGCTTGCAGGAGACCACAGAGGGAGAGAAAAGAGATAGCAACAACTTCTAGCATGCCTGGGGGATGACTTGCTCTTTCATATTTGTGGAACCCTGTGTAAGAGGGAAAACATCTAAAAATAAAAATGCATTTACTCAGAACCTCTAGGGCAAGGTGAAAAGAGCCTGTGCTGTAGGAGATTAAAAATTAAATGGTTGAAACCTGCAGAGTAACTGCCATCAGCAGAACCATGGGCTCCTTCTGGTTTACTTTGTGCCATTCAGTTAGTTTGAATAAATTGGCTTTGGGTACTGATGTTCTTTGGTCTTTTTTGTGCTGTCCATCACTCATAGTGACTGTTGCTGATAAATTGTTTCTTCAGTTCAGTGATTATTAGCCTTTCAAAGCATTGACGCCATCCACCAATATATACAGTCACCAGATGGGATCTTGTTTGTTCAACATTCTAGTCAAGTTCCAAGTGGTAGGAATCAAAATTGCACTGTATTTTACATATATTATTCCTGGAGCTTCCCTTGAGATGTGGCATTGGTTGGAAAATGGAGCCTTGCTGTGGTATGAGCACTACTTAAAGTTTATCAATAGAGAGGGTTCCAGGAGGAGGAGAAAGCAAGCCAGAGATTTGGCCAGCTACCTCTCTTCTAGTTGGTTCCTGCTCTCTTGGATTTTACTCCATTTCCCCACTCTTTCCATATGAGTAAAAATTGTAAAACTTGAATTAAAGTTGAATTTTAATTCTTGAAAGGTTTAGCACCCTTCACTTCTATGTCTCATTTTCGGCCTATACCCCTGCCGTTGCCACTACCATATTTTCAAAATGTCTTTCAACTCTCCAATACCTACTGACCCTAGTTTATCATGCATTTGAAAGGGTCCCCACTTTTTATAGAACTTCAGATATTTTAAAACATATTTAGAAAGCCTCTAACTAAATAAGCTGGAGGTGAGTCTATAGCTAATGTTTGACCAAAAAAAAAGTGAAAAAGTAAAATTTTGAATATTGATTGTGCCAATTGAAATGGCATATTTTAAAAGAAACTATTTAATCCATAAGTGAAAAAATTATGTTTCTTTGTTTAAAGAGTACATCAATGCCAAATTCTTTACCCCCATATAATTTTAGCTTCCATATCCATCTAATCTAAATACAATCATGCATCACTTAATGACAGGCATAGACTCTGAGAAATGCATCATTAGGTGATTTTGTCATTGTGCAAACCTTGCGGAGTGTACATAGATAAACCTGGATGGTATAGCTTAGTATATGGTATATCCTATTGCTCCTAGGCTACAAAACTGTATAACTTGCTACTGTCCTGAATACTGTGGGCAATTGTACCACAATGGCAAGTATTTTTGTATCTAAGCATATCTAAACACAGAAAAAGTAAAGTAAAAATACAAAATAAAAGAGGAAAAAAAGTGACTTCTGAATAGGACCATGAATGAAGCTTGAAGGAGTAGAAGTTGCTCTGAGTGAGTGGTGAATGAATATAAAGACCCAGGATATCACTTTATGCTACTATAGACTTTATAAACACTGTATATTTAGGCTACACTAAATTTATCAATATGTCTTTTTTACCATTCGATCCAGGAATCCTATTACTGGATATATACCCAAAGGAATATAAGTCATTTTATCATGAAGACACATGTAGTCATATGTTTATTGTAGCACTATTCATAATAGCAAAGATGTGGAATCAACCTAATTGCCCATCAATAGTAGATTGGATAAACAAAATGTGGCACATATACACCATGGAATACTATGCAGCCATACAAAAGAATGGGATCATGTCCCCTGAAGGAATACCAATAAGCTGGAAGCCATTATCTTTAGAAAACTAATGGAGGAGCAGAAAGCCAAATACTGCATGTTCTCACTTATAAGTGAGAGCTAATTGATGAGAACACATGGACACACAGAGAGGAACAACAAACACTGGAACCTACTAGAAGATGGAGGGTGGAAAAGGGGAGAGGATCAGGAAATATAACTAACAGGTACTAGACTTAATACCTGGTGATGAAATAATCTGCAACAAACCCCCATGACATGAGTCTACCTATATAGCAAACCTGCACATGTACCCCTGAACTTAGAATAAAAGTTAAAAATTTATTTTTTCAATAAAAAATTAACAGCTAATTTTTATTCTTAAAAACTTTTTGACTCTTTTGTAATAACACCACTTAAAACATAAATCATTGTATAGCTGTACAAAAATATTTTCTTTCTCCAGATCCTTATTATATAAACTTATTAAAAAATTTATAGTTATCTCTTTTACTTTTTGATAATAAAAAGTAATAAGATACAAATACACATATTTGTAATATGTGTATTAGTATCTTATTTTCTTAGTAATAAGATACAAATACACATATTAGTCTAGGCCTACATAGAGTCGGTATCAACAATATCACTGTCTTCCACCTTCATACCCTGTCTCACTGGAAGATTTTCAGGGCAGTAACACACATGGAGCTGTCATCGTCTCGATGACAATGCCTTCTATGGAATATCTCCTGATAGGCCTATCTGAGGCTGCTTTACAGTTAACTATTTTTTTTAATAAGTAGAAGGAACACACTATAAAATAATGATGAAAAGTATAGTAAACACATGAATTGGTAACATCATTATCATGTATTATGTACTAGACATAATTGTGTATGTTCTACTTTATAGGAATGACAGCGCAGTAGGTTTTCTTTTTACACCAGCAATCATTACAGACATGTGAGTAATGCTTTCTATTATGGCATTATGATGACTATGGCTTATTAGTTAACTAGGCTATAAGAAGTTTTCAGCTTTTTAATAATCTAATGGGACCACTGTAGTATGTGGTCCATTGTTGACGTAAATGTCATTATATGGTACATGACTATATTTAAAAATAACCCAAGCTATCAGATAGAGAAGGCTTAGGGATGCAGAATCATTTCTTTACAAGTTTTGCTTCTTTGAGACAAATCAGACCCAGACTATTACCAGCTTAGAGATACCTCCTAGCGGCCTCTATAGATGTGTATCATCTTTGATTAGGGACTGGGTCCTAAAACAGGAACAATAGCAGAGCATGCTTTTATGTGCAATAAATTTTCAAATATAAAAAATTACAGTCAATATTGTTGTTATTTGTATAGTATTAGGAAAAATGAATAACTTATAAGTGAAAAATACCTACGGTGCAAAAACTCTTTCAATGTTGACTCCAGTTTCAGCAGAATAAATTTGTCTGATGATAGCCTTAGTGTCTACAGTAAATATGAATTTTCTGTTATTGGGGTTAGAGTGTATGCAGAAGCACTGTGAGAAACCTTGACATTTTGGCAGAAAATGATTTTTAACAATAAAATTCAAGGAAAGGTTGTATTAGTAAACATTTTGGTAGTTGTTTTAAATGTCTTCCACATTATATGGCATCATAAATGTTTTTTTAAAATTGTTATTATACTTTAAGTTCTGGGGTACATGTGCAGATACTGCAGGATTGTTACATAGGTATACACATGCCATGGTGGTTTGCTGCCTCCATCCCCCCATCATCTACTTTAGATATTTCTCCCAATGTTATCCCTCCCCAATCTCCCCACCCCCTACTATCCATCTCCTAGTCCCCCATTCCGCAACAGACCCCAATGTGTGATGTTTCCTACTTGTGTCCATGTGTTCTCATTGTTCAGTACCCACCTGTGAGTGAGAACATGTGGTGTTTGGTTTTCTGGTCTTGTGTCAGTTTGCTGAGAATGATGGTTTCCAGCTTTATCCATGTCCCTACAAAGGACATGGATGCATCCTTTTTTATGGATGCATAGTATTCCATGGTGTATATGAGCCACATTTTCTTTATCCGGTCTATCATTGATGGGCATTTGGGTTGGTTCCACATCTTTGCTATTGTAAACAGTGCTGCAATGAACATACGTATGCACGTGTCCTTATAATAGAATGATTTATAATCCTTTGGGTATGTACCCAGTAATGGGATTGCTGGGTCAAATGGTATTTCTATTTCTAGATCCTTGAGGAATCGCCACACTGTCTTCCACAATGGTTGAACGAATTTACACTCCCACCAACAACATAAAAGCATCCATATTTCTCCGCATCCTCTCCAGCATCTGTTGTCTCCAGATTTTTTAATAATGGCCATTCTAACTTGTGTGAGATGGTATCTCAGTGTGGTTTTGATTTGCATCATCAATGCTTTTAATATCAGATTGAATTATGGTTGTAATTTTTAGCCTTAGTAGTCTGAGCATCATTTCAGACCTAGCTTAGTATCCTGGGATGTTATGTGTGGTTTCTGCTTTATTTAATATAGAGGAGTGACAGGGTGATGAATACATTTTATTTCTGTTTTCTCATCCATTTTCTATTGCAAATGAGATTTTTTTTTCAGAAGTATGTATGCCCACTTGTATCTTTGCAAAATGGATTTTCAGAAAATAAGTTTGGAATATTCATTTAAATCCTATTTCTTGTGACCCAATGTAAACTCTGTGCTGTTAAATTTAAAGTGTGTGAGTTCTTATAGCTGAGCAGTAATTTTAGTGACATTTTAATGTCATGTCCTCTCCTTAGAAGCCTGTTTGCATATTGCATGCAGGCTACATGTCAGGGTTTTTTAAAACATGAGGTGTATTGGCAAATGATTTTGACACAATGTGTCCTTTTGGACCAACTCTGTTTTATAAACATTTTAATGCTCTACTCTTGAAAGATCCATTGCACTAAGAGTCAGAAAACTGAGTTTCTGTAATGCCATGGTGACATGATGCTGACCTTGCTGAGTTAGTTACTTATTATTTTTACCTAAATGTTCAATAGAACACACCTAGCCCTGTATGGACATGAGAGGGAAATGGGCCCAGAAGTTGCAGAGGTTATATTCACAAGACATTAAGCTGTGGTCAGTTTCTCCCTAAAGTGTTGTACCTCCCTTAGACAACTTCCTCTTTGGGGAGTTACAAACTGTAGAAACTTCAGAGGAAGGGGTCCAGCTGCAGGAGAGGTTAAAATTTTTTTCAGAGGAGTCACTTTGCGTGGCAGTGGGCCGTTTCCTGATATCACTTAGGCACAGCCTACCCATAAGTTACAGTCTTTGGCAAGAAACAGAAGGAAACAGTGGTGGCTCTTGGAGCCACATGCTCTATTTTTGATGGTGCTCCTTGCGCAGTGAATGCCAGCTGTTCCTCAATCAGGTATGCTGCTGTTGTTCTGAGAGTGATTAGGAACAAAAGGGATGATGCAGATGTGTCAGGCTGTGAGAAGTGCAAATGTGTATTTTTGGGGCACTGAATATAGAGAGATTTAGAAGTTTCCTGTTGGAAGGCAGGCTACAGAAGCAGGCAGACAAAGTGATTTTGACACCAATACCAACCAAGGGCAAGAAATAGAAGCTTGGAAGTATACTTGTTTGTGAATAAGAAATTGATAAGACAAATATACTTTTAAAAAAGAAAGATAAGAAAGGTCATGAAAGAATTGTGAGGGCCCAGCATGTTCTATTTCCTTTGGTGTCGCCTGAGTGTAAATTACCATGGTCTCACTCTTGCGTGAATGCAGTCATCTCCTACCTATGCCCCTTATGTTCCTCCTGCTCCTTGGAGGCTGGCCTCCACACCCTTGAAAATACAAGTCAGGTTTTGCCTCTCCTCTGCCCAAACCTGCCAACAGCTTCCAACTCATGAGGAGTGAGATAGAATGTCTTGGCATCATTGACATGGCATTCCTGGGCCTGGGCCTGCCCTTCTTTGTCCTTGTCTTGCACCAGTCTTACTGTCACTTGCTCCCTTCAGGTCCCTCTGTTTCTTTGCTGCTCTTTTATAGGCCATCCATCCTGAGGGCCTTTCCACCTTCATTTCTGATTAGAATATTCTTCCCTCAGATATCCATATTACACACTTTCTCACTTCAGTCTCATCAATTCAAACAGCGCTTAAGAAGAGAGGTTCTGTGGCCATGCTATCTAAAAGCACACTCACATGCACCATCATTTTCTCTCCTCCTACCCTGTCTTCTTTTTCACAGCACGTATCACCACCTGTCATATTCTATCAAGTTGAATCATATGAAATTGCTTTTGGGTGGATCATGAACAGCTGAATATTGATCATTTCACTTGGTTCAAACTAAAATATATTTATTAATCTGTTTATTATTTGTATTTTTTCCCCTACAGTATGATTAACACCATGCGGATCAAGGGTTTTGTTTTGTTTTGTTTTTGGCAACATCCCTAATGTCTAGAGCATAGCAGGAACTTAGACAAGTTGTACTGAATTAATAGAAAGGAAGAAAAGCCATGCAACTTATTGACAGTAAACAGTGAAAACTTACATGAAAAGTGATTTAGTTATCTTTCTCTCTCTCTGTCTCGTGTGTGTGTGTGTGTGTGTGTGTGTGTGTGAGAGAGAAAGAGAGAGCACAAGCACCAGAGGACTCTAGAAAAAGGTGATTGGAAGGGCCTCTGAGGGAGTCCAGAAAATCAAAGGATTCATTTGGATCCATGTAATGTTCAGTGTAAACTTTTTAATTGTAGCTAGGGACTATGTATTCATCTATAATTATTGTAATTTTTCCATTTTCTGAAACTGGAGCTAAGTAGGATCATAAGCTTTGGATAACATAATTGTGAATGAAAAAGTTTCCTAATTGGTAAATCACAAGGATTCAGCTTGCCAATTATGTAGTAAGTTTATTTTTACTAGAGAAAATAAGTTACTTTTAACTATCAGTTCTAGACATGGCTAGTAATCTTACTATCATCCCTGCTGCAAATGCTTAGAAATACTAGATAAATTAAGTGACCTCTTCCATATATGTCTGATCTCGAAAGGAAATAAAATCATCACTATGGGTAGGAAGTAAAGGCTGAATTGAAAACCCCAAGGATAAACATTTGAATAGATACTGTGGCTGCCTTTGGGAGAGTATTATTAGTCTCACTAACAAAGGGCTTGAGATATGACATGGAAAATTGAGATTCTGTGGGTTGGAACAGAGATCTTCATACAAAGTTGTGACTTTGGAATGGAAAAGACTGAAAAAAAATTCATCAGCAGCACAGAAGAGACAAGGAAGCTGTGTCTTAGAAAATAATGTATCCTTCAAAGATACATCTCTATGGATTTGTACCTCCTTTAGGTTTGGGAATTGAATTTGCACTACTTGTGTATTATGGAAAAATCACAACTTGAAAGTTAATTACAGAGATCCCAGGTTATTGATACTTCTAAAGCACCTGGCAGAATCTGTTGCAAACTTCTTTGGAGAAAGATACCATTCGACCAAGTTTCACGAGCTTCTTACAGATAGATATCTTCTAAAGATTAGCTCACAACCTCAAACTATAAAACATAAGAAAAATCCCTCTGAGTGAGAGTTAGCAAACACAATAAAGAGCAGAATTAGAATAAGACCTAAAAATGATGGAACTGTCACATAGTCTATGAAAAAACAATATTGAAAATGATAGAGACATAAATGAATTAGAAATATAAGAAAAAATAAGGTTTGAAAAAAAGAACAGACATTATAAAAGTGAAAAATAAAGTAATTGAAATTAATAATTTATCACAGTTTAAACAAATTAGATATAGCTAGAGAGAAAATTAGTGGACTGTAATGTAATTAGAAGAAATCAACCAGAATGAACTGAAAAGAAAGAAATATTGTGTGGCTTATTTTACTTAGCACGATAACCTCTAGTTCCATCCACGTTGTTGTGAATAACAGAATCTCATTCTTTTTAATGGTTGAATAGCACTCCATTGTGTATGTGTACCACATTTTTTTTTTTAATCCATTCATCTGGTAATGGATTGCTACTAAATCCTGGCTATTGTGATTAGTGCTGCAATAAACTTAGGAGTACAGATGTCTCTTGGATATATTGATTTTCTTTCTTTGGGGTATATACCTAGGAGTGGGATTGCTGGACCATATGGTAGCACTAGTTTTAGTTTTTTGAGGAACCTCCAAACTGTTCTCCACAGTGGTTGTGCTAATTTACATTCACACCAACACTGTGCAAAGTTTCTGTTTTCTCCATATCCTTGCTAGCATTTGTTGTAGCTTGTCTTTTGGATAAAAGCCATTTTAATGAAAGTAGGATGATATCTCATTGTAGTTTTGATTTGCATTTCTCTGATAGTGAGTGATGTTTATCACCTTTTCATATATCTGTTTTTCACTTGTATGTCTTCTTTTGAGAATTTTCTGCTCAACTTTTTCACCCATTTTAAAATTAGATTGTTAGAGTTTTTTTTTTTTTTTTTTTTTATAGAGTTGTTTGTGCTCCTTATATACTCTGGTTATTAATCCCTTATCAGATGGATAGTTTGCAAATATTTTCTCCCATTCTGTGGGTTTTCTCTTCTCTTTGTTGGCTGTTTCCTTTACTGTGCAGAAGCTTTTTAACTTGAAGTGATCCTATGTGTCCACTTTTGTTTTGGTTGCCTGTGCTTGTGGGGCATTACTCAAGAAATTGCCCAGTCCAGTGTCCCGGAGAGTTTCCCCAGTGTTTGCTTTTAGTAGTTTCATAGTTTGAGGTCATAGATTTAAGCCTTTAATCCATTTTGGTTTTGTATTTTGTGAGAGATAGGAATCGAGTTTCACTCTTTTCCATATGGATATCCAGTTTTCCTAGCACCATTTATAGAACTAATCCTTTCCCCAATATATGTTCTTGGCACTGTTGTTGAAAATGAGTTCCCTGTAGATGTATAGGTTTATTTATGGATTCTGTATTCGATTCCACTGGTCTATCTTTCTGTGTTTATGCCAGTACCATGCTGTTTTTGTTATTTTAGCTCTGTGGTATAATTTAGAAGTCAGGTAATGTGATTCCTCCAGTTTTGTTCCTTTTGCTTAGGATAGTTTGGCTATTCTGGATGTTTTGTGGTTCCATATAAATTTTAGGATTTTTTTTTCTTTTTCTCTGAAGGATGTCATTGGTATTTTGATAGGGATTGCATTGAATCTGTAGATTGCTTTGGGTAGTATGGACATTTTAACAATACTGATTCTTCCAGACCATGAACATGGAATATCTTTCCATCTTTTTATGTCCTCTTCAATTTCTTGCATCAGTGTTATAAAGTTTTTGTTTAGAGATCTTTCACTTTTTTGGTTAATTCCTAGGTATTTAATTTGTAGCTGTCGTAAATGATATTACTTTCTTGATTTCTTTTTCAGATTGTTCACTCTTGGCATTTAGAAATGCTACTAATTTTTATATATTGATTTTGTATCCTGCAAATTTATTAAATATGTTTACAAGTTCTAATTTTTTTTGAGAGAGTCTTTAGGTTTTCCCAAATATAAGATCATATCATCTACAAACAAGGATAATTTGGCTCCTTCCTTTCTAATTTGGATACCTTCTGTTTCTTTCTCTTGTCTTATTGATCTAACTAGAACTTTGAGTACTATGCTGAGTAACAGTGGCAAAAAATGGGCATCCTTATCATATTCTTGATCTTAGAGAAAAGGCTTTCAGTGTTTCCTTCTTTACTGTGATACTAGGTATATGTCTTTTGTATATGGCTTTATTGTGTTGAGGTATGTTCCTTCTCTACATAGTTTTTGAAGGGTTTTTTCAATCTTGAAGGGATTTTAATTTTATCAAACACTTTTTCAGCATCAATTGAAATGGTTTTCATTCTTCATTCTGTTAATATGATCTATCACATTGATTGATTTGCATATGTGGAACCATCCTTGCTTCCCTGGGATAAATTCCACTTAGTCATGATGAATTATCTTTTTTAATGTGTTGTTGAATTTGGTTTGCTAGTATTTTGTTGAGGATTTTTGCATCAATATTCATCCGTGATGTTGGCCTGTAGTTTTCTATTCTTGATGTATTCTTGTCTGGTTTTGGTATCAGGGTAAAACTGGCCTCAGAGAATGGGTTTGGAAGTATTCTCTCCTCCTCTATTTTTCAGAATAGTAACATTGTTATTAGTTCTTCTTTAAATGTTTGATAGAATTCAGCAGTGAAGCCATCAGGTCGCTAGCTTTTCTTTACTGGGAGACTTTTTATTATAGCTTTGATCTTGTTACTTATTATTTGCCTGTTCAGGTTTTGGATTTCTTTGTGGTTCAGCCTTTGTAAATTGTATGCGTCTAGGAATTTGTCAATTTCTATTGGATTTTTTAATTTACTGAGATTTAGTTGCTCATAGCAGCCATTAACCATCCTTTGAATTTCTACAGTATCAGTTCTAATGTCTTCCTTTTCATCTCTATTTTATTTATTTGTGTCTTCTTTCTTCTTAGTCTGGCTAAAACTTAATCTATTTTGTCTTTTCAAAAAACAAACTTTTTGTTTTGTTGATCTTTTGTATTTTCTTTGTTTCAATTTCATTTATTTCTGCTCTGAAATTTATTATTTTTTTCTTCTACTAGTTTTGGGTTTTGTTTGCTCTTGCTTTCCTAGTTCCTTAGGATACATCATTGGGTATTTTATTTGAAGTTGTAATTATTTTTTGATGTAGGCACTTAAACTATGAACTTCCCTTTTAGTACTGCTTTTGCTGTACCCCATAGGTTTTCGTATGTTGTGTTTCCATTATCATTTGTTTCAAGAAATTTTACAGTTTCCCTCTGAATTTCTTCATGACCCACTGTCATTCAGGAGCCTATTGTTTAATTTCCATGTGTTTGTATAGTTTCCAAAATTCCTCTTGTTGTTGATTTATAGTTTTCTTCCATTGTGGTTGGAGAAGATAGTTGATATTATTTTATTTTCAATGTTTTAAAATTTTTTGTGACCTAACGTGGTCTGTCCTTGAGAATGATCCATGCACTGAGGAAAAGAATGTGTGTAATGCAGCCATTAGATGAAATGTCCTGTAAATATCTATTGGGTCGATTTGGTCCATAGTGCAGATTAAGTCTGATGTTTCTTTGTTGATTTTCTGTCTTGGAGATCTGCCCTGTGCTGAAAGTGGGGTGTTGAAGTCTCCAGTTGTTATTTTCTTGGGGTCTATATGTCTCTTTATCTCCAGTATTTGCTTTTTATATCTGGGTGCTTCAATATTGGGTGCATATCTATTTATAATTGTTGTACTCTACCCCTGAATTGACCCCTTTATCATTATATAATGACCTTCTTTGTCTCTTCTTATAGTTCTTATTTCGAAGTCTATTTTGTCTGATATAAGTATAGGTGCTCCTGCTCTTTTTGTTCCCATTGGCATGGAATATCTTTTTCCACCCTTTTAGTCTCAGTCTATATGTATTTTTATAGGTGAAGTGTGTTTATTGTAGGCAACACATGTTTGAAGGATATTAGCACCAGATATGCTATTTTAGGGTAATAGTTTTTCTTTATGCCTTTAGATATGTCATGTCACTCTCTCCTGGTCTTTAAGGTTTCCACAAAAATGTCCGTGGCCAGACATATTGGAGCTCCATTGGGTTATTTGTTTCTTTTCTCTTGCTGCTTTTAGGATTCTTTCTTTCTCTGTAACTTTTCGGAGTTGAGTTAGTCTTCTTTGGGTTAAATCTGCTTGGTGTTCTATAACCTGGTGCTTGGATGTTGATACCCTTCTTTATGTTTGGGAAGTTATTTGTTATGATCCCTTTAAATAAACTTTCTACCTCTGTCAGCCAATAACTCTAATATCTGCCCTTTGGAGGCTATTTTCTAGATCTCATAGGCGTGTTTCATTCTTTTTTAGTCTTTTTTCTTTTGTCTTCTCTGCCTCTGTATTTGCAAATAGCCTATCTTCTAGCTCAGTATTTTTTTCTTCTGCTTGATCAATTCTGCTATTAAGAGACTCTGGCCGGACATGGTGGCTCATGCCTGTAATCCCAGCACTTTGGGTAGCTGAGGTGGGCAGATCACCTGAGGTCAGGAGTTCATGAGCAGCTTGGCCAACATAGTGAAACCACGTCTCTGCTAAAAATACAAAAATCAGCCAAGTATGGTGGTAGGCACTTGGGAGGCTGAGGCAGGAGAGTCGCTTGAATCCTGGAGGCAGATATTGCAGCAGGATTGTACCACTGCACTCCAGCCTGGGTGACAGAGTAAGACTGCATCTGAAAGAAAGAGAGAGAGAGAGAGAAAGTATGTGTGTGTCTGATGCATTCTTCATTGTATATCAATTGTATTTTTCAACTCCAAAATTTCTGTGTGATTCTTGTTAATTATTTCAATCGTTTTGTGAAATTTATTTGATATAATTCAGAATTCCTTATTTGTATTATCTTGAAATTCTTTGGGTCACTTCAGTACAGCTATTTTGAATTCTCTGTCTGAAAGGCCGCATATCTCTGTTTCCCCAGGTTTGGTTCCTCATGCCTTAATTAGATTGTTTGGTGAGGTCATGTTTTGCTGGATGGCTTTAATACTCATTGATGTCTATCAGTGTCTGGACATTGAAGAGTTAGGTATTGTAATCTTAACAGTATGGGATTGTTTATGCCCATTTTTCTTGGGAAGACTTCCCAGGTATTCAAAAGTACTTGGGTGTTATGATCTAAGCTATATCTGCATCAGGGGTTACCACAAACCTAGTAATACTGTGGTTCTTGCAGACTCATAGAGGTACTGCCTTGATAGTCTTGTGTAAGATCCAGAAGAATCATCTGGATCACCAGGGACAGACTATTGTTCTCTTTCCATACTTTCTCCCAAACACAGAATCTCTCTCTATGTTGAGCTAACCACCTAGGACTAGGGGTGGGATGACACAAGCATGCCTATTACACTGAGACTGTGTTGGGTCAAACCTGAAGCCAGCATAGCACTGGGTCCTGTCCAAGGCCTTCTGTAACCATTTCCTGGCAAGGCCCTAGGTACTTGGCAGTACTTAAGGTATTGTTCACTTAAGGCCCAAGGGCTATTTAATCAGATTGTGCTGAATGCCAGCTCGGCCTGGAACTCTCCCTTCAGGGTGGTAGACTCCCTTCTGGCTCAGGACAGGTCCAGAAATGCCATTCAAGAGTAAAGCCTTGGAACTGGGGATCCCAAGAGCCTGCTTGTTGCCCTATTCCACCGTAACTGAGCTAGTACCTGATTCTTGGTTGTTATGAAGGTGTGATTTTTGCATAGATAGTTGTTACATTTGCTGTTTCTGTGGAGTGGGGGAACAATCAGTGGGGCCTTCTATTCCTCCATCTTGCTCCCAAAGGTTTATATACTGTTAATAATAAGATCAGCCTCTAATTCAAGAACTTAGAAAGTAGGCAAAGCAAACATAAAGTATAATAAAAGAAAAATGTATATATTATTAATATACACAAGAAAACGAAAAGCTCTGAAAAGACTAATAAATACGTTAACATGACATGTTTGAGCAAGAAAACCACTGAAAACATTACAGCTACTGGTATACTGGAAATAATCCCTGTACATCTGGAAAAAGAGAAGAATGACTATGGTTTTGTTTGTTTAATCCTTGGTTGTTCTAGCCAGCATTGTAGGTAAAGGGAATAAATAAAAGGTAGAACAAAAGAAAAAGGAGAAACATAATTGTTATTAAAAAAGAGATGTCATTGAAAACCTATTAGAAAATAATACAAAAGTACAGGAAAATTGCTAGATATAAAATTAAAAAGCCTTTGTGTACCCCAGCAAAAAACAATTAGAAAATTCAGTTTAAAAGCAGATACCATGAATTCTACAAAAAAATTAGAAACATGTAGTAATAAATCTAACAAAAGATATTTAGAAATCTTTACAAATAAAATTATGAAATTTTAAGATAACACACAAATATGATATGTTTTGAGGAACATGACAGTCTCATCAATCTGATTGCAGAGTGTATACAAAGAGCTAAGGATCAGTCATAACCAACACAATTTTGTAGAGTTGGGGAGACTAGCCCTACCACATGTCAAGAGTTACCATAAAAGTTTAGTGATTAAGACATTGAAATATTGGAGCAGCAATAAATAAATATACCAGGTTCAGAAATTGACTCATGTATGCCTAAGGATGTATTACAAATCAGTGTAATGAGGATACAATAAATGATATTAGGAGATGTAATTATTCACATGGGGAAATAAAATAATAAGATCCCTTTCTCACAACATATAATAATTAAATCCCATGTAGAATGTAGGTGTAAAGGCAAAAAGAATAGTAAAGATTTTATATTTTTAGAGGAAAATGTATGAAATATCTTCATGTCCACTGGACAGGAATAGATTTAAAACTCATTTATGCCTAGTGTTCCATTATTGGAATGCTAAGCATGTGAGAGTTATTTATATCCTACTGTTTATGATCATTGCCAAGGTCCAATTGCAAAAATTCAAAAGCTTGCAACCTCAGGAATAAATGGGTTAAAAGACTATAAAGAAAAATAATAATAGGTTGATTATATTAAAACAAATATATATGTGCAGCAAATGACACCAACATTTTTAAAAAGCTTCAGACTAGGAGATATTTATAGTACATACAACCAACAAAAATTAATATGCATTTTGTATGAAGGAGTCTTACAAATAAATATTTAAAAATTCAATCCAATGGAAAAATAGGTGAAAGATATGAACAATCGACAGAAGAAGAAATAAAAATGGCTCATAAACGAATACTTGCCTTAAGTCACTAGTAATCAAGTAAATGCAAATTTTAAAAATGAAAATTTCATTTCATACCCCCCAGTTTTAAAAATTAAAGTGTGAAATTCCAAATTTGGGAATTATGTAGAAGAATAAATTGGTAAAACCAACTGGGAAAGTAGTTTGACTTTACTCATTAAAGTTAAACATTTGCATATCTTGAAGGAGGAATTCTACTTCTAGACATATATTCTAGACACATGATTAGATGTTTTTGCCAGGAGACATGCACAAGTATGTTTATTTTAGCATTATTTTGAAATAGCATGATACTGAAAAATAAACTTCTATATTTCTATCAACAGAATAAATTGCAAATCAAAAGTGGGATATTCGTGCAGTGGACTACAGTATAGTAGATGAAATGTATAAACTCTATGAGTTATATGAACATGGGTATATCTCAACAACATAAATTTAAGCAAAAACAAAAACAACTTGCAGAAGGATTAATATTATATGATATCATTTCTAGAAAATTTTAGAGCATTCAAAACAATATTTTATGTTTTTAAAGAATACATCCATAGGCAGTAAAATAATTAAAAGAGAGTGAAAATCCTAAGATTTTTCTGTGAAGGGAAGTAGGGAAGGAGGCAAATGGGATCGGAGAGGGAAGGACACACTGGGCTTTCAAATCCAACTGAATTGTTTGTTTTTTCCCCAACATTTTATTTGATAATCATTAGGGATTCACAGGAAGTTGCAAAATTGTACAGATATGTCATGTGTACCTTTAATCCAATTTTCCCCAATGATTACACCTTGCGTAACTATAGTTATTAAAGTCATGAGTTTAACATTGATCTCATGTGTTTGTGTAGCTCTATGTCATTTTGTAACGTGTAGATTTGTATTATCACTACTTCGATCAAGATTCAGAACAGCCCCAATAACTACAAATATCTTCCTTGTGCTATATTTTTATACTCACAACCACACCCGTTTGCCACTATAGCTAACCCCTGGTAACCACCTTATATGTTCGTCATCTCTGTAACATATTGTCTTTTTGAGACTGTTATATAAATTAAACCATATAGGGTGACTTTTTGAAATTGGCTCTTTTTTTACTCAGTATAATGTCTTTGGTCCTTGAGATCCTCCAAGCTGTTGTATGAATCTGTAATCCATTCCTTTTTATTGCTGAGTGGTATTCCTTGATATGGATATAACAGTTTTTAAACTACTCCCCTATTGTGGGACATTTTAGTCTTCAATTTTTGACTACTATGAACAACTGCATGTAAGTTTTGGTACAATCATAATTCTTTTCCTGGGATAAATGCTTCAGAGTGAATTATGGGGTCATATGATAAATGCATATTTAGTTTTTAAAGAAAATTTCAGACAATTTTCCAGAGTTGCTGTGGCATTTAACGGTGCAGCCATGTGTCATTGTTCCCTTAAAGACATGTGAGAGATCCAGTTCTCTGCATCTTTGCAAGCATTTGGTATTCTCACTATTTTTTATTTTAACAGTTGAAAGAGGTGTGTAGTGATGTCTTACAGTCTTAATTTGCATTTTTCTGATGGATAATGCACTAGCTTTCTATTGATGCTGTGACGAATAACTGTAAACTTAGTGGCTTAAAACAACACAAACTTACTATTTTACAGTTCTATAGGTCAGAAGTCTAACACAGTTTTCACTAGACTGAAATCAAAGTGTTGGCATTCCTTTCTACAGGTTCTAAGGGAGAATTCATTTCCTTGTCCTGTCTAACTCCTAGGCTTTACTCGTATTCCTTGGCTCATGGCTCCCCTGCCTCTATCTTCAAATCTAGCATCTGTGGGTTGAGTCCTCATATCACATCATTTTTACCTTTTCTGTCTGGGTCTTTCACTTTTCAGAACCTCTGTATTAAAGTAGGCCCAACCAAATAATCTGAAATAATTGCCATATTTTTAGATCAGCTAATTGGCATCTTAATTCCATCTACAACCATAATCCCCTTTGCCATGCCAGAGTATCTGGTCTAAGGATTAGGTGTAGACATTTTTAGGGAGCCCTTGTAGATATGTTGAGCATCTTTTCACGTGCTTATTTGCCATCCACATTTCTTCGGTGAAATGTCTATGTCTTTTGGCCATTTTCAAATTGGATTGTTTATTTTTATTAGTATTGAGTTTTGAGGGTTTAAAATTTTTTAATTGTAGATATGAGTCCTCTGTATAATATTTGGTTTACAAATACTTTCTCTCAGTCTTTCATTTCCTTATCAGGGTCATTCACAAAACCAAAAGTTTTTAATTTTGATGAAGTACAGTGTGTTGATTTTTAAAAGTAAATTATGCTTTTGTTGTGATTCTGTATAAGAACTCATCACTAAGCACTAAGTCCTATTTTTCTCCTATCTTCTAAAAGTTTTATAGTTTACACTTAATTCTACTACACATTTCAATTTTGTTTTTATATAGTGAGGTGTAAATTGAGGTTTATTTTATCTGTTTAATTTTTCTGTGAATATCCATATGCATTGCTCCAGCACCACTTGCTGAAAAGACTATCCTTTCTCTACAGAGCTGCTTTTTCACCAAAGTCAAAAATAAATTGTCTGTATTTGTGTGGAGATGAGTTGTTTCATTCCTTAACAAAAAGAGAAATACAATAAACAAAGTCTAATAAGAGTAAGGGCATAGTTATGTTGTTTTTTATATTTTTCTGTAACATTGAAATATTGTAAAATCAATAACAATAAGGACGAATTTGCACCCTCAAACTCTGAAAATATCAGGAGAGTGGGTAATGCTACTGTAGTAAGATGGGAATCACAGTGGACTGGAGACTAATAGCTGTATGATATTGATCAAGGTTACTGACCTCTCTGGGCTTCAGTTTTATTTTTATTTTTTTTGTGAACTGAGAGGGCTGAACTAGATGACCCCTGGAATCCTTTGCCATTTGAATAATCAAATAGTATGTGATGACTCCTCATCGTTGAGTTTAGAATGAGAGATGAGGAGAGGGATCTAGGCTGTCATTCTGGTTTACAGCCTAAAGATGAGAGACTGTTTATTTCCAGGTGGAAGCTGCATAATTAACTACAGGTTCAAAGTGGGCAAGCCCTCTTCTTCAAACTACTTTGGGAGGTTTTATTATACTTCTAATAATCGTTATACTATGGAATATATCATTGTAATTTATTATAAATATCTCATACACTTCTGGATTTCATAATGGGGTCACCATATGATGTTTCTTGAGATCTCATTAACAATTTATAAACAAGTCTGAAATATAAATAAGAAAATACAATTTATTTTCTTATTGAGGCCTAGGAGTTGAGTCAGCAGAATTCCAAATAAGAGCTTAACCCTCTAAGGAGCACTTACAGTCTTCTTAAACACATTGTAAATTGATTATTAGAAAATGTTTATTAGTCACACTTTAATTAATAATTTAGCTGTTACATTTTAAATAGAAAAGAATTTCTGATTTTTTGCATGGCTCTGGCTTTAAGCCTGTTCTAGAATACAGTTTATATTTCCTGGTTTTGTCATGACAGAAGGGCTGTTTGAGAAGGGCTAGAACAAGAAATTAGCAATAGGAAATCTATTTCCTCTTCTTCCTTTACTTCTTCTGGCTAGTAGCAGAATTTTTCTATCCGAAATGTTGGCATCAACAGAATAATACAAAATTACAAATTTCATCCATCAAATGCCAACAAACTTGATAACCTACATGAAATGTACAAATTCCTGGAAAGACAGACACTACAAAAAATGACCCAGTAAGAAATAAAAATTCCAAATAGACCTATAACAAGTAAAGAGATTGAATTACTGATTTTAAAATTTCTTACAAAGAAAGTCCAGGACCCAAATGGCTTCACTGGTACATTCTAACAAAAATTTAAGTAAGAATTACCACCAATCCTTCACAAATTCCTTTCAGAAAGAGAGGAATTGGAATTTTCATTTATTGTTGTTGGTAATATAAAATGGTGCAGACTGTATGGCAGTTTCTGAAAACATTAATCTTAGAGCTGCATATGACCCTGCATTTTTTGTACTCCTTAGTATATATCCAAGAGAAATATCATACATCTACAAGAAAACTTTT
Source organism: Cebus imitator (assembly GCF_001604975.1). NCBI lineage: Eukaryota > Metazoa > Chordata > Mammalia > Primates > Cebidae > Cebus > Cebus imitator. The sequence goes on along the minus strand of NW_016107570.1, from coordinate 1,445,412 downwards.
ACCCAAATGTTCATAGTAGCATTATTTATAATAGCCAAAAATAGAAACAACCCAAATGCCTATCAACAAGTGACTCAATAATCAACATGTGATATATCCGTACAATGAGATATTGAGAAATAAAAAGAAATAATATTGATGTATGCTACAACATGGATGAACCTTGAAAATATGCTTAGTGAAGGAAACTAGTCACAAAAGACTACTTCTTGAATGGTTCAATTTATATGAAGTGTCCAGAATAGACAGATGTATAAAAAGTTGATTAGTGTCTTTTTACAGCTGGGAGGTTTGGGACAAAAGGGAGTGACGACTGTTAATGGACATGTGGTTGAAATGATATTGAATTGATTGTGGTGATGGTTGCATAACTTTGAATATTGTAGAAATGATTGATTGTACACTTCCAATGGTGTGTGAATTATATCTCAAGAAAACTGTTTTTTAAAAGTAATGTGAATATGTCTGTTGAGATAGCATGTTATGTAGAAGTCATGCAGGGGAGTAGCTAAGGTCATCAACTTGGGCCTGAGGGCCTAAGGTCAACCTCACCATAACAGTTATGAGACCTCACAGCATTCTTAATTTCTCTGTGTCTCAGATTTCTCACCGGTAAGCATAATAATAGTGCCTTTATCATGGTGTTGTCATGAATATTAAATGAGCTAATATTTGAAAAGCATTTAAAACAATATGTGGCACAGCATAAGCACTATATAAGTATTTGATAAATAAGTAAATATGGTATAGGAAGATTACAATATGTTCCTTGGAAAATTACCTTTTATTCCAAGAGTTTGTTCTTCCTATTCTATTATGTTAAAATTTCCCTTTGTAAAAACAAAAAAAGGAAATGTTAGTTACAGTAGATGGCAGCTATTTTGTAATGTCTTTAATTTGCTAAAGGAACAATTGGTATTTTTATATTGATCTCAAAGCATTTTTAAAAATATTTTTTGAAATTGTACTGTTTCATGAAATCTTACATTTGAGAACCACGGTTCTAGAACTATGTCTTTGTTCAGTGGCCTTTGGAATGAGATGGATCAAAAAATTAATAACCATTAAAGTTTTAACATTAGAAGAGTATTACAGATGCTTAGCTACCTAGAAAAATACTTATCATATAGGAGATCTTAATTAATGTACATTGGAATGAATGACAAGAGTGGATCACAAGTGTGTGACTTGCTCAGAGGGGGAGAGAGAGAGAGAGAGAGAGAGAGAGAGAGAGAGAGGGAGTGTGTGTGTGTGTGTGTGTGACAATGACCTTTTTCTACTGGTCTCCTAAAGTCTATATAGCTACATCTGATATGCTTGAGTTTGAATATTTCTGCTAACCTTATTCCCATGAGATTTTACTTTGAGGTATTTATATGGATTCTGATGTTTCAGTTGAGTTTTAAAAATTTTCTTCTCCAAGTATTAAGGGATAATTGGGATTATTTAACACCCCTCCCTAATGTTTCTGTAATGTTTTATATTAGTAATATGGTTGCTGCTGTGTTTTCATATGTTCACTATTTTGATTTCCAGTTTTCCATTACATTTTTATGTTTCTTCCTAGTTTCTGCAGGCTATTCAAGTAATTTTATTTGGTCTGTCTCACCCTCTGTGTTGGCACTTTTAATTTCTTGAAGAGAAACTTGAAAATATTATAGCTCCATAAAGCATGTTTCAGTTTACCTTTTGTATTCCATATCCTGGGTGTAAGCCTTCTTTATGTTTTGTGAACAGTTAGAACCACACTGACTGCTATGAAAATGCTTAGTAATTAGTATGCTTCCTGGATCCTTGCGAAATAACCTGCTTTACTCAATTTAGTACATAAGTTCTTGAGAAACATCTGTATCCTTTTTCATTGCAGTGTGGGACAGTAGTTCCATGTGTGGACTCTGAGGCACTGTCCTATCTTTCTTGATGCCTCAAAAACATACCATTGATTTTGTTTCCCAAGTTTAGATTTACTAACATGTGAGACTGATGCAAAACGTCAGTGCCAGGAGAATTATTACTGATCCCTAGGTAATCCAAGAACTGACCAAAATTTAAAGCATTTAAAATGATAAGAAAGTAGGATTATTCCTTCACTCAAAAGGTTTTGTATAACCTACTGCTTACAGGGATGTAAGCATCTAGCTTACTGTCTTAAGAGAACAGAGCCATAATGATAACCAGAGTATTGCTTAATATCTGCTACTGTTTTAAAGCGCTTCCCACAGTATTTCATTGTCTTAATGTTACTAAAGTTTATATTGCAATTGCTTAGAACTGCTTTAATTGGAGCAATTTAAATTTACATATCCTGCTGAGCCACTTTGTGCATGAAGCACAAAAATGTGATTGTGGTTCTTTTTTATAGATTACAAAGTTAAAAACAGTTGGTTATAGATCCTATTTGTGAAANAAACAAAACCAAAAAAAACAAAAAAACAGCCTTGAACAAGACTAATAAGAATGATTAAAGAGAATTTATTAAACAGTTGACTAAGGCAGTTCCCCTCCCTCTATACTATGTCAGTTCACAGTGGGCTGTCTCCAACCTTTATTGTCTATTTAACTCATTTTTGGCATGCAACTACTGTTTTAAATAATAATAGCTCCTCTCTACAGATAAACTGTGATCTTCATTTTATACCAGCCCTAATAGTGCCAAGGACAGGGCCTACAACATTATAGGAGCTCAAGACAGAATTTGAGGTCACTGTCCTGAGAGGTCATGCTTAGTTACATAGCAAGGAATGGTTATATAGGATTACAATTGTCTTATTTGAATAATTTACTGCGGCCTTTTGAAGGTGCATGTTTTATACAATTTTCTGTTACTTTGCCACTTTCACATGTCTCCATGTATTGTTCAAGGCATGGATTTATATTGGACATACTGTTGCAAGTTATGATAATCCAACTTAAATGAATGTTATCTTTGAGACTTCCAGGGTTAAGTCTGGATCATAGGCATCTAAAATATCATTAAGACCAATTTTCCATTACACAGCTCAGTTTTTCTCTGTATTAGCTTCATTCAAGTAGACTACTCCTACAGTTCTGGCACCAATATAAATCATTTGCCACAAGGTTTATATCTTTTTGTTTCAGCAACTTCAATAGAACAATAGCTTCTCTATTAGTTTTAGTAAAAGTCTCAGGATTGCATCTTACCAGACTGATGCCGGTCATATGACCCCAATTGAACTAATCACTATAGCTAGGAGAGTGTCATGCACCAAGACTGCCTCAGATGAGAAGCATGGACTCACCAAGGAAAATCATGGTGTCATTATCAGAAAATGGAAGAATGTCTCTTCCCAACCCACAAAAATACATAGCCTTAATTTCTCTCTACTTTATGAAGTATTCTCAATTATATTTCATTTTCTTTTATGCATGAACATACTTTTTCTTTCCTCTGTAACAAACTTCTACCTTTAGCATCCACCAGGTCATCACTGCATTCTCCATGTAAACAAGTAGGAATACTGAGAGATCAGTGAAAAGAGCAAACCTTAACTCCTGTTTCTTCCAGAACTAAGAGTTTCAACTGACATCTGCCAGAGTTTATGCCAAAGCCTACTTACTTCTAATGGATAATGTTTAACTTTCCGTTGCATTCCATGCTCCACTTCACTTTAGGCCGCCAAATGATTTTAGAATACTCCTCAATGAAGATTGTGTAAATATAACAGTGGTGGAGACCTTTACTTATGTCATCATACTCATTTGGTCTAGCATTTTTCTCTGTCATTGACTCAAAGTTCTCTTTAGCCAAATATCATTATGTCAAAGATCGTGGAATACTTTTATAATATTGAAAGAAGGCCCAGCTTCTCCTTTCCTAAAAGTGTTATATCAACCTCAGTTAAAATCAGTGGTCCACAGTTGTTTTTGCCAGAACAAGAATGAATTACATTGCTGGTGGCAGTCCCTTTTCTAGTGGCAGAGAAAGAATCTGGAGTAATTCACCCACTCGGGATATAGGTGGTTTGCAAGGAATGAAAAGTACAAACCAGAATAAGTTTCCACTTTGCAAAGGACATCACACTTTTCCACTTTTTTCTAGGTAGAAGCGTTGAAGAATGGGGGCTTATTTTTTTCTTTAGAACCTCTATTCTGGTAATTTTATTGAATGATTTCAAAAACTCCACTATTTCAAAATAACTAAAAACTCATTTTGAAACTCAATAAAGCCCCCAATAAAGCCCTCAATAAAGATGTTTTTGATGAATTTCTAGATTCACATTTTAGTTTCTCACTTTAAAATCATGTTTTTAAAAATTAATAGAACCTTTCATAATTTATTGCTAATTGAAAACAAAATAAACAATAAGCATAAAATCTAAGTTGTAATCCAGCACAGCCTCCCAGATGCTTGTTACCCTGACTATTTTGATGTGTCCTTTCTTTTGAAGAGCTTGGGTGTTATGTGGTCAGCACTATCCAATCAATCAATGTAGTTGAGTGAAAATGCCCCTTCAGCAGATACAGTTTCTTCTGTGAGGAGGCTAAACTGCCATTAGAATAAAGAAGAGTTATGTAAGACCATTTTTATCCAAACTGATTGGGCTGAATTCCAGATTCCTCTAATGAAACCTTGCTGAAGAACTGCTATGCTTGCAGCTGTGGAAGTATTCAAAATCAAGTGTCGATTCTTGCCACTTGATCTACTCCTTTGTAACTGCAGTTCTGAAAGCTAAACCCAAGTGATTGTTGAAAGATATTGATTATACAGGAATTCAGTTCTGATGGTAGTAAGTGGGCCGGAATCTAGGACGTGAGCATTTCAGTTGTTATGACTGTTTTTGAAGAAGATCTGTCTGATAGCATGGTATGTTCCATTGGCTTTTGACAAATAATGCCATCTTTCAGAAATCAGAAAACCATTTACAAATTAAGGATGATGATACTTGTGTCTTCCTAGCTTCTCTGAAATATTCTGAAAACTTTAGTTCAGATCTAAATATTTTTCTTTCATTCTTTAGTGTAAAATAACTATTTTAGCAATCTTTAAGAATATTGCGATCAAGCATCTTAAGCTAATCTCAGGATAAAACATTGTGACTGACAATCACGATCTGTTTTATAAGAGAAGCAGATATGTTAACCTTGTGAGAGGAATGACTTCATCTTATGGTCATCATTTTTAAATGCAAATAATACATCATAAACTGAAAACATAATACTGGCTAAAATTGCTCTTAAAAGAGGACCAAAGTTCCAAAGTGAATGTTTTGAAGTGCCAGGATGTTTATTTTTTATGGATTGTGAGCTGCATCTACTATTAAATTATAGTCTTATAATGTTGCAAAATTTTTAGCTTTCAAATTTTTGGCTTCTTATTATATGCAGAAAAAAAGTGAATATTGATATTTAAAAATCTAGATCAGTGGACTTATATTAAAATTCTTTTAAATTAATCCCTAATTATTCTTAATTCTCAGCTGTTGCCTTATATATTGCTGCATAACAAATGCCCTAAAACTTAATGGCTTAAAACCATAGCCATTCTCACTATTTCTCATGATTCTTCAATCTGACTTGGGCCCAGGTGGGTAGTTTTGTGGCTGGCCGTCACACGTGGCTATATTTTGCTGGCCTGCAGTGAGCTAGAGCTAGCCTTAGTCAGGATACTGGGATAACCTCTCTCTTCTTGTAGTCTCTGGGTCTCTCACTTTTCACATAGTCTTTCCATGTGGCTTTTTTTTTTTTTTTTTTTTTTTTCCTTCCTTCCTTCCTTCCTTCCTTCCTTNCTTCCTTCCTTCCTTCCTTCCTTCCTTCCTTCCTTCCTTCCCTCCATCCCTCCCTCCATCTCTTTTTTCCTTTCCTTCCTATCTTCCTTTTTTCTTCCCTACCTTATTTCCTTGTTTCTTTTCACACAATTGTTTGTTCAGATAGTATTCAATATATACTCATGAAATGCTACTGTAGTCAGGGACTCATCTAGGTGCTAAGGATCCATCAGTGAACAAAAAAAAGTCCCTGATCTCATGGAACTTACATTCTAGATAGTGTGTGAAATATTGGTCACTATCCCTTTTTACATACTCTCAGTTCTCTAATCTTTATATTTTATGCACAACTGAAAGGGAAAGGGAACTAATAATGACCAAATGCCAATCATATATTAAGCATATCCACCTATGTTATATTATTTAATAACTAATTGCCTACTGTGATTCTGACTGTTCCATTTAAATTCTGATTGTGGAAACATGTTTTGTTTTTGTGATTGATTGGGGAAACTTTAAATATTCAAGAAGTTAGGTATAATTATGTGTGTTTGCACAATGTGCATATGTGTGTATGTGTATCTATATATATGTTTTTATATTTTCCCCTCTGTGTCAAAAAATAGGTGGTCAGTTCAAAGACTGATTAGAAATCATTATAACACAGACTGCCATCTATTGCAAGCCACAGGTTGTGGTTTGCAATATTGAGGTTAGTTTAATACCATTAAAATATTAATATCGAGGTGGGGTGTGTGTGTGTGTGTGTGTGTAGAAATTAACAAAGACACCTGAGTGAAGAAGGATGGCTTGGGACTGGAGATCCCTTGATAATAAAGAGTTTGGGGAAAAATCAGAACAGAACCAAAAACCAGTACCACTCTTGAAATCACATTCAAGTTGATGAGTTTATGGTAGCCTTCACACTTGTTTCTTCTGATTGCAGCCTGTTTTCTTTCAGCTCTTGCCTACATATGACCTTCCTTGCAGCATAAAAAAAAAAGTTGTTCAAGATGCACTTTTAAAAAACTGTTATCAATTAAAAAATTAAATGCCAGCATTTCAAGGTATCTTTTCTACATTTATAAAACTATCTGGAGTCAAGGCATATACATTAAGGCTTACATTGTTTTTGTGAAGGTTAATTCCAACTGGGTCTTTTCTTTGGTATTCTGGGGCACGCTGTTTTCTTTATTTGAACAGCTGTGATTCAGGATTCGTTGTCACTTTAATATTATAGCTCCAATCTCTTGAAGTCTAGTACTTTGTTTTTATAGTTCAGAAGTGGGGATTAGGAAGTTAACCTCACCTGTCACCATATGTGACATAGATATAAAGAAGGATTTCTTAGCACAGTCACTTTAAAGAATGCTTTTCATGTCAATAAGAAGTAAATGATAGTCAATTTACAGGTTATTTTCCTTTCAAGAAATATACACTTGTTTTGATTTATTAAAATATTTTTGAGTTTTATATTCAAATAACAAAGTTGACAGGATTTAGAATCTTGTACCTTTATATATCTATTATATTTTCTAGATTTGCAATTATTATGCTTTTTTCTAGCTATGTTCAACCTGCATATCCATATACTTATTGATTTAATATTTTGTTGCAGTTTTAAAACAAACATGAATGTGTCAGTAGGCCAGTTTTTAAGAGCATGAACTCTAAAACGAGATTACCAAGGTATAAATCCTGATTCTGTCACTATGTGACCTTCAAGTTGCTTAATCATTCTGTGCCTTTCTATCTGTAAAATAGAAATAATAATATGACCTATCACATAGGATTCTTACTCTATTTAAATGAGGTAATATAAGAACTGTACAGCACTTAGTAGAGTGTTAGGTACCCATTAAATAAAAGATAGCTTTGAGTTACCATTATTGTAAAGTGGAAGCCCAGAGAGTTCCCTTGTTAGAATTCAGCAAAGTGAGGAGTGGGGTTCTCAGATTTGCAGGTTTAGCAATTCAGTTTTATCAGTGATCTCGTATTTAATCATCTCACAGTCTCTCAGAGGATTGAACAAATGAACCCAATAGTGACTAATGTAAAATATAGAAGCCACATTTATAAAAATGACAGAAAAATATTTTGAAACAATTACTGAGGTGAGTTTTTTTTTTAAAGAAGTCCCTTTTGCCTGTAGTTGTGTTTGCCTCTTCAATCTAGATCTTGATCTCTGTGCCTCAGAGAAGGGATATTTTACTAGACCATGGAGGAAAACAAGGTTTATTAATGGTCTTTGAAGTTGGAAATTCTAAAGCCCTGGTGTAACTACTAGGTAAATAAGAAAATTCATTTGGTCAAGCCCTGTGTGCTCTGCTTGCTGACTAATGGAAAAGATCCTCTTGAACACAGGAACTAGGAAAGATGGAAATAAAGTAAATGCAGATAGTTCTCTGCCCTGCACCCCACTCCAAAGCTGAGATCCCAGAGGAGGCAGCGATAATAGTCTGAAATGAACTTGAGGCTCCAAGAGCAGAAGGACCCATCCCTTGCTTCCCAGGTGGTAACTGGGAAAATACCCAGGTGCTAGAGATTTGTCATATCCTGGGATGGTATGATACCAGTTGAATAGGGGTGATGCTATAACACAGCATGCTGTGGTATCTTGGGCCAAGAAAGTCTGAGTCAACTTCACTGAGTTTCTTATGATCCCTAGAATGGCTTGGGAAAAACTTGCTCTTTCCCTCTCCCACCCAGTTTTAAAATGGCCACAAATTCTTTCTAACTCCCACTGAGGGACAGTCTAATTCCTCTCCCCTTGAATGTGGGCTGGCCTTGTGGTTTAATTGACTAACAGAATGCAATGTAAGTGAGCATCTGTAACTTCCAAGGCTAGGTAACAAGAAATTTTGCAGCTTTCACTTGGGTTTCTTAGAATCCTCTCCCCAAAGAAACCCAGCTTTCATATAAGAAGTCTGACTATGTTGCTGGAGAGCCTACCTGGGGAGGTCCTGAGACTGCCTGTAGAGGAAAGGGAGGAGCCCAGTTAAGCCTCGTCTTCCATCCATTTCACTGAGATGACTGGCATGTGAATGAAGCCATCTTGGATTTCCAAACCAGTTCAGCCACAGTGAAACACCACCAAGCGACCCAAAGGGAAGCAGAATCACACAACCAGTTCTTAAAAATATGACCCACAGGGCATGAACATAGCAAAAATAATTATTGTTGTGGCTGTTAAGTTTTGGATGGTTTGCTTTCCCACAATAGATAATTAGGTCATAGCTCTTTATGTCCCCTTAGAAGAGAGCTGCAGTAGACGGTGGTCTAACTTCAACCTCAGTGAGTCTTTTGGTCAGAGAAGAATTTACAGGCTGACTCCCCAGGGAACACTTGGGAACAATGCTATTGATTGTATTTTGTAATTAGGCAATATCTACCTTAAAAAGACCTTGGGGAGCCTCTTTCTTTAAGTTTGAACAGGAAACTTATTCATTTGCTCACCAGAAGTGGGCATTAGCGTGGAGAAATGTTGACAGAGAAGCAAACAATACTGCCATGATTGGTATCCCTGGAGTTGTACAACGCTGCAGCCTTGCTGGCCACTCACTTATTCTCCAAGTCTTAAATACTTACCCAGGAAAAAGAGGCAATGGTAAGAAACCTTCATTTCACTGGAACATCCTCATATGGTAGAAGAACCTGTGATTTGTCTGAAGACTATCATCTTGAACTAAGTTGGTTACTTGCCAGCAGGAGTAAATGGAGTTTGAGATAAGAATTAAGAATAGTAATATTAAAATGAAACAGTTATTTTTTAGCACAATTGAGTTTGCAGCTTGTGAGATCAATATCTACCTTATTAATTAAATATGTGAAATATAGCTGGTAAGCCAATTAGAAAATCCCCATTATCTGATTAACTCATCTCTTCCTGTGTCCATTTGTTTTACAGTGGGAATGGTTTGTCAGTTGTGAACAGAACCCTTGTGTCTGCTCCAATATGTACTCATGCTAGGAGGATAAATTAGTCATTAGGCCATTCAGTCTTCATAGGGTCCGAACAAAAGTAATAGGAGAAGCTCTGACATGTGGGTCGTCATGAGCCTGATGAACCACTTCTGCCTTACAATAGAGAACAGCTCTTTGGTGCTTAGAATTCTTGTGCTGTCCCCTGCCCTCATTCAGTATTGTTCTCTTTTATACACGCTAAATAAATTATAGCAGATTCTGGCTTGCTGGTTACCATTTATTTTCTTCTAATGTGACCATTCCACCAGTAATGACAAACCTAATGGATAGATATGTTTACAGTGTTAATTAGGTATACTCAAAGCTTGTTTGGGACTTTGTAAAATGATGTCTTTTAAGGATCTCCGCAGAGATCAGATTTCATTTATTATGCTGATTTTCCTAATTTAACTCAGAGTCCTGAGTAAGTCCTCACTGTTGCCTCCATGTACTGTTCAAGGGAAAACCTCCATATACTATTCCCACCCCATCCTGCCAGATATTTAGTGCAGTGCCAACCACATTTAACAAGAAAAATACCAGTAAATAAAAAAGAGGAAGCATTTACATATTTTTGTTAGGAATTGAAAAGAAGGAAAACTTTTAACATCTCATTATAAGTATCTACCATCCAGTAATCGAGTTATAGAATATATTGTGCAATTTACAATTCACACCTTTAAAAGAGCTCACAGTTACCTCTATTGGTAAGTTTTGATAGGAAAAGTCTGTTCATTTCTTCATCAAATATCTGTTAATCCCTAATTAGTACCAAGTTCCATGGTAAATGCTTATTCACAGTCCTGTGAAAGGAATGTTAAAAATATGTAAACCACAAGGCACACAATAAGCGTATGAAATGCTTACTGTTATTAGTCATCAGAGAGATATAAATTTAAACCTCATTGAGATACCACCATACATTTATGAGAATGACTAAAATGAAAAAGACTAATGATACCATGTATTTACAAAGATAGATATGGAACAATTATAATTCTGGAAATGTAAATGTCACAACCAACTTGGAAAACTTTCAGTATCCCTTAAAGAGTTGAATGTACATCTACCGTATGATCTAGAAATTCTACTCTTAGATTTTATTAGTTATCTGCCTAACAAATTACCGCAAGTTAATAGCTTATAACAAGAATAAACTTGTATCATTTCATACAGTTTCTGAGGAGCCAGTAATTCAGGTGAGGGTTTAACTGGGTATTTTAGACTCAGAGTCTCTCATGAGATTTCAGTTAATATGTTGGTCAGGTCTGCAGTCCCCTGAAAGTTTGACTGGGGCTGGAGGCTCTACTTCCAAGACCGGTTACTCATATGACTAACAAATTGAGGATGACAGTTGGCAAGAGAACTCAGTTCCTTGCTATGTGGATCCCATGTACTGCTCTTGAGTGTCTTCCTGGAAGCTGACATGCCCTGGAGTGAATGATTCAACAGAGAGCAAGGTGGCAGCTTTTATGACCTCACTTCAAAAGTCATATATACTTCATAGTTTTGTGCAGTGTCCTATTGATTTCATAAGTCAGCACTATTGAGTGTATGGTGTATGTATGTGTGTGGCAAGAAGGGTATGGGGAGAAGGGGCTCAAGAGTATTGAGATAAGGAAGCGAGGAATATTGGGTGCTGTTTTTGGAGTCTGGCTACCACATAGGTATTTATCCCAGGGAAGTGGAATGAAAGCCCCTCAAAACTTTGTACAAGAATGTTCATAGCAGCTTTATTTATAATAGCCAAACTGGATAACAGCCCGGATGTTCACAGGAGTCTGGATAAACAAACTGTAGTATATTCACACATTGGAAATGCTTCAGCAATAAAAAGGAACTATGAATCATTGCAAAAAACGTTATTAAATTGCAAAAATATTTTTCTGAGTGAAAGAAGAAAAAGGTAATACATACTATATTATTCGACTTATATGCACTCCTAGAATAGGCAAAACTCTGGGTGATACAAATTCAATGTGTCATTGCTTCTCACAGGGATGGTAGACAGACTGACAGGGAGTTGATAAAAGGAAATTTTTGGGATAATGGAAATATTCTGTCAAATTTATCAAAGTCATCTCAACTGCACACTTATGTTCTGAAGATTATATGTAAATTATACCCTGAGAAAAAATACAAGACATAATCCAAGAAACATGAGAGAAAAATAAGCCATATGTTAAAATTGATGAGAGAAATTAATACAAAGGGGAAAATATTAAAGGAAAAAACTAAGGTACATATGTACCTTAGTTTTTAAAATAAGTAAACACATGGTAATTGTAGATAATTTTAATAGTATCTTATTTTTTATATTTATAATCACCACTTCTGGAATAATTACTGATTTATTTTTATGTACTTTCCAGTCTTTTTTCATGCATTTAAAAAAATAAGAATTTTTGGTATTTGAGATTTTGTAAATTGATTGTGTTTGCCTATGTAAATATGTTTTGTGTGTATGTGTGGTTGGCCTTAAAGCACAAAAGTTCTCTAAATTATTAAAAACTATTTTTAAGCATCATTTTCAATTGTTATATTCCATTATAAGACTACTGATAGTTTATGTAACTATTCTGTTACTGATAAACCTTTAGGTTGTTTCTCATTATTTAAATAATGAGTGGAGTTGTACATAAAGAGTGATCTTTCATGTTGAGGATTATTTCCTTGTCTAGAGTTTCTGAAATATTCTAGATCAAAGCATATGTTTCACATTTCCATATTACTTTCTACAGGGTTTAAATTATTATACACATTTACCAGTAGTCTATTAAAGGACTTATTTCATTATGCTTTGGTTAAGTGACCTAGGTAAGTGAAGTAGGTATTTCACTATGCTTTGATAAGCATAATGAACACTTTGTTCATGTGTTTATTAACCATTGTAATGGAGAAAAATGGTTGAATTGAGCCTTAAAGAATGAATAGCATTTTAAATGTCATTTGGATTTGAAAAGGCAAAGATAGGGAAGTTTGTTTCTGGCATGTTCATGGTATGACTAACAAAGTCATTCAATGTCAAACTCATGGAATTATAAGTCGTTTAGTATAAAAGCTTAGAGCAGTGGGTCTCAGTCTTGGCTGCACAATAGGATCATCTGAGGGAGAATTTAAAAATCTCCAATGTCTAGGCCTTACTAGACAAATAAAATCAGGATAGTTGGGTGAAGAACTCAGGCATCAGTAGTTTTTAAAAGTCCCCAAATGATTACAATCTGAAGGAAAATGTAAAATCAGTGGTATAGAGTGACGTGGAATGGAATAGGTTGTCATTAGAGATGAAACTGAAGAGATGAAGACCATATGGAACAAGGCAGAATGCTCTAGGGCAAACTGTATACTTTCTGGACAAATTAGCTAATGCTGTTAGGTTAGTGTTCCTTTCTTATCATCTTAGAGACCTTTACCTTTTTCCTGCACTCATGCGGGTTGCATTATTCCCAACCGACAACTAGCACCTGATCTTGTGGATAGGCTCCAGGAATACCATCCCTACTGCTGCCCACAAGCCTGGAGATCTAGGAATTTTTCCTCCACACCCCCAGGACATAGCCTTAAGCAGTGATTGCTGATGATATTATATAAGTAATCCAGCTTCCTCTCTCCTAATCAAGATAATTCTGACATTTGATCTATACTGGTGCATTCAAGTAGCCAATATGCAAACTTTTCCTTGTTATGTAGGAGAAGATGAGTTTGTGGCAGAACATAAATCTATATGCTGCTTCCTTCACAAAGAAATGTTTCTATGAATAAGATCAGCTGAAGTAAATAGCAAACTTAGTGACTTGGCTGCAAGCATCTTATCTCATCATGGACCAGTACCACAGACCAAGGATCTGCAAACCACACTTTGGATAGAGCTGACTTTCACTGTCTCCAGTGCGCTCTGCAGCAGTGACCCAAACTTACCCTGGGTGGACGTGCCTTTACCTTGCACTTTTGCCTGCCTGCATTTCTTTCCCTCTTTCATGTCTTGCTCCTTGTTTTTCTCTGGGACTGTTAGTTATAATTTACCTTCACATGATTCATTGTGTGAATATCTGCTTCCAGGGAACCCAGTTAAGACAGGCAATGAGGAATGCATTGAAGGGTAAAACCGTGCTTTAGGAACATAATTCTAACAGTTCCTAAGAATGATTTAGAAAAATGAATAAATGTAGGTAGGAAGTGAGATTGAAGATTATCACAATATCCTTTCAACCAGGAAACTCAGGAATCCTCCACCTCCATTACTCATATTTTAAAATATCATTTTCTTGCCGTTTCTAAATTCCCTGCCTTAGTTTAGATGCCCATTAGTTTTGAGGTTTAGAATTACTGGTTTGCATTTCAAAATGTAACTCAAGAACCATGCTAATATTTCAATGGAGATGGTACCTTCCTAACAATTTGTAAACTGAAATTTTCTTTATGAGATTATGTGTTATTTACTTTATAGCTCACAGACTGATTCTAAATTATGTTTGTAAGGAAACTTAGGTGTATCCCACATATCTGACCTGGAGCAAGTATTGAAAACTCCCTGGTCCTCACGTCTTGAATGAGGAAAATGAACTACATTATCCCTAAGGTCTCTTTCAGTTCTAAAATGCTCTATTCAACAATAGCTACTAGATTACGCCAGTGAAACAAACATAAAACAGGTTATTCCAGTAGCAATTGTCACTTCTCAAAACAAATTGACAAAAGTCATACATTTATTGTAAGAGCAATTCTCCAGGAAGCTAACCTTTGCCTGTTTTCCTTAATGATATGTTTACTGCTTTTAACTTTGCTTTGGAAATGGGTAACCATCTAATTGGGTTGATAAGGTCAGTATGCGGGAGCTTTGGAAAGAGATTGGATAATATTTGTGAATGTGTATATTTGCCTAGACATGCTTTTTGTCATGTTTATTGTACTTTAATGATTAGCTAGAAATAATAAGGCTGCTGTATATGCTATTTTATTAATGCTCTGTCATTTATGGGTTTGTCTAAGGTAATTTGAAAATACAGAGAAAATATAATTATTTGAGGGTGTTTTGGAAGAGGTGGATATGTTTATAAAATTAAATAGTAATTTAATAACACAATATTTCTCAAGACAGAATTCACCAGTATACATAGTTCATAGAGAGGATTTGTGAAACTGAATGAATTTTATTTTCCCTGATTTTCAAGAAGCGTGTAAATCCAGTTTGGTGCTATCTTGTGGATCAAGAAAGATGATTTTAACAATGTGTAAATTATTTCTGCTCATCAGTTTGTCACATCTTGTCCCCAAACAACCCTAAAATGTTAAAAACGTTTTAGACTCTTTTGTTGCTCAACTAATGTAGGAAGAATTGTGGACTTCAGAGTCTTATCACACAGATATCCATTTGAAGTGATTCTCAATTACATTCCCTTCTAGGCTCTTATGTTTTTGAAACCTCATATAAACATGGCAAATTAGAACATCTTTGTGGCATTTTAAAAATTCGTTCTTATTTATTCTTAAATGAGGTATTATACACAGATAGGAAAATATATAGATCTTAAGTATACAACTTAATGAATTTTTCCATATGTATACATTAGTATAACTACCACTTGAACCAAGATATGAAGCAAGATTTAAAAAATGTCTTCTCATCCCTTTCCAGTTAATTTTCCTCCATTTAGAAGTTACCACCATTTTGACTTCCAGCAGTATAGCTTAATTTTGCTTGTTCTTGTACTTCATAGAAATGGGATGATACCTCATGTTTGCTTTCTTTTGCACCATACTGTGTTTGTGAGATTCATGTGTATTCTTGCCTGTGGTATAATAAATAATCATCAGCTTCATTTTTACTGTGATGTAATGCTCCACTGTATGGAGATTTCATTTTACTCGTGATAGACCTTTGTTTTATTTTCATTTTTCAGTTATGAATGTCTGCTGTGATTTTTGATGAATCCATCTACTCATTCATTTTTTAGTTGACATAGCTAGAGTTAAGATGGCTGGTTTATAACATAGACTAATTTAGCTTTAATAAATGCTGCCAAAGGATTTTACAAAGTGGTAGTACTAACTTTTATTTCCACCAGTGATATATGAGAGGCCTAGTTCCTCTGCATTTGTACTCATATGTGATATTGTTAGTGTTTTTAATTTTAATCATTCTGGTGAATGTGTGGTAGTATCTCAGTGTGGTTTTAAATTTTATTTCCTAACTAATAATAATATTCTATACCTTTTCATAGGCTTACTGGCCTTTTGAGAACCTATTATATAAAATACTATTCAAATCTTTTAGCCATTTTCTTTTAATTATCTTTTTTGTTATTGATTTGTTCTTTCTTTATTCTGATAAATATGTAAAAAAATCAAATTAACAAATATCTTCTTCTAGTCTGTGTCCTGCTAGTTTTTTTAATTAATAATTTATTTTTGATGAACAGAAGTTCTTAATTTTAAGGAAGTTCAGTTTATCATTATTTTCTTCTATGGTTCATGCTTTTTGTGTTGTGTTTTACTATGTGATTTGAAAATCCAGCCACCACATAATACATTCAAATTGACAGATGTTAGGTTGGTTTCTTTCCCTATTGAAAAAATTGTGGTAACATTCACATTCATAAAATTTACCATCTTGGCCATTTGTAAGTATACAGTTTAGTGCTGTTAAATACATTCATAATGTTGTAAAGCCGTAATCATTATCCATCTCCAGAACTCTTTTTATTTTTATAAAACTGAAACTCTATATTTATTAAACAATAAACTCTCCATTCCTTTTTGCCCCCATTGCCTGGCAACCCCCTGCCAATTTTCTGTTCCTTACTATTTTGTATGGAAAATTTTTGTATGGAAAACAAAAAATTATTTCATACAAAATACTCTAGTATTTTTTGTTCCATACGAAATGTGTATGTATGTAATATAAAATGAATTATACAATATTTGTCTTCTGTGAGTAACTTCTTTCCCTTGGCATAATGTCCTCAAGTTTCATCGATGCCGTAGAATATGTCAAAATTTCCTTCCTTTTTAAAGCTGAATAATATTCCATTGTATGTATATAACATACTGTGACTTAAATTCTGTCTTATCATGTTTGTGGCTTACTAAAAAATGTCCCATGTGCATTAAGAAGAATGTGTATGATGTTATTGTTGGGTAGTGTTTCATATATATCTATTAGATCAAATCAGTTTATTGTGTTGTCTTTCATTTCCTTCTGTCTGATTGTTCTATCCATTAATGAGAGCAGGGTATTAAATTATCCAGCCATTATTATACAACTGTCTATTTTTATCCTCAGTTCTGTCCATTTTTGCTTCATATTTTTATTGTCCCATTAGGTGCATAAATGTTTAAAATGGTTATATTTCTTGATGTATTGAAACTGTTAATAATATGTAATATGTCTTTGTCTCTTTCAATCTTTTCTCTTATTATTTTTATTATACTTTAAGTTATGGGGTACATGTGCAGATTATGCAGGTTTGTTACATAGGTATACACGTGCCATGGTGGTTTGCTGCCTCCATCCCCTCATCATCTACATTAGGTGTTTCTCCTAATGTTATCCTTCCCCAGGACCCCCACCCCCTCTGCCATCCCTCCCGAGCCTCCTCACCCCGTGGCATGCCCCGGTGTGTGATGTTCCCCTCCCTGTGTCCATGTATTCTCATTGTTCAATACCCACCTATGAGTGAGAATATGTGGTGTTTGGTTTTCTGTTCTTGTGTCAGTTTGCTGAGAATGATGGTTTCCAGCTTCATCCATGTCCCTGCAATGGACATAAACTCATCCTTTTTTATGGCTGCATTGTATTCCATGGTGTATATGTGCAACATTTTCTTTATCCAGTTATCATTGATGGGCATTTGGGTTGGTTCCAAGTCTTTGCTATTGTGAACAGTGCGGCAGTGAACATACCTGTGCATGTGTCCTTATAATAGAATGATTTATAATTCTTTGGGTATATACCCAGTAATGGGATTGCTGGGTCAAATGATATTTCTATTTCTAGATCCTTGAGAAATTGCCACACTTTCTTCCACAATGGATGAACTAATTTACACTCCCACCGACAGCATAAAAGCATTCTTATTTCTCTACATCCTCTCCAGCATCTGTTGTCTCCTGACTTTTTAATGATCACCATTCTGGTGTGAGACAGTATCTAATGTGGTTTTGATTTGCATTTCTCTAATGACCAGTGATGATGAGCTTTTTTTCATGAGTTTGTTGGCTACATAAATGTCTTCTTTTGAGAAGTGTCTGTTCATATCCTTCAACCACTTTTTGATGGGTTTGTGTGTGTGTGTGTGTGTGTGTGTGTAAATTTGTTTAAGTTCTTTGTACATTCTGGTTATTAACCCTTTGTCAGATGGGTGGATTGCAAAATTTTTTTCCCATTGTGTTGGTTGCCGGTTTGCTCTAATGATAATTTATTTTGCTCTGCAGAAGCTCTTAAGTTTAATTAGGTCCCATTTGTCTATTTTGACTTTTGTTGCCATTGCTTTTGGTGTTTTAGTCATAAAGTCCTTGCCTATGCCTATGTTCTGAATGGTATTGCCTAGGTTTTCTTCTAGGGTTTTTATGATGTTAGGTCTTACATTTAAATCTTTAATCCATGTATAAGGTGTAAGGAAGGGATTCAGTTTCAGCTTTCTGCTTATGGCTAGCCAGTTTTCCCAACACCGTTTATTCAATAGGGAGTCCTTTCCCCATTGCTTGTTTTTGTCAGGTTTGTCAAAGATCAGATGGTTGTAGATGTGGGTGTTACTTCTGAGGCCTCTGTTATGTTCCATTGATCTATATCTCTGTTTTGGTACCAGTACCATGCTGATTACTGTAGCTTTGTAATATAGTTTGAAGTCAGGTAGCATGATGCTTCCAGCTTTGTTTTTTTT
>NW_016107570.1:1403227-1426201 GCF_001604975.1 Cebus imitator | reverse complement strand
CACTCCTTTCACTGGTTGATGTCATAAAATTACATCTTTACACATTGTATACCCCCAAACATAAACTCATAATTATTTAAATGTATTAGTCTCTTATATTATGTAGAAACAAAATGGATTTATAAGCCAATGGTATAATAATACTAGTTTTTTAGACTAATCGTGATTTTAAAAAATGTAGTTGTCTCTTAAATCATGTAAAATATAAAAAAGTAGAGTCACAAACTGTTGTTACAATAATACCAGCATTTATAATTGTTCCTATGTTTACCTTTATTGATATTTTTATTTCGACATATGGCTTCAAGTAATTGTCTAGTGTCCTTTCATTTCAACCCTCAGGACTTCCTTAACCACTTCTACAGGGAGGGTACTGGTTACAGACATCCTCTGCTTTGGTTTATTTGAGTATGTTTTAATTTCTCCCTCGCTTTTGAAGGACAGTTTTGCTAGATGTAGGATTCTTGGATGACACATGATTTTCTTTTAGCACTTTGAATATACTGGCCCACTGCCTTCTGGCCTCTATAGTTTCTGATAAAATATATGTGGTTAATTTTTAAGGAATCCCTTGTATGTAATGAATTACTTCTCTTTTGCTACTTCTGATATTCTAAGATTCTCTCTTTGAGTTTTGAAAATTTTATTATAATGTGTCTTCATGTGGGTCTCTTTGTGTTCATCTTCCATGAAATTTGTTGACTTTTGTAAATGTTTATATTCATGACTTTCATCAAATTTGAAAAGTTTTCAGTCATTATTTCATCTAATTTTCCCTCTACTCCCTTATCTCTTTTTCTGAGATTTCTACAGTGTATGTTGGTGTGCTAAATGGTGTCCCATAGGCCCTTTAGGTTTTGTTCATTTTTCTTTAATTTTTTTTCTTTCTATTCCTCAGGCTTGATAATTTCCATTGTCCTAGCATCAAGTTTTCTGATTCTTCCTTCTGCCTGCTCAAATCTGCCTTTGAATTCCTCTGGTGAACTTTTCATGTCTATTATTATTATTTTCAGCTCTAGAATCCGTTTTTTGGTTTCTTTTTATGTTTTCTATCTCTTTCCAAAATGATATTTCTGTTTCATTCTTACATTACTTTTTTGGCTTTCTTCACGTCTACCTTTAGTTTTTGAGCATTTAATACTGGTGTGTTAAAGTCTTTGTCATCTTGTAGACTTCCTGTCAGGTCTTTCTAGAAACAGTTTCTGTTGTTTCTTTTTTCTTTGGATGTACCATACTTTCTTGTGTCTTTGTGATTTTTTTCTTGAAAATGGAACATTTTAATCTAATATTGTGATAAGTGTAGGAATCAGATTATCCTCCTTCTCCAGGATTTGCTATTTTTTAAATTGTATTATTATACTTGTAGACTGTCTCTGTGCCAAGGACCAATCTGAATTGTAAACTTAAAGTCTTCTCACATTTTTTCTGAGTCTCTCCCTAAACTTGCATGGTCACTTTCCAATTTATCCCACATATGCAGTTGCTTTTGAATGTTCTAGTCTTTAATGCCTGGGTCCTAAAAGAAGAAAAAGATAAAAATGAAGAAGAGGTTAAATAAAGGATTCAGCTCTTTAAATCTCCTGGTAGTCCTAGAATCAGAGGAACAGCTGCCAAGCCCATTGTTAGCATATGGAACCCCAGGGGCCCAATCACACTCTTATCTCTGCTTTTCTCTCTGTATTATCTTCATTTTCATTCACTGCATGCAGGCTTTATGTGGCAAGAAAATCTGGCAGCTGGCAGCTCCAGCCTTATGACACTCAAATGATCGTCTCAAAAAGAAGAGAAAGCGTCTTTTATTTTCCTTCACTTCAGTATATAATAATCCCAGTGAAGGATTCTGGGTAGTCCTAAATCATCTGTCAACTCACATGAACGAGAGGGAAATAAAAACTATTATTATTAATCCCAGGTTGAAATAAAGAAGGAAACAATTTCCCCAGAGAAGTCAATATGCCACTACCAAGAGAAGGGAAGAAGGTGCTGGGCAGACACAAACAATAGATATCTATTATGAAGGAAATAAAAATGCTTGACTCACATGAGCTGGTTGTTGAAAATCTCCAGCTCTCAGAACTGGGGCTCTGTAGAGGATCACTTCAGGCCTAAGCAAACTAGAAATCCAGGATGCAATTCCAGACTCTTACTTGGAAGTGACTTTCATGATTTTTTAAGGTCAAAGGTGGTTACATATATTACATACATCTGATTTTCTCTTACTGGTCCCAAGGAGATGATCCTCATGGTAAAATATGGGGCTCAGAATCTCCCAAATTATCACCTTTAAAAGATATTGTGTTAGTAATTCAATGTTTAATTTCCTTTCCTTCCTAAGTTTCTCTGACTATAAAATTCTTATGGCTACAACAGCATTTAGGTATTTGATAATTGTGACAGATAAACAGCATAGTTACTTTTGAATAGTTGCCACTTCGAGTATTAACTCTGTAGCAATAAATACTTCTGAGAGAACTCTGTATTCAATTATTATTTTATCTTATTTATCTTGGGATATGTGGTTCTAAAAGTTTAACGTGTATGCAAATCATTTGGATGACTGGTTAAGATATACACTGCTAGGCCAAAT
The DNA here is from genome assembly GCF_001604975.1 of Cebus imitator. Taxonomy (NCBI): domain Eukaryota; kingdom Metazoa; phylum Chordata; class Mammalia; order Primates; family Cebidae; genus Cebus; species Cebus imitator. Next base: position 1,423,614 of record NW_016107570.1, on the reverse strand, counting down.
ATCCCAGAGTTTATGATACCATAGGTCTGGGATAGGGCCCCAACATTTAACAAGTTACTTGTGATACAGCTGTTGCTTGTCCAGGGATCACACTTTAAGAACTAGATAAGAGATACATTCCTAAACATATTAACATTAATAAGTCCTTTATACATCATCTATTGTCTTATTAGGGAAACTTACAATTAAAAGAAACTGTATTTTCTTTGGAAAATAAAGAACCTTTATTACAAAAACAAAAATAATTGCTCCTCAATTAACTCTTGCAATTCTGATTTGCTTGAGGGCTGGGGTAAAGGGTAGATCCATATATCAGATTAATTTCTTGGAGGCCATGCAACTGGTAGAAGGGAAAAAAAAGCCTCATAAGTAACATTTTTTAACTCACAAGGATAATTTTCTATCCCATTGCAAGTAGCCTTAACCTCTGCTCTAAAGTTTTTTTTAATCTATAGAGCCTAATCAGATTTTGTGGTTGGTTTGTTTATATTTATTCTATTTATATGTTCTTGTTTTGTATATACCAGATATCAAGTGTCTTTCAACAATATTTCCAATTGGGATTAAAAAGGTCTAATGCTAAATTCTGTCAGTTCCAGATTTGGTCACCAAATGAGTCATAGAAATTGCTACAAAGGAGTGAATCATACTGCTCTCTTTCTATCAGTCATGGCCAAAGAATTTCGGTTGGCCTACCTCATAAATTAAAATCTGGGAGCAAGAATTTTTTTGGTAGCAGTGTTGCATCAGTATTGACATACAAGAGATGATGCTGAGAGGAAGAATACAGATTCTGCAATCATAACTGTATCAGGTGATATTTTTCTTCACCTGCTACATTTCAAATGATGGAAATTTAAGTACTGAATGGCTTCAAGGACTTGTGGGCACAGAGATTTCCCTTTAGAAGCTTCTTTTTTCCTTGAACACTTTAGATTTAAATGACTTCTTTTAGGCTTAAGTCCTACTTGGAGTATGGTATTTTCTCTATTCTAAGTAAGTATTAAGAATTAATAAAGGGCTGCTGTCCTCTGTTCAGTTTCTGAAGGGCTATGCACCATGGTTAAAATACTTATCCATAATATGTCATGATAGTGTGGTATGCTTGCTAATATACTTATTTCATACTTTGCAGTTTCTACTTCTGCCCTAACAAATAATCTTAAATTCTTCTTCAAGTAGTAAGTATTAAGAATAATCTTTAATTCTTCTTCAAGTAATATTACAAAACTGGGGTCTAGTAGTTATAGTAAATTCATTTTTATTAATTTCATTAACAGTTCCTGTGTTCACTACCTTACTCCTAGATGACAAACATGGGGCATCTTTATTTAAATCAGATTTAGAAATATTCTATAAGTTATGTAAGCACGCAAAATAGAAAGTTTTGAAGACAACACAAGAGAAAGATTGTCAAGGTAGCCTGTCTCCTTTCTATGAATTTGAGGGAGAGAATAGAAAAGTGGACTAGGTCATGAGTGAATTGAGGTTCTGTGTATTTGAGGACATCGTTGATGTTTCCTTGGCTTTAAATGACTTAGAGTAGTGCCTGGTGGTAGAGAGCTTTCTGGAAGTTGCATAAGAAGTGGTGCTAATAAAGTTTTTGTGTGTATGTACTTTCTTCTCAAAGAAAAGACATTTTATTTCTGATCTTATCATCTCTCCCAAGGAGTTGATACGGAAGTTAAGCTTCTGCAATGTTTCATAAATTGAGTAAAGGTTTTAATTCCCGTCTTGTTCATTTAAGTATCACATACTATGATAGGCTCAGGGGAAACCAAGAAAAATTCACTTTCCATGACCTCAATGAATTTCAATTCTAGTGGAAAAAAACATTGAAACAAAAAATTTAATACGTTAAGGTGATTATTCTAAAAGCATCCAGCATAAAGTCCTGTGGTGCCTACAGACACCTGATCTCACTGGAGGAGTCTGAGAAGGCTGCACAGATTTACAGGGCAATTATGGGCCAGAAGGAGGTCTAGGAAAATGGAGGGACAGGTGCCAGTGACAGAGGCACAAAGAAGACTGACTTGTCATTGTGTAAAGGTGTCACAGAAACTGGGACGAGCCAAGGTTACTCTTGGAAGCAGTGGCTCCATAATGCCTGGAGTTACTGACTATAAAAAAGGTTTAAAAAATTTTATCCTGTTGTCAATGGGGGAAGAGAATTTTGAAGAAATGGAATGGCACAATAGAGAAGACTAAGATTGAATGGTCACAGGGTCAAGGGAAGAACCAGGAAAGTGTGGTATTATGGCAACTATGGAAGAACAAAAGTTTAGAAAGAAGGAAGTGGATAATAATGGGAAAATGCTATAGTGTAGCAGTCATCAATTTTTGTAGTATGACACCTTTTCGGTAACAAAAATTCTAGGTACCCCTAGTATTAGACAAGACCTTGTTACAGAAAATCAACTTAAAGTCATATATTCAAAAAATGAGTTTATTGACACATGCAACTTTAAATCCAGCGGGGACAGATCTAGCATTAGCTGCTTAGTGGTGCAATTGGGCTAAATGTTTCTCTCTCCCTCTTTTGCTTTGCTTGTCTGCCCTCTGTATTGGTGTCATTGTCAGGCAGGCCTTTTCCATGAAACTAGGAAAAAATGGACTCTGGAAATCAGACCTACATTTTGCTTACAACTTCTGTTCCCAAAAGAAGGAAACTTTCTCTCTTCTAGTATCCCTAGGTCATTATCTTAGGGAAGAGATTGATTGGCCTGGCGTAAGTCAGGTGCCTTTCACTGTTCCGGTCACTTGAAGAGTGTAGGCATAGGCTGCTCCAGTTTGTTAAATCTGGGTTACATGCCCATCCCTGCTGGTGGAGGGAATCTAGTCAGTCATACCGAAAACATGGAAAGGATTTTTCCATGAGAATCGTAGAAAGTTATGATTTTTGCATTATAAAAAGAGAAGAGAGAAAAGGGATGCTAAGCAGGCAAATTTACCAGTCTCTGACAGTTCCATATAAGAGTTATTACATATTTAGAATGTGTTGAGAAAAAAAATGTATATATAATGACAAAGAGCTACTATGAATTTAGTGACACTTAAAATAAATTTCTAAAATTCATGATAACAGCTGCTATGCACATTTAAAAATTACAAATATATACATGTATATAATGATATCTTCCTTTTGCAAGTAATGTTTGGGGAGCTTCTAGATTTATGAGCCTCTTTCAGTCACCCTGAAGCCTCCAAAACACAAACAGATTTCATGCCTTGAAACTAAGTTAATCATGGATTCTAAAAATAGCCTATGCACAATTTCAGGTGCTCTTAAATAAAGACATGCTCAGGAAACATTTTAAGACATTTTTATTCAGTATATAGAGTATCAGTAAATACTGTACCATCAGATGGGTGTTGCTACCACCCAAAGAGCGAGTTTAATAACCAGAATAAACCACAAAAATGAGGGTGGGGGTGTAGGGAGGCACACACAGCTTCACAAGTAACATGTTCTTTTACTTTTTTTCTAGTTACATTCTGCTTTTCATTTTTAATGTGCGTATAATACATAGACAACAAATATGGAAACATTAAATGAGAAAATAATATATACATAAAATATTATGTATATAACAAAAATTTTAAAAACATGCAAATAAAACATGTAATATATACATAATATATAAATATATATAAAAATAAACACATACACATATATATATGTACTTCCCCACCACCACTCCAAGATTCTTAAAGGAAGTAGCTTTCCCTTGAGGACAACTTAGAGACCTGTGCCATATGAAATGGCCCCTGGACTGGTCCCCAGTGCCCTGTGAAACGTTGGTCTGTGTATTAGCTCCCCTATCTGCAAAATGGATGTTGCTTGACGCGTCTTCTTCCTGCCTCCTGGGAACTGGTCAAAGTCCACACAAACTCCTTCTATCTCCAGGGACAGAAATGGCATCTACGAGCTAATGTGAGGGTCTCTGGGTGCAGAGAAATACATTAGGAGCTGTGTTTCTGGCATGAGGGTTTCGTTCTTGGTCTACTGAGCGTCTCTCCGAGCTTGGAGGGCACCTCTGTCATTTCAGCAGAGTGAGAAAGCACGGTGATTCCAGGGCTCGGTGGAGAGAAAGCGGCTGAGGGGCTTGGCCAGCTCCTGTGCTGCCCCTCAGTCTGCCTCAGCCCCCTGCAGGCTCAGCGCCAGGCTCTCTGCCCCGCCAGCTGTGGCTGCTCCACTTCTCAGCTTGGACCATTTGCAGTGGCCTGGCCTCCCATAACAGAGCATCCACCATTATGATGGAAAAGCAGCTGTTAGAAATAGAAGCACCAGAGTGAAACTGTTCTTGGTCCCTGAGGCCACTTGTAATCTTCCCTAACATCTAGCCTCCCAGGATTATTTGTGCTGTAATCTTCTAATATTTCTGTTAAAAAACGAAAGAAAAAAAAAAAAAGGCCTATAAAAATAATACCATGCCATGAGTATTTACATAAACAGTGAGGTTTGAAGTAGGTTTTAAAATAGATAATTAGCATGGTTTCTTGGACATCAAAGAGCTTCCAGGTTAAAAAAAAAAGGGGTGTGTGTATCCTTTTATACTTCAGAGATATGTTTATTTCCTTGTTGGGAAAGCCTTTACTATCTTTTGCTGAATAAGCAAGGAGTTGGTCTGGAATAATTTAATTTGTTTCCTGGTGGAGTGCAGTTTTATTTTCCCTGTTTTAAGGATTGAATACATTTATGTATTAATTACTTTGCTGTTTCAAAAATTAAATTTGATTTTATAATTTAATGAAGCTCTTTGTTTTAATATGTGGTTTTTAAAGTTTGTTTTTTTTTAAACAAATGAGACATCTCTTTTTTGAGGTAAATCAAAACCTTGGGGATGTACATATAATTTTTTCAGTTCTCAGTTTATCTTTGCCAACATTAATGGATTTTTTAAAAACCTAGATAATTACTAAAAATTGTCACAATTAGCAGTTTTACTAAAATTTTGCTTTTATTGTCAGTTAGTATATTAGATTGAATACATTTGTTAAGTAGTTAAGGAAACGGGCAGTATTTTTCCCCCAATTTAGAATCTACATAGACATTTGTAGATTCCAAGTTAGTATGGATCTCAAAACTTGTGCTTGCAATTCACATTGAGGGAAATAAGACTTTGAGCTGCTGTGCATTTTATTTTGTTTTCAATGTATTTTGCCATGTAGCTGCAGAAGTAGAAAAGTAATTACTTAAAAATAAGTAATTTACTTACTTAGCAAGGTTTCTGATGGTAGCTTTTATTAAATTCTCAACTAAGATAATTATTGCAGGGAATTTCCAAACTTAAAGAAACACTTCATTAGGTTCAAGGTAATTAAAAAACACCACCAGTTTTTGCCTTCATGATCTTTCTGTCTCCTTCCTTCCCTCTCCCTCCGTTATCCCCCTCCCTCTCTTTCCCTTCCCTCCCTCCCACTTCCCTCCAGCTCTCTTTCTCATCTCTCTGCCAGCATAAGTGTAATAACCTCTTAAACTTATCTAAGAAGATGAATACTATGCCTAAACTAGGAAAAAAACATCCCATACTACAATGATGTTGCAAAAATTGCTGTAAGATAATGATGACATTTTACCACCTATTTTATTTAATGCCATACAACAACAGGCCCTTTGCTGGACTGCTATATTACTAAAATTCTAGTGTTTTTGTTTTTTAGATGAATGGCAAAATTGCCAACAGGAAGCTTTTCCAATATCCCCATTGCTATCCAGAGAGAGAAGAATGACATAGCAATGTTTTTGATGTTTCAACATCATAATTGTCTTTGATTGTCTCTGGAAAATGGGAAGCTACATATTGTTAGGAATTTCCTGATTAATTTCCTAAAGCATAAGGGTTCTAGTGCTATACAGGGAGCAACCAAGGTGACCAGGTCACTAACACTGAAAAAAAAAAGAAAGAAAGAAAAAATACTTTCCCTTTCCTTGGGGGCAAGCAGGATTTCCAAGGGCTTGCTGGCAATGTTATCTGACTGTACAGGGAGGTTTCCAGCACAGATTTCTCTTCCAGGTCAGTGAAAATAAGAGTCTAGGCAGGCTGGCTTTAAATCAGTCGATGGAAAGGCAAAGATCTCAGAAATCTAGTTTTAATTTACAAGCTTTGAGTGGATTTTTCCTTCACCTTTTCATGTTCGTCACTGGCTGCCTAACCCAAGTGAGGCAGGTTTCCTGTAGATCCCATCTGTCTTGCTGGCACCTCCTGCGCTTGCTGGCACCCCTTGCCCTTGTTGGCAACTTCTGCATGCTGGATAGTATCCCATCAGGTCTAGGATATTGGTTCTCAAAGGGTAACCTGGTGCCATCGCTAGTCCACAGACTGCACTTTGATGCATTAATGATGTTTAATGCTACAATGACTATAGTTTTACTTTATTATACTGACTATTGCTGCTGCTTATAAGAATACAATAGGAGACAGGATTCGGAGGCTGGGTGCTGGGGGAAGCCATTAAAAATGTGGCAGCACTGGCAGGAAGACATACCTGGTGCTGCCGGGCTGGAGCATGGTGTACTTTTCTGCCTTTTCCATGACACCTCTAAGGGGCAGCCATTGTCCTGCTATTCTCTTTGACTTTTTTAGGGGCTGTGCACCCACAGATTTACTGTAGCTAAAATTTGCAAGAGCCTAGCCACACAATTCAATGCAGCATACACCCTGTGATATCTCTGAACTCTTCTCTGCTCTGCTCTTCCCTGCTCACATGGCCCCAGCTGTGCTTCAGACACACCAGGGTACTTCCAGACACTTACAGGCTTCACTCCTGCACCTCCTTTAGGCTGCTCCTCAAATGTTGTCTTTTCAAAGAATCTCTTCCTGAGGATGCTATCTAAAATTGCAGTCCCTACTGCCAATACACTCTTTGTGTCTTTGCGTATATCACCATCTCACAGAATATATTTTACTCACTAATCATTTATTTATTTTACTTATATTTACTTATTAACTTAGTATTTGTCTTCCCTCTGTAAAATATAAGGTAAATGAATAGAGAGACTTTTCTTTTCATTCACTGCTGTATTTTGAATGCATGGAACAATACCTGGCACTTAGTAGGTGCTTAGTAAGTACTGGAAAGAACAAATGAATGGTTAGAAGCCCCATACAATTTATTTCTGAATCTGTTTCTATACACAGCAGCAGAAATGCTATAATGACTTGACCCATTTAAATTTGGGTCCAAAATTCAGTATACTGACTTATTTATGAAGTAACTTGGAATGAGTAAGGGTCCTTGGTCTATGTTGATAACACTGAAATAAGAGCAGACCATTGTTTGATTCAATAAGAAATGTGATTGTTCTATAACTTTCTGGACACTTCATGTATCGGCTCTGTGTAAATCTCAGAATCTCATTTCTACCTTAACACTGAACATTTTTAGAATACTGAAGTAGTTTATTGGAGAGATAATTAATGTTTACTGAGTAGTTTCTATATCTCCATAACTTCTTATATATGATCTATTTTAATTCTTATAAAAACAGTGTAAAATACATTATTCCTATTTGAACTGAAATTCTGAACATCTTTTTAATCATTCAAGATTTCACAAATCGTGAGAGAAAATTATGATCTTTTCAAATTATGCTGTAAAATAAGAACTTCTGTGAGAAAACAACAAATAAAAGAACTAGACTACCCCCCCCTATGTTATCCTTCCTCTGCTGGCTGAAGATTAATCTTAAAGTAGGGCGCTGCCATGCCATTCTCCTGCTAAGAGTCTACACTGGTTTTCTACTGGATCAAATCCAAGCTAAGACTGGCACTCAAAGTCTCATGTAGTCTCATTTCCACTTAGCCGTATTAGGTTATTTCCGTCAGCACCTGTAACAAATCCTCTGCTCTAGTCAAGAAGTTTCTCTTTTTCTTTTCTCCTTCCTCCTGTTGGCCACCCCTCCTGCGTTGGGCACCCGTTTACTAGAATGCTCTACTTCAGTGACCTATTTCCTCTCTGCTGTTCCTTTCAGACATGAATGTCATTCCTTTTTTACCTGCATATCCACATACCTTATGGCCCTATCTGTAAGATCCACCTGTAAATTACACATTTTTGTTTTCATGTCCCTAGTCTGCAACAAACAATCTCTCTCAGTTTTTTTTCTTAATGATTTTTGAACTTAGATGTACCACACAATTTGTTAATCCTTAGCTGATTATAGACTGTGGTGTTCTATAATTGTTTCTAGTGTAAGCCTCGTTCTCTAAACAAGATTGTAAGTACTTAAAGAGATTTGTGTCTTATACTTTCCCCCTATACTTTCTAGAGTAGATGTTATATTATTAAGAGATATCCAACAAATGCTTGGCTTTTTGTCCTGTATAGGTATTGAGTCCTGCTATTAATAGAAACTATGACATCATTTTAGGATAAAGAGTAAAATGTGGTTTATCAAGCAGCAGATCCTTTCAATCTAATATAGTTTTATGTATTTTGTGTATTTTGTGTGCACACATATTTTCAGAAAGTCACTGGAAGATTTTGCTTCTGTTCTATTATATTTGAATTTGAGCACCAAACTTCCACGTTGTGAAATGTTTGTGTGCTTTTGAGAGCTTTAGGTGAAAGGTGTAGTGTAAGTACAAAGTATGCATCTTCAAAAAGCAGAATGAAAATGCAAATATTTAGAAATTTCAAAACAAAGCTTGGGAAATTTTGGGTAGAATTGCAAGGCCAAATAATTCATTTTTCCATTTCTAGAGCACTAGCGAAGGTTGGGAAGTCTGTCCTTTGAAGCCTTAGAGTATATATATTTTTCTCTTAGCCCTGTGCTGTTTCCTTGAGGAGAAGCCTGTAGCAATAAAAGTAATCTGGAAGGTTTAAACTTCTGAGACAGTGTTAAGCTCTTATTAACATCAGATTAAAGGTGGCAAAAGCTAGGAATGATCTGCAGGTGACTTCAAATCAGGGGTCACACTGCAAATCCATCTTTTGGATGAGATAAGCCAAAGTGCCAGTGAATGTGTTTTGGTGGAAAGAAGAGAAGCTGAGAGGGTCAGGAGGCAGAAGTCAGTATTTTTTTCAAGAAACACTGAGATGGAATTTCTTTCTGTAGAACTGCACCATATCTGGAGATATCTCACTCAATGACATTGATTGAATCCTGTGCAGTTTGTCTAATTTTCAAAATGAAGTACACTTAGGCTTCTTCCCTGTCATGTCTATTTATTGCCCTTTTCTTTTTTTCTTTCCTTTTTTTAAGACAGAGTCTCACTCTGTTGCCCAGGCTGGAGTGCAGTGGTATGATCTCGGCTCACTGCAACCCCAGCCTCCCAGGTTTGAGCAATGCTCCTGTCTCAGCCTCCAGAGTAGCTGGGACTACAGGCACATGCCACCATGCCTGGCTTATTTTATTTTATTTTTAGTAGAGACAGGGTTTCACCGTATTGTTTAGGTTGGTCTGAAACTTGTGACCTCAAGTGATCCACCCACTTTGGCCTCCCAAAGTGCTGGGATTACAGGCAGGCATGAGCCACCGTGCCTGGCCCTATTGCCTTTCAGGAAGGTTTTTGGAGTGCGCTGAAGGTTGGGGAGGGTCCACATTCTCTACCTTTAAAGCTTTCTATTTAGTATCCCTCTGAATGCTGGCTTCAGTTCAGTGGATAATGGGGGGGGTCAGGCTGGTTGCATTTTTCCATTTTGTGGTATCAGAATTTGAAAACAAGATCTGCTCCAAGGGGAGGGACAGGTCCCACCAGTAGAGACAAAAGGATGTTTTGCCAGTTTGCAAACAGAGCACGAGGTGCTGAAGGAGCGGTGCTAAGTGGTAAGTGGAACATCCAAGCAAGCTGTCACTGGGGAAGTCCTGCAAAGTCTCACAGGTGGTACCCCATGGGCTGGCCCATCACAGCACGACAGAGCCTGAGACTAGGCAGTTTGTGGTGCTCCAGGCAGTGGAGCATGAAACTGGGCTCAAGTAGGCCTGGCAGCTGACAGAGGACCCAGCCTCTGGACAGGGGATCAGAGTTGCAGATTTAAAGGAGCTCTCAGACAGAAACCTGGGAGTCAAGGAAGGCAGGGGAGTACAATAAGGACCAGCTGTTGAAAATGTGGCACAGGTGGCTACAAAAATAATAATCCCCACAGATGATAATAATATAGATAGCTAACACTTATTGATGCTGACAGTATGTCAGAAAAAGTCTCAGGTCCTTCACACATTTTAACTCTATTGATTCTTAAAGGCTGGTTCTGCTATCATTCCTGCCTTATGAGGGAGTAAACCAAGTCACAGGAAGGTGGAATAGCATTACAGAGCCACACATCTAATTGGTGGTAGAATCGACATCTTAGTCCAGGCATTTTGGGTTAAAAAGTCTGTGTGCTTATCCTCCAAGCTATCCCACCTTTAAGTACTAAAAGGTGACACAAAATAAATAGAATCTTTACAGTCTATTGGAAAGGGCAAAAGCTTTGAGCTTGCGAGAGGTAAGGGTTTGGATCTCACCTCTACCATTTGTTATTTCTGACATTTTGGGAAAATCATTTGATTATCTTAGACTTGCTATATCATCTGTGGAAGGGGGGAAATGCCACTCACCCCATTAATTTTGAAGAACTAACTGAAATAATAGATATAAACTAATTAGACTGCATCTGGCAGGAAGCTGCCACTCAACAAATATCTGTTTTATTTCATTCTCTAAATGCCCATTAATATAGAACTATTTCAGCTCCTCCTGATTGGGAATAGGATTATTCCAGGGCACAAGTCTGGGCTAAGCTTGAAATAATCAGGGAGGCCACAGGTTTCAACACCTGTGAAAAGAAGGATACATAGATAGATGATAGATAAACAGACAGATAGACAGATAGATAGATAGATAGATAGATAGATAGACGGACAGATGAAAGATGCCACCGGCTGTAGTGAGAGGTGAGACAGGGCCTGTCTGTTTCTTGCCTGCTTACCCTTAAACAATGTATTGCTTTATTCTATTAATTTACAGAAAAATGTGCTGGCAAGTGCTTTTGTGTACAGCTAATTCAGTCAATGGAACTTTGCCCCTTAAATAGGTAAACTAATGCTCATTTGAGAAACAATAATTGGCAAATTTAAAAATTATGCATTTTTATGAACATGTTAATCTTTTGCTTTTAAGATTATTTTGCTTTCAATAACTTTCTTAGTACTCAAGAAAACTAACTGAAATGATTCTAAGCTTGAATTTCTATAATTATACTTGAATTTCAAAGCCTACCTTGTATATGATAGTGGCCAGGGCATAAATATTACATCCTATCCCCAGTCAAGGCATGGATACCTGCACCATCTTTATATGAGAAGCGTCCACCCAATTCTGACTATAGAATGTCATGATCATTCTTTCCACCCACAACTTTTTTGGATCTTTAGCTACAAATAACATTTAAAGCTATTACTCTATGTACTTTTTCTGTACTTAAAAATTTTTCTTGATACAAACAGCCATGTGTTTGCTGTAGAAAAATTGGATTACATTAGGCACAGAAATTAGAGAAAAATCACCCATAATTCCAGTACTAAATAGTATCAAATTTTGATATATATCCTTCCAGATTATTTTCTATGCATGTTTAGGCATGGTACAGAAATGGGATCATACTCTACATACAGTTTTGTAATCTGTGCTCCTCACCTAGCTATTTATTATAGTAAACACCTATATATTCATATACATTATCATCTGTAATGGCCTCATTCCATTGCATTTTTATAGCGATACTATTTTAGGTAATCTGCTATTGTTAAGTGTTTAATTTATTCACATTGTTTTTATTATTATGAACAAGGCTTTGACCATTATCTTTGCACATCTATCTGTGTATCGTTTTTTTTTTTTTTTGTACTGATTCAAAGGGCATGCATGTTTATCAGGCTTTTGATGTATTTGCCAAATACCTGTCTAGAAATAGTGTGCTGATTTTACTCCCTCTGGCAATAAATGAGTGCCTCAAAACTGGGTTATTTTTTTCTTTTTATGTACCATGTGATAGACAAAATAGGGCAACTTCTTATTTTATTTTTTTATTCATTTGTTTACTCACATGGTTGATTTTTCCGTATCATTAATTTAAAATGTTTAATTTATCTGTTTTTTGTAAATTCATGGCTCTTTTCTCTCTACTGGGACATATTTATTTTCTTTACTAATTTTAAGAGTTCTCCATGTTGTACCTCTTTAACTATAAAAGGTGTAATATGTAATATTTTCCAGATTGTCTTGTGTATTAAAATTTTTTGATATATAGAAGTTTTCATCTTAGAATTAATTAAATCACAGGCTGGGCATGGTGACTCACACCTGTAATACCAGTACTTTGGGAGGCCAAAGCAGGCAGATTACCTGAGCCCAGAAATTTGTGACCATCCTGGGATCCATGAGGAAACGCCATCTGTACAAAAATAAAAAAACTAAAAATTAGCCCAGTGTAGTGAGCTGCACCTGTAGTCCCAGCTACTAGGGAGGCTGAGGTGGGAGGATCACTGGAACCCAGGAAGCAGAGGTTGTGGTGAGCCAAGATCGATTGCCCCACTGCACTCCATTCTGGTGGAAGTCTGATATACTTATATTGACTATCATCTACAGTAGAGGGAAATGTACTGACTGAAATTTAGATATGGTTAAACAATGTGGCTTTTATTTCATGTAGCAAATTTTCTAGCTCTAGAGCCATTGTTCCCATTGATGAGGTGGGCAAAACACCCAAACTTTAATTCATTTCAGAATAGTTTTTTTGGATCAGTATTCAAATAACTGAAAGTTCAGCAATATATCAGAACTGTTTTTCTCCTCTTCAGTGACTTTCAGTGTCTTCTCTAAAACATAAAATAACTTCTGGGTACAGGAGAAAACTTAAATATCCCGGTTTTATACTTACTAGCTGTGTAATTTTGTGCTGATTATTTAACCTTTCTCTGGCTCAATTTCTTCATCTGCAAATTGGATATTAAAATTGTAACTATTTTACAGAATTTTATGGGAATTAACTAATATATTTTAAGTGATTAGGACATTTCCTGGCACATAGCAAATACCCCATAACTGTTTGTAGTTCTAATAATAAAGTTGTGATTATTCTCATAGTGTTAGGAGTGAAGTGGACTTTGTTTCATGTGCCATTTTCCAAATGAGTGCTCTTGGGATGATTTGTTGTCTGTCTCTCCTGCCTCCACTTTGAAGTGTCTGAAGCTGGTTTAATACTGTTATTCTGTTCTCTTGGCAAAAAGAAAGAATAGGAATTAAATCTGTCTTTGCTGACTAGATTGGCACCCAAATCTTGCTAAGAGTATGAAGTCTCTTTCCTTTGTAATATTTATGAATGAGCTGATCAGTAACAATATCTTGGTATGATATGGTATGTTGTGACATCATTTTCATGCTAGCATAGTTTGGATGAGTTAGAAACTGAAAGACCCTTTTAACACTAAGCTTCTTTCATTCAGCTACTTCTATTTCAGACATTAAATTTGGTTTTACTTTTTCATTTATATGCTTTAGCTTATATTACTTCTTTAGTGAATTAAAGACGTTTTTTTAAAGAGAAAATTCCAGCTTCTCAAGTACCATTGTCCTTTTGAAAAATTGTACTAATAAGCCCTGAGATGATTAAAGGGTAGCCAGATCCTTAGAAAAGAAATTGCCATTTTCCATTTTCACTAAAAAGTTCATTTATTAGCACAATAATATTTATGAGATTTTGCTGTTTTGCAATCCCTCATTCATCCCTCATCACCATTATGAATGAAGAGAGTGCAAAATCTAATTCCAGGTGCCAGATGGGTGCCACAAAAATGGCAATGATTCAGCACAGGCTCCAGTTAGAGACACCAAGTTCTGAACAGCTATTTGGATAAGCAGGAGATCTTGGTGAACTCAGGTGAATTTTCTTCTGTGTGTCAGGTCCTCCACTTGTTCTTTCTCTATATTAAGAGCCTTTTAAATTTGCCAAGAAGCTTGGTATCTGCTTGGTCCTAGCAGTTAAGAGTGGGTGTTAAAATTGACATCTTGCCGGAAAAGTGATGGGTTCATTTTGAGGCTCATTGAATGAGTACTTGAAGAAGGAAGCATCCAAGTGAAAAGGATTTCAAATCTCTGGGTATAAGGTTTAAAATGTTCATTTGACCTTTATTAATGGCTGTTGAAAAGCTTAGGCATGGACACAGAAACTGAAGATACAATCTTGTTCTATCCTTGAGTGTCTTTATAATTAGGACAGGCTTCTCTCATTTTGTGGCAGTGTTTTAACAGCAGACTAACAATCCTGGGAAGAGTAATTTTGAATGCAACAGTTTTGCAGCTTTAGTAAAATCCAGACCTCCTAAGAAATCCAATGCTTGATTACTCTCAGATGAGAAGGATAAGCCATAGTTCGAGGCTCTTCACTGCACCACCAATAGGTTATATAATAAATTTTGAGCTCCCCATCCTACATTTCGAAAGATTAATTCTAACTGTGATTTGCCTGGATTCTTAGAGCTCACTGAGGCTCTTGGTGTTAAAGACATGACAGGAGACACAGTGACATAAAGCTCACATTTAAGGGATGCCTTGTTAGGTACAGTGCTTATATATGCTGACATGCAAGTTCATCATCTAGTTTATACAGTAGTAGCCTTGCAATGTAAGTTTCAATATCTACATTTATCTTGACCCTAAAATTGACATGCAGAAGGGTTAAGTAGTTTTTCATGGCCATAAAATTAGAAAATGACCAAAACAGAATTTGACTCCAGCTATGATTGATCCCAAAACAATATTCCACTGTTTAGTTTTGTCTCTTCATCTCTCTGAATCAACATCTCTTATGTAAATTACCTTTGTTTAGGGGATATCTTAGAGTTCTTGTTTTACAATGGGGTGAGGAGAAAATATCTCTTTAAGAATGAAAGCAATTAAAACAAGGGTACTCCACTGAGGGAGCTGAGTTTATTCTATCACATATACACTGAATATGAAAGAAAAAGAGTATATGGAAAATGATTCTCTAATGGCAGAAAAATATTATAATTTATGCTCTACTATGTCTCGATTTTGTTGCTTATCTTTAATGTCTTTAATAAATTGGTAAAACAGTAAAACTCTTGAAAGAAAATCCAAAATTCGTTGCCCAGCTCTTTTTCTGCTGTTATTTTATTTTTCACATCAAAAAGCCAGTTGCTCCTTATCATAGATCAGAAAGTTGCTCCGGACTAAGGGGCATGTACAGTTTTCAATTAGTGAGTATTAATGACTCCACCACTGTGGGCTAATTCCCTTGCAAGGATGCTAATGGGCTGTTGCTTCCTAAGAGAGGATTGAGAGGCTTGATTTCTACTCGTAGTCTTTGGTTTCTTGGCTGTGTTATTTTCCTTGTTTATGTTCCTTTTAATTAACATTGAATTTCTTCATTTTATGCCTTGCTTTTCTTCTGTTTGTACAGTCTGCAGGCAATGACTCCTTGGGTAGCACTTTTTAATTAGGGAGAAATAATAGCTTGAGGGTACTTCATGAGCTACTTGGTGGTGCGACATTGTTCTACTGAAGCCCCATTAGAACAACTTTTATGTACCTACTTTAAGTAAGATCTGCATGATGCTCTACCAATTCCTCTCTTGTCTCTTTTATCTTTACTTTAACTCTGGTTTATTTTATTCACATTCACATTGTGTCCCAAATAATCTAAGCCAAGAGTATTATTAGATTTTAAAATAATTTGCTTGTATTTTTCTTAAGGAGACCATTCACAGTAGCCTTTTGGGAAAATAAAAATTAGGATTCATTGCTGATTGATTAAATAGAAGCAGCTAAAGAACCAAAGGGTATGTTGACTTTAAAAAGGAACTTCTGAAAGTATCTTCTCATTATTATCCAGAGATAATAATTTTGCTCCTATAGCTCAGATTGAGAAAACTATACATAATAGAATGCAGGATCCATAACATGGATTCTCTTTCTCAATTTCTCACTATTTTTCTCTCTCACCTTTCCTTTTCTCTTTCAGCTGCCTATTCCTATCTATCTGTCTACCTGTCATCTATATATCTATCTATCTATCTACCTACCTACCTACCTATCATCTGTCTATCTTGTTTTTGCTAGAGAGGCAGAATGTTTCATGTTTTAGAACCGAGTTGATCTCATGATACAAAGTACAGACTATGATTTGTAAATAATGATTTGTAGACCACAGTCTGTGCATACATTCCACAACCCTCAATCAAATGCCATTTCTAACACTTCCCAAACTTACAAGTATTCAAATAGCAGACTTTACTTTGAGACAGAAAATCATTAAAAAGAAAAAGAGACTCAATGCCTTGATGAACTCCACTTTTCTTTGTAGATAGTAAACAGCTTGCACCAGAGATTTTATGGGATCATCTTGCTATGTATGATTTTATTTTCCTCATGGTGACTCATGAAATTTTATCCTGAGGCTCTGAATGGATCTGTTATAGCCAAGCTGATGATGACACATCTCAGAGGCTCTGTCCATATTGGGCCTCACGCCAGCAATCTACACACCATGCTGTCCTATGATTCACAGGACAAAACTGCTCTAAACACCTCCCACTGCCCAGGTGGGAAAGGCACCATAATGAGGTAGTGGGAGGGTGTGTGGCTAGGAAAGTTGCTCAAGGGAAGCTTTTGTTGTAACTTTCTTCTCTGCTGCAGAAGGCTAAAACCAAAGGAAAGTATTATCAAGCAACAGACCCTACATTTATGAGACAGTAATTAGAATGTCCCTGGACTTTTAATTAGGGTGAAGAGTTGTGTTTTAGAGAGCTGCAGTTATTTTAGGTTAGGGGAAAGGGCATAAAGCATGGAATCCTGGGAGGAAAAGTAATTAATTTATAGCAAAATGACTGAGCTGTGCAATTTTGAAATACTGGTCAAAGTGAGTGTTTAAAGAGTGGGCACTTTGGCATTTCCATACCCTTGGGAGTGAAGAATTAGGCTATTTGGGGAGCCAAATTATATGCTTTTATTTCCCCAGATGTCATTTATTTTATAATAAATTTGTACTGAAATAAAAAGTGGCTTGTGTTCTCTTATGTAAGTGTGACCACCTGCATGCTATTCATTCAATGGGCATTTACAGCATACTTTATAGGTGTGGAATTTTACAGCTGCTTTTCTGCAAAGACAGTTCTGACTAGATGCATAAAGGAGATGAAAGGAACCATAAGAGTCTACCTTCATGTTCCTTTCCCTCTATGTGGGGAAAAACATCAGTGTATGAAATGGCATTTGAATAACTTAAAGAGAAGTGTTCACAAGAGCAGAATAACTCAGAACAGGCTTTGAGGCCATTAGGTGCATGAATCACTTGCTGCCTCCTAGGGGGTCCCACACCAGCTATTTCTAAGATTCTGTCAGAGCACTTAGTGTATTGTGTTGTCTCTGTCCTCCACTAGACTGAGAGTTCCATGTGAAGAGAGATTTTTATCATATTTATCTCTGCATCGTTGGACCTTAGCACAGTTCATTACATGCCACAAGTGCCCAGTAAATGTCTGGTGAATGAATTAGCAAAAGAGATTGCTGTTATCATTTTGGAGGAAGAGAAGGGAATAGAATGATGGTTTTATATGGGCATAAACTGCAAAGGAAATGATTTGATTCTTTTCCATCTAGAGACAAACTATGCTTTTCTTCTTATAATTCTCTGTTCAATTCAGCAGAGATCAGTAAACATTTACTAAAAATATTTTATGCTGTGATTGTATATATAAACATGAAATGTTTTCTAACCTCAAGGGACTTAGAGACCAGGGAAAAACTGGTAGTGACATAAAATTAAACAGATCATTCTGATGTAATTTGACAAATATACTGTGGGAGGCATTCATGAAGCATTATGGAGGGAGAAAAAAGGGATATTAGGTCAGGCTGGCAGTGGGAGTGGGTCTGCGATATTGGGAGAATCAGGAAAATCTTCCAGGAGGAGATAATACCCGAGTTGAGTCTTAAAGCAGGAATTCCCAAAGAAATGAAGGGCATGGCTATGGGGTAAAGGAAGAGGGGGGAAAATCCAAGACAGAGGACATGGAGGTGAGGAACCATATGACGTATGCAAATAATTACAAGTGGTTTATTACAGCAAGTGAGTGAAACAATGCTGTGTGAGAGGGCAAGGGATGACACTGCAAACAGCAGACAGGGTGACTCCTACTTACCATGTAAAGGAAATTGATTTGGACTTTATACTGTAGGAGATAGGCAGCTATTGATAGATTTTAAGGTGGACTTCAAGTAGGCAGTGTTGGTGACAAGAACAACTATTAGAAAGTGCCTGAATTTGTGTACATAAAAGTCTGGAAGACTATAGTAGTGGTAGACCCCTCTCAGTGTATGAAATATGTATGTTGGGGGCTAAGGCATATACATGGCAACTAAAACAATGAAAACTAAAGGATTATCAAGAAATATAGAACAGAGGCTCCCAAGTGCCAATCAACAGTATGGTGTTCTTGACCCTTCATGATTATTATCTGGGGTATTGGTCAAAAGTAGATTTCTGAGTACCTCTCTTCGAAGTTCTGATTCATTGGTGGAGTCAGCCATCTGCATTTTATGGCATTTCCGGGCTCATTTTGATATGTCATCACATTTGGGAAATGCTGATAAAAATGATATCAATGGTATCACCCATATTTTAGATGTGGACAAAATAAGACCCCATGAAGTAGAAAGAAGTAGAGCACTCAGTTGAAGAACCAGCAGAGGACAGAGGAAGAAGGAGTTTCTAGAAGGAAAAACAATGCAATGCTAGAGAATTCTAGTATGATAACTTGTGAGGAGTTTATTAGATTTTGTGATATTGAGGTCTAGGACCTTTGGAGAAAGTAGTTTAAGTGTAGAAGGAGTAAAACTTGGTTGCATTGAGTTGAGGGGTAGATGGTGGGAATAAGGAGGTAAAGAAAGTTAATAGACTTTTTTTTTTCAAATAACTTGATTTTGAAGAGGAAGAAAATGCTATCTGGAGGAGGGAGAATGTAGGGTTATAAGGATAATTTGCTTTTTACAAGAGGAGAGACTCCAGAGAGTATTTAGATCTTGAGGGGAGAGAGCCAGTTAGAGTTAGAGCAGATGGGGGAGGAAAAATAGGTGAAGGTAGAAGACAGGACTCCTCATAGGAGGAGAAACACCTCACTCATCCTCTCAGACAAGAGTAAAGAAGGTAACGGAGAGTAAGCTGGGTGAGGAAGGAAGCCAAGGCATAGTGGAACCTGAAGATTTTCCTTTTATAGACACCATTACTAGATCTGAAAGAAAGAGGCAAGTTAATTGACACCCAAATGGAGGACGAAAATAGCAAAATCAGGGACAACTTAATTTTAGCCTTCTATTTTCCTACTGGGCTTTTCTCCGGTCTGCAGATTCCCAAAAGACAAAGGCTAACACTGGGTGTGAGATAGATGCATTCAAAAACAAATAAATGAGAAAGCAATTTAACAATTCCCCTAAGAAGAATCTAGCACTTTTGTTTGTACTCTGAAGTAAGATGAGATGATAAAGAAATTGTTTTACATTCACTCAAATACTTTCTTTTAATCTAACTTTTAAGTATTTTTTCTAAGTCTTGGAAATTTGAGAAGCCAAGAAACGTAGAAATGAGACAGAACTACCCAAAATACTGTACCTAAATATAACTACTAATATTTTGCTAATTTTTTAAAGTCTTTTCTCTGTGCATAACATTTTATAGGATAATACTACATATACAACTTTAATCCTACCCTTTTCACTTAATAACACGAGCTTTTTCTCATATATTGAAATATCTTTCAAAATATATCATTTTAATTACAAGTACATCATGAAGTTTCTCATATTTTATTTAGCAATTTCTTTACTATTTGATATATCTAAATTGTTTCCAGATTTTCATTATTTTAAGTAGTACTGCTAGAATACTTTTGCATACAAAGCACTTTCCATATTACAAGTTACTTCCTGAATTATGATATAAAAGTGTATAATACCATTAAAGCTTTTGGTACATATTAGCAAATTCCTATCCAAAGACTTATGTCATTTGGAAAGTTAATGAGCAATATATGAAATGCATATCTAATTATATATACACCATTTTCAAGTATTTTATTTTTAAAAAGTAAAATAATTTTTAAGCAAGACAAATCTTGAGATTTTAATTTTCGTTTCATTCATAAATAATGAGATTGAATGTATCCCACATTTTGATATCATTTTATTTCTAATTTTGCACAATTTCTACTTATCAACTAAAATGTTCATTTTTATGGATTGATACCTCTAATTTTTAATATATTTTGTAAGTGGTACAATTTTATGTTACATATGAATGCTATGGCAAAGGCAAAATAATGATAACAAATTGCTTTCAAACATATATATATATATATATATATATATATATTTTTTTTTTTTTTT
>NW_016107570.1:1370139-1403217 GCF_001604975.1 Cebus imitator | reverse complement strand
TTTTTTTAAATGGAGTCTTGCTCTGTCACCCAGGCTGGAGTGCAATGGTGTGATCTCAGCTCACTGCAGCCTCCATCTCCTGGATTCAAGTGATTCTTCTGCCTCAGCCTCTCGAATAGCTGGATTACAGGTGCCTGCCACCACACTGAGCTAATTTATATATTTTTTTAGTAGAGACAGGGTTTCACTATGTTGGCCAGGCTTGTCTCAAACTCCTGACCTCAGATGATCCACTTGCCTTGGCCTCCGAAAGGGTTGGGATGACAGGTGTGAGCCACCATGCCTGCTAGACTAGATGTTATATTTTTGAATCATACAACTTGCAGTATGGAAGAGAGTTTACAGTGTACCTTATTCAACCCTGTATTGTTAGTTCATTTTCATATTGCTCTAAAGAACTGCCCAAGACTGGGTAATTTATGAAGCAAAGAGGTTTAATTGACTCACAGTTCTGCATGGCTGGGAGGTCTCAGGAAACTTACAATCATGTTGAAAGGCAAAGGGGAATCAAGGCACCTTCTTCACAAGGAGGCAGGAAGGAGAATGAATGCAGGAGGAACTACCAAATACTTATACAACCATCAGATCTTGTGAGAACTCATTATCATGAGAACAGCATCGGGGAAACTGCCTCCATGATCCCACTACCTCCATTTGGTTTCTCCCTCGACACGTGGGGATTCAGGGAATTATGGGGATTACAATTCAAGATTAGATTTTGGGTGGGGACACAGCCAAACCATATCAAGCCTCTAGTTCAAGAAGCAGAGATTAAACACATAAAACAATTATTGGAAAAAAAGGTTAGCTAGCAGACGATTTTGTGGTACAACATACTTTTTGTTATTGGACTTCACAGTAAGTAGAAATCTATGTGACTTGGAGCAGCAGGGGAAGTTGTTATTAGAAAGAAGAACTTTTGCTGGACTTTGAATAGAAAGAGTTCCGTAAAATGAAAAGAAAACAATAAAAGGGCATGAATCTAAGGCCAAGAGGTAGAAATGGACATGTCTCAGGTGCTGCAGAGTTTAGACCAGACTGACGAGGGGAGAGGGCTGTTTTTGGGAAATAGAGTGTGAGATGAAGTCAAATTAAACATGGAAATCACAGATCACTTTACTCTTCTAGTTGAAACACATCATTCTGGGGTTCCTACTGAGCATAAGCTACAACCTGATTATACAAGGCCATCCTTGTAGTTACAAGTAGATTGCACTGATTTTGACAAGTTTTAAGATGTTAAACTGTGCTGGGAAGACTACAAGATATATCTGGGTTGACTTATGGAACTTGTTTTAGGAAAATCAATGCACAGGACAATATCATCAGCTGGACACAGGACTGGGCATGGAATACAGAGTCCTCTCATTATTGTGTTGTCCCAAGCAGTTCTGTGATCTTAGGCTACTTATGTTCCCTATACTTCAATTACCCTGTTTGTACCCTATGCTCTTCTAGATCTCAGATTCTACAGCCTCTGGCAAGAGCTCTGATCAATCATAGCCTCAGATAAAGAGCACCCTAGAGAAAAGAGAGAAAATGTAAATAGCGGGAAATCTCTATTGTCATCTTTAGATCTGGACTAATAAGTCCATTCTTTTCATTCACAATACTAGAAGGAATGAGGAGGTATCCGGAACTTTCTTCCTTTGTTTCTACCACAGATGTACCAACTGAAGCAGATGATCAAGTTATCTATGTTATGTGTGTAGAGAGCAAATTAGTGGACATTTAAGAGCCCAAGGCAATAGTTCAAACTTTCCCGTGAAAAAATCTGTTTTTACATCCTTGTATGTTTCTTTTCTTTTAACTTTTTGACTATTTTATTCTTGCATTGACTCCTCCCAATTTCTTTCCTGCAGCTACTCTGGTGAGTAAACCTTGATAAATTAAGCCCATTTTTATTGTTTTTATTATATTCCTGTGGAGTTGTCTTTGATTTTGATCAAGCTTCTCTTTGTATACATGCCACATGCATTCATTCTTCATTTAGATTAGAATCTAATTAAGGGAAGGAAGTGCCAAGTTTGGTTTCATTTTTATGTCAACTTTATGCAGCCCTAGAAAAATCTATCTTTTGATGAGTTGGAGACAATAATAAGTTAGAGACAAAGCTAATCCATTACACCTTGATCATTCATAGGCAAATGCACCCAAGCAATTCTTTCCCTTCACATCAAGAAAATGTGTTGTTTATCTGAGAGCTCAGTACTGTGCCTGGCACACATAAGGTTTTTAAAAAACTTTCTAAAACCCATAATCTTTTTAAAACCAATGTATCTGAGTGGCTTTATAATTCAGCAGTCACTACATGAACTGATTTACTATGTAGAAGAAAAAAATATTAGTTCAAAAAAAGGGGAAAAAATAAAGAATTCTTTTTAAACACATAAAACATGTCCTGTTCAATAGCTTCTCTAATATTTGTGGATTATTGGAACCCCTTTCACTCTTATATTTAAGGGTGTCATTCTGTATGGGGACATTGGCTGTTTCAATACATAGAATTATATTTGCAGGGAACTTAAAGTTCCCAGAAAACTTTCTGAGATATTATCTGATTAATCCCCATAACAACCCTGTGAGGTGGGTTATGGAAATATGAGGGAAAAAAGGATAGGGATTTTCCTAATACCATACAGTTTGTGTGTATGATGTAGCAATAAAAGTAGAACTTATGTTTTTCTGATGACCAGTCTAAGCCATTTTCTGCTCTATAAATCTTTAATCTCTAGAATAGAACCTATCTTAATTCCCTCATCCTTGCATCGACACAGCAAATTTATGCAGGTTCTCCAGCTCTAATTCCATCTCTGAATATTCCAGCACTATCTGTCTTACCCACCTCCTCTCTTCATTTTTATTTCTAAAGTGTTCTCCCTGCAGGAGCTGACTCTTCCTTCTTTCTAATTAACGTTATGTGGAAACTCCTATCATAATGAAATTGCACATGTGAGTTTTCTCTCGCCTGGCTTGCTTCTCCGTGCTCCTGGAGGGAGAAAGCTTTTCTGTAGTCTCACCACATTATCTGTGCTGAGAGAGAAACTTATAGGAACTAAGATAACTGCCTTCCTAAGAGTCAACCTTTTTATGAAACATTCTTTAGTTTAGGCACAGCTTTGATATTTGCAGAGGTTACCACTTGTTGACAAATAAAACTCACTGGTTCATGTTATTGGCAGCAAAGTCTTATGGAAGAATAGTCAAAAACATGGACTTTAGAGGCAGACAAATCAGGTGTGAATCCTGGCTCTCCTATTTCCTGGGCAATTTACTTCATTCGTTGGTGCTGATTTCCTCTTTTGTTCAGTGGGATAACACATGAACAATGTCTACCTCACAGGATTATTGGAAAGTTTAAAGATAATTATAGATAATTTTTTCCAGATAAATGAGATAGCAGGACATGCAATCCTCTTCATAGACTGCAGAGCAAACCTGTGTGGCACATTTGCATTTCTTCTTCATCTCCACTCTCCTCCCTGCCCTACACTGGGGGACTTCGTGCCCTGGAAGGCTGACCAATGAAATGTACATCTTCCTCCTTTGCCCTCCTGCTTGCTTGTGTTTGGTTAGTGGGAAGTCCTAGCAAAAGAGAGATGGAGAAAGCAAAATGAGACTGTGTGCATCTTCTTATCTCTTTCCTTTCGGGGTCACCTGAGGCTAGCTGTGTCCCAGAGAGGAACTTCACTTTTCGAGGCAGCCTACTCTGTATGATGCTTTTTCCTAAGTATGGGCAACCCATCCCTCTTAGGGTAAAAACTTTGCTATTGCTAGTTCCAGGTACTGTGCCATCCTTTGCAGATTCCTCTGCCATATCAACATCTCTTTAAACAGCCTCTTTGATAAACCTGCTGTAAATGATCCTAATATAAATATGCTGTCTGTTTATTCCTGGACCGTAACTGATAGATTATTCATACTGGTTACTGGAAAGTAGATCTGCCTACAGACATATTATTTGAGAGAGGTTAGCATTTTTAGGAGAAAAAATAAGAGTGGGCAGTTGTTGCTTGCCATTTGATGCTAAGAGGAAAAGAAGGTAATGATGATGGATAATGATAAAGAAATGATGATGATGAGCTCCATATACCTCCTATGAGCCAAGCATTCTCCTAGACAATCCTTTTTACCTCATTTATTTTGAAAACACATATGTGTTCTTGCCTTTCTTTTGCAGATCTGGAAAAAGTTCAGAGGGATCAAATAATGTACCTAAGAGCTACATAGAATGCCAGTGGAGAGCTGAAATTTCAAACTATGCCTACTTGGTACGATAGTCTGTGCCCTTTTAGTGAGGCTGGATGACTCCTAGCTATACAGGCTGAGAAGAGCCATCCCATCATCAGTCAGTTTTCAACTGAATCTCTTTGCCTATTCAAATTTCTCTAAGTTATAAATTCCTGTAGGAAAGTATCTCTTAATGATGGTCTTCAAATGATTTCAAGGCAATTTTTTTTAAACCTGGTTAATTCAGCAAAGCTTATCAGGTCAAATCCATTATTTGTCTGATTTGACTGATTTGTTAATTATTGAGTCGCTAACCCAGTAGGGCAACTATTACACGGTTGTCCCTAAGACTACTCCTTAAATACTGGATGAATAATTAAATATTTTGAATGTTTTTCTCTGATACTATATAAGCTTCCCACAGCTGTTATCCAAAGTTTGTTTTTCCCTAAATATGGAATATTTTGTTCACAGTTTGTATTATTTCTGTCCAATTCTTAAATGAAATGAGTAACAGAATTCTGCATTTTCTGAGACCTATAGGATACTAATTTGTAAAGGTGATTCAATTCCTCATGGTATACTAGCTGAGGACTTTCCATTTGTGGATCAGCTTCTCACTCCAAATCCTACTCCTTAAAAAAAAAAGTCCACACACACTCAGAAAAACAGTATTTATCTTAGCAACTCACATTTGATTGTGCATTTTTCTTTAATCTTCAGGCAAGCATTTCTATCAACCTTGGAACAAGGCTTTGTCCCTTGTTTCCTTTTGAGTCCCCAAGTTGCATCTAGAGATATTCTTAGCTGTAGTGACCTTTATTTCTCTGTTTCTACCTCTACTTTGCTGGTGTGGGACCTCTGACCTCCCTCAAAGTATCTTCCTTTTATTTTGAGAAGACTTGAGAAGGTGACTCACATATATTCCAAACAAGTATTTTCAGCCTTTAAAAAGTTGTGTTCCCTACAGTCTTCTCCACTTTCATTTTGTATGTTTTTTCAAAAAAATTATATATGGTTACTTTTTTTTTAAATCTTTTAAATGTCTAATTTATACTACTTAGTACTTTAATATTTTTGGATCGTTTTGGCAGAAGCAGTTCCTTCAGACCTTGGTCACTGTTACTTTTTTCCTTAAGTCTCAGACACCTGTTTTTTGAGAAGCTTAGAACAAACCCAAATGATAGAACTACATGCTGCTGTTAGCATCAGCCTACACCTACAATATTAGCCTAAACCTGCAATATCAGAGTTTTTGTGGTTTGACCAAGCCTTTTGTCCCCTTTCCCTTACAGTAAGTTCTTTCAGCCCACATGCAAATATACCTTATACATATGTAGGTTGTGTCCAGATATAGCAGAATATCATAAATGAACACAACATATACAGCTGTTCAATTTGTTCTTTCCTCAAAACTCAAAACGTAGAATCTTCATTGTAGTGTCTAGGAGAAAGTGAAGATTAGTTAGGTAATGAGGATATCAATGCCATTCGAGTGGCAATTACTCTGGAATATTCCTTGAAATAACAGTTACTGCTTAACAATTACTGCTTATACTTCTTGTTTTCATCTTCTCAAGCATTCCTTACAACCACTTGGAACTAAAGGGGTAGAGAACTCACTAAATTTACTGAAGAGTCATTGGGTTGGCTTCAAGGTACTATTTATTATTGTCAGTGAAACAAGAGGCAAAGATGCAGTGGTTTAGAGGGCCCTTTTCTTCAGATGTAGTTAAGATTCCTCCAGCAGTGGATCACCTTAGTGACTCTTTAGTGACAAATTGTTGAGTCTGTAGCTGTCCCAACAAGAATCAACACATACACAACTCAGTTTGCATCTTTATTTCGTACACATAACTTTAGGTATGGCTACCATATCTATTTTTTTTTACAGCCACTAAAAATGTAGACTTGAATATTTAATGGAAAAACAGATGGTGCTTGAAATCTGTAATTTACATTTAACAAAAGTTGTTTTGGAAATGTTGCTTTTGTATACTTTTTTATTGCTTCAAACACAGCACCATTTTAGCCTGTTCCAATGAATTATTTAAGAATTTCTGTCCTAGTCTAAGACAGCATTTCAAAGTGCACATGTTAATCACATACTTGATTAAACATTTCTTTCCTTTTCTTTCCAGCATTCCAGTTGGCTTTTGAGTGGATACTTGTTGCAGTGAGAGCATCGACACTGGAAACACTAGTGCAAATTTTAATTACTTAAAACACCACAATGAAAAGAAATACCTGTGATTTGCTTTCTCGGAGCAAAAGTGTAAGTAACTTTTGTTTTCATCTATTTTCTAAACATATGTACCTACAATATTTTACTTTTTGTTTTGGATTTTAAGACTGTGCTATCATGATTACGCTTGTGGGAAACCTTAGTTAACTTTCAGTTCTCTGACTGTACACAGCTTATTAACAAATGAAGATTTGTTTGTCTGTGTGACCTGGTTAGCATTTGATGAGAATTCTCTTTCAGCTAGTTTATACCTTACCATTCATTCATACAAGTCTACAAGCATGATATTGAACACTCTGATTTTTGAGTGCATGCAGAAAATATATGATTAAAACTTATAATAGAAGGAATTTATGTCTTGAATAGGAAACTTTCTGGGAAAGTCCAAAGCATACATTAAACTTATGTCATTAAGTACTTCAATCAGTCACATTCTGAAAGTTCTTCCCTTCTATGAAATTTCTACTCTGGCATATATCTCTAATTTCCTATTTTAATCTTCCTTTTAAACATTTTAAAGTGAACATCCTCTGAGATCTACTAAAGGTTAAGCCTTCTTTCCAATTACTTAGTGTTCTTAAGCTACCACAGTCATGATACTTTTAAAATGTATATTAGTTTATGGAAAAAAACAAATAGAGCATCTCAAAGAAAGCTACTCAAGGCTAGAATGAAAGCAGACTGTTATTTCCATCAAACAAGCACTAGGAACATATCCCTTTGTTCATTTGCCCAAGGGGGATAAGGCATCCAAACAGATATAGTTGTGACGTAGGAACATTCATTTGAAGGCATCAGAAAAACCCCAAATGCAAACACATTTCTCTAATGTGGGAGCACTTTGAGATATAACCAGTGATTCTAGGGTGATGGCCCAAGGCCATCTTTCATCTTTCCATAGAGTTACCATCCAGCTTTTAAGGGTGAGGCATGAGTATGTGCAAATAAACTATAGTATGCCCAACTGGGTTTGTTAAAAAATGAGGATATGCTAAGAGATATGCCAATCCTTTTACTGAATACTGTGTTTAATAACCAACCAAGAAAATTCAACAAACTCTGAGGAATTGTTCAAATGTATTTGTTTTACTGGTTGGTGTTTGGTTGTATGGATTATTGCATAAAAGAATGGTCCGTTGCTTTGAGCCTGGAATCCCTTTTATAATCATACAAAATTGCTCATTGTAATAGGAGGTGACCTGCATACCAATTGCCCAACTGCAATCACATCTTTCTCTTACTGAGTTTTCTTACTACAAATTAAATATGAAAGCAAACCATTCATATAATGTTTCCTTCTTTTATTGCATTTCAGAGACATATGATCTAAAAGAATATGTAAAGGCAAAATGGAGAATATTTCTAATAATTACAAATATGTCATCAACCATTGCCCTATTCTTGAAGGAAAACATTCTAAAAGCAAATGATTAACTAAGCCATGACTTTAAGGAACTGAAAGTACTTAATGATGCTTGGAGATTTCCTATTCGTATTTGTTTAATGCAAAAAATTTTATCTTGGTGGAAAGGCTCAAGCTTTCCAGATTAAGAGAACTGAGTTGCCTACATTTGTCCAAATATAAACAGTAGAACTCTTATTTCACTACTTCTTAGCTTCTTGAAAATCCACTGGCATAAAGAAATGCTTCTACTTAATTAAATGACTTTAAGAAGAAGTTAATGTTTATTAGAAAAAAAGATCCAAACTTACTGCCTAGTTAGAAGTTGTCACTTTAGGACTACAAAATTTTATTTTGCTGTGGTCTAAGCGTGTTACCCCCCAACGCTTAAGATTTTGCCATAATGTAACCCAGAATTGTATACTTAGAGGTTGATGTTTCCTGTGTTTGGTGAAGAAAGTTTAAAGAATTAGTTCTCTTTAGAATCTGAGGATGTTTTTCTTTGGCATTATGATGTTTGAAAATCCAAAAAAAGTTTGAAATTTAAGATAGTCAGTGTTCCTCCCTACCTGACTCTCTGTAGGACTTGTATCTTTCATTGTGAAAATTTAAGGCATACAAAAGAGATTCAAAAAAAAAAAAAAGATCATCCTTCAGTTACTCAGGAGGCTGAGGCAGGAGAATTGCCTGAACCCAGGAGGCGGAGGTTGCGGTGAGCAGAGATCGCGCCATTGCACTCCAGCCTGGGTAACANGGAGGTTGCGGTGAGCAGAGATCGCGCCATTGCACTCCAGCCTGGGTAACAAGAGTGAAACTCCGTCAGAAAAAAAAAAAAAAAAAAAGATCAGCCTTAAACAGTCACCTTATTTAGTGAATTCCTCTCATGACAGGGGTTCCAGTGTATCTTGGAAGACCATTTAGTCACTTTTCATCTCAAACAATTCAGGTATAAGATGGGTTGTTAAACTAGGTGAGAGTTCTGTTTCCTACCAGTTATGAGTTTCTATGATTCTGTATCATGTTGTGCTCATTCATAAGTTGAATTGAAGACCAGTTCCCAAATAAATATAAAATCAAGCCATCGGGGAAAGAGAGTATATTAATCAGCTTTGGCTACCATAGCAAAAAACCATAACTAGGTAACTTAAGCAGAAATGTATTTTATCATAATTTGACAGGCTGGGAAGTTCAAGATAAAAACGCCAACCAATTCTGTTCCTGATAAGTGCTTTCTTCCTGGTTTTCTCATGGCCTGTAGACAGCTACTTTTTCCTTGGGTCCTCACATGGCAGAGAAAGAAAGCAAGTTGTCTGATGCTGCTTCTTTTAAGGTCACTAATCCCCTCATTAGGTCCCCACCTTCATGACTTCATCTGATCCTAATTACCTCCCAAAGACACCACCTCCAAATACCATCACATTGCAGGTTAGGGCTTCAACATTTATATTTCAGGGGGACACAAAAATTTGGTCCATAAGGGAGTTTGATATGCTTAAAGGATGGATGATTAATTTTAATAAGTCTCTGTCATATTTAAACCCAAAAGGTAGTGACCAGTATACTGGAATCTGTATGTTCTCCCAATTTGATAACACTGAAAATGATCTGGTCAACATATTTCTCTTCATTTCTTATTTTCTAAATTTTATGTTAGGGACATTCTTACTTATGACTTTGAAGTCTAATAATCTCTTCATAGACCTAGGAGTTAATTTTAATTTTACCAAAAAATGATTTCCCCCTTTCTTCACTATTCTTGGTTTGCTTATTTTATGTTGTTTTTTCGTAATATCCAATTCAATGACATAGGTCTCTGAAGTATCTTGTCCTATCAATGGATTTACTATTCAACTTTTCAGATGTTTATAAATTTCAGAACTGACTATCTGAGTTACCCTTCTTCCCTCTGCTAATGCCTGCTTTCTTACTGGCTTTTAGGTAAGCAGGGGAGGGAAGGAAAGGTACAGACAAGAGGACAGGATATAAACTTTTTGTTGTGATAGTATATTTTAAAATCAAGAGTTAAACAAAAAATTTAAGCATCTTTTTTTCTTTACAATATCCCTATTATTCTCCAAACTCATGAATTTTTATGAATCTTCTCATCTGGAGAATAAACTAGATAAATTTTAATTCTTATTCATTAATGAATTTTCTTGTGTATTGAGTTCTAAACTCTCTTGTAGTCTTTCGCATTAAATTCCCAATTTTCCAGTGAACTGAATCATTTTCTTCCTACCAGTGTCAATATATTCAAGATGTCATCTACTCAATTGGATTTGTTAATTTTCTTGAAGAAATTGCCCTTTATTTGTCTTAGGATTCATTTGGATGCTCTACATTTGGATAAATTTGTCACTCACCAGATGTCTTTAATTGACGTTCCCTGTTCTTTTTTGAAGAATTGTTGTTTAGTGTTCATTCAAAACTGGAAGCAAGTCCTTGGTGTTTTGAAGACACAGGGTATCTGGCACATTCTTTGCATATTGAATTTAAGGCCCACCTAAATAGGTTGTCAGTTTTGAGTCCAGGAGCTAGCAGTCCATCTGGTGAAATTATTCCCAGTAGGCTCCCTAGAATTGCTTATTTTCACAGAAGATTTTAAAAATATTACACAAACTTTATAAACTAAAGTGAGTTTATTCTTTTAAAAAAGGCTTTTTTTTCCATCTGTACTTTTACATTGCTGAGTTTTTAGAAGCAATCACTCACCTAATGACCCAGGGTGCGTTATTTATGCTATTTTATCCGCATTTAAGTGTCCACCTGGAGAGGGCAGCCAAAAAATAAATTTGGAAAAGATGACACATTTTGTTATGACACTTCAGAGCTATCCACATTCATTTTTTCTCACAATTACTCTATAAGATAGAGTATTTTTTATTCATGTGGTTAAAGTAAAATTAACAAATTCCTTCCTAGTTGGGCTTCATTTCTCTGCTATATTCAATCCCACCTAAGCTATGAGGCTGACAAAGCTGTTGCAGCTTAGAATCCTAACAAAGTTAAGGATGTAGAAACTGATTTTTTTTTACTTGTATTCACTCAGTAGTGTCCGAAGAAGGTCAGACATGGCACTGTAGGTAAAAAACCCTTTGAAAAGCACAAAATACAAAACAAAATCAAGTTCCTGCTTGTGTCTTTATTCACAAAAAATTGATACGAGAAGCTGTAGTTTTAGAGATTTTACTCCTTTGGTCCTTACACCTGCCTTCCGGCTTATTCTCCTTCTTTACAAAGTTCTACAAATATTTACTGCATGGTTACTGTGTGTTAGGATCTGGGTATCTAATGCAAGAGACATGTTCTCTCTACCCTCATAGAGCGTATCTGATAACTAAGTTTATTATTTTTATAATTTGTTAAAATTATTTCTCCACCCTGATCACCCAAATCTATCCCATTTTAATCTTTAATTCTTAGTAGGAAGACTGAAGTTCTGTCTCTCTCAAGTCTCTGTGTGCTTGCGCATTATCATGTTGTCAGCACCCTGTTTAGTAGGCATATTTTGAGCTGTGAATAATGTGCCATAATTGACAATTATGCTCATTGTTGCAGAAATGTAGATTATTTCAGAGTGGGTAAAAAGAGTTTTTCTCAGATAATCAACAATAGTATAAGAATAGCCAAGAATATAACTAAATGTGGGTATGACAGGAAAGATCTGAAAGAATAGGGTCTGATCAGCAACTATTTGCTTTGAAATCAATTACACGTCACATGACTATTTTAGTGGCCAAAGCCGATCATTAAATTGTCATCTTGGAAAAATCTCCCCTCTTTTTTTTCTATATTGTGATGGTTTTCTATTTCATTTTTGAAAAATTTCAAGTTGCAGTTGAATTACAAATGATTATGTCCAAGACATAATTGCATATATTGTACTTACCAGTATAGACACCACAGATACACAAAAATGGAGATGAGTCTTGTTGCATTGACAATGAATATTAAAAAATTATTCTTACAGACAAAAACTCTATAACAAAGTGAGATTTTGAAGAAAAGCTTAATTGGTGGAGTTTTCTATCAGTTGTATTTGCTCTAGAAAAATGTTTATGTATAATGGCTTCTTATTTTTAACTGAAGGTAATTCTCTATTTTAAAATATTGTTTAGCTGTTTTTTTCATTATTGAAATGACAAATGTTTTGAAAGCTAAAAAATTGACTTCAATTAAAATTATTGATGTGTTTACATTGTTTCTCATGATCAGCACTTTCAAGGGCAGAACTGGAATGGTCCCTGAGTTGCAGTTCTGGCTTTGCATCTGTGCATCTATGTCTTGGTAGAAGAAGGGGGAGTAAAAGAACCATAAGTAATTAGATTTATTATCAAATGCTTCTAATATCTAGCATGATATTTTTTCAAAGGTAAAATGAGAAAATAGCATAGAAATCGCGTTAAAAAAAGTAAACAAAAATCCAAACCAAACCATCAAGCAAAAATCACTTTAAAAATGCTTTACAGGCTGGGTGTGGTGGCTCACACCTGTAATCCCAGCACTTTGGGAGACTGAGGCAGGTGGATCTCGAGGTCAGGAGCTCCAGACCAGCCTGGCCCATATGGTGAAACCCTCTCTCTATTAAAAATACAAAAATTAGCTGGGCATGGTTGTATGTGCCTGTAGACTCAGCTACCCAAGAGGCTGAGGCAGAAGAATCGATTGAACCTGGGAGGCAGAGGTTGCAGTGAGCTGAGTTCACACCACCATACTTCAGTGTGGGTGACAGAGTGAGACTCTGTCTCAAAAAAAAAAAAAAGTT
The DNA here is from genome assembly GCF_001604975.1 of Cebus imitator. NCBI lineage: Eukaryota > Metazoa > Chordata > Mammalia > Primates > Cebidae > Cebus > Cebus imitator. Next base: position 1,390,575 of record NW_016107570.1, on the reverse strand, counting down.
ATACAATAATCAATTATGTTCTATACTTCTGCAACAAATCCTTTAAGTCTCAAAGATTTCCTAAATGGAATTAATCCATCAGTAAGCAGATAACAACTTTATTTTTATTGTTGAAAAAGTCACTCTTGTCAGTTCACAAGTTTCCCTAACTTGTGCAAATTAAAAGTCATCATAGCAAGGCTAAGAATTGTTGGTTGGTATGTAGTTAGCGCCACCTTGACCCTGCTTTCCAGTTCTTTCTATTACCCAGCATATGCCGTATGCCACACACACGGAGGTAGGGGTACAGCCCCACTTACAGCACAAGAACTGGGAATAGGCATTTAGCTTATAACTCTTTTTTGGTCATATTCCCCTCCAACTGCCATTCTTTCTACTCTGGTAGTCTGGACTTCTGCTTTGACAATATTGTTTCTGTGGTAAGGATTTGACTGTGCTTGCAGCCCTCACCATCCCGAGTTTAATCCAATCTTCAATATTTATTTAAGCCCTCACCAACTATTTGACCAAACTCTGCCAGTTACATCCTACAGAACAGTGCACCAAATGGTACCCCAGCAGTCCAGAGTTATCACACCACCAATTCACTTCCAGGTTGGGCATTAAGATTTGCGGAGAATCTTGCTTTTGAAATCACATTGGCTTTTAGCTAAATGTATTAAAATTACTGGAAAAAAATGATAACACTACAGTACTGCAACGAAAACAATCCTTTCTATAAATTCATTTAAAACAAGAAACAACAAACCTTAAATGTCCTTAAAAATATTATTAAATGTCCAACTTTTATTTTTCTAGAAGAGGGCATTACATAGCATTAATTGGCCAGCAGGGCTCTATTTGAACATACCCAAAAGAGACCTAGACATTGCTCAGAAACAATAGTCTCTGAAAGATACTCAGAATAAACAAGGGATTGGAGGAAAAGATGAGAGATCTCCAGTATGTCTGCATATAAGGGCTGAAAAAGGAAAAGATTCCAATTATGTTTTTTCTTTGCAAGTGCTCATGCAGGGATTCAGAACATGTAATCCTCACCCAAAGTAAGTGAAATAATTGGCAGGTAGTCAAAGAAGACTTTACCCTTGAGTGGGTGGTACTGTTGTCTATTCAGAAAGCATTTATATGTTTGATTTCCTGAAACAATGCTGGAATGTCCTAATGCAAGAAGGGAGAATTGAAAACAACAACCCTAAAATACAATTAAATATTGGGAAAAGTGACTCAGAATAGATGTAAGTTAAAACTTTCTGACAGGGTTTTCTAGCATTGAGATAGTATTTTTTAAGGAAATTATAAAATGATCTTATATCAAGATCTTTTCACAATCTGATGAAGTCTTTATGGTTCTTTAAATTGTATTGTTAATATCATACTCTGAATTATAAAAATTTAAATATTTCAGTTTATAGTCTTTAACTTCTCATTATTATATTTATAAATGTGTATATAATATGTGCGTATGTCTATTCACGAGGATAATTAACAAATATGTTAGTTGCTACAATAAATGAATGCTTGTAGCAGAAAAAAAAATAAAGAAAGAAATCAATGTAATCAAAGTCAACTTGCTACTGGAAAAAAAAAAAGAAAGCATCATATTTTTATCAGCAGTGCCTCTGGGTAGCATGTGATTGATTATTAGAGTGATTTTATAGATAATAAATAATACAAGATGTTAGACTGAGATAGGGAAGAAAAAAAAAAGAAAACAAATATGTTAGTTGGCATCTGCTCATTTAAAACTACATATATACTTTCATTAAAACTAAATGTATACTTTCATTACAGTAATACACATCACTCATTAAATTATCTTGTGGCTTAGTATTAAAAATTCTTACCAATATATGACTTTGGGTGAATGACCTCACTGGTCTCTGTATCACTCATGTATAACATGAGGGGAGTAGCTTAAATGAATGAAAAGATTCCTTTCAACTCCAAGGCTATGACAACATATTTCCAATTTTGTATACTTCTTAGAACAGCCTCAGTAATAATTTTTCACATTATGAACATTACAGTCAAAGAATAGGTTCTTCTTAACCTCACAAATGACTATCCTTTCCATCCAAAGTATAAACAGGATTCTGATTAATAAATTGAGCTCGTCGAATCTCTGCCAAGTATGCAAAATCACTGCTTCTGTTTGTTGGACATTTATTGCCTCTGAGAATTGATGGAATTAAAAATAACCTCATATTACAGGGACTTCAGAGAATTAGTTATTTAAATTTTTTGCTGCTTTAAACATTAATTTTGTTTCTTTCCCTATACATTTCTTTCCCCATACATGTTGCTGATAAGAACTGTAATATATTGAGTGGTTGTTCTATGAAGAAATCTAAATCCATATTCCAGTGACAGCAGCTTTGGCTAGCTACTGGCTCTCTGCTGATAACTACCATTTTGACCCCTGCAGTTCACCTGTGGTCATACCAAGCCTGTCTGTTTTTTCATTAACAGAGACCTCTGAATTGTGCCAAGTGTGGATAGTGTGGTTTCTTCCTCACTTTCCTGAATTGTAACCAGTTCTAGTCATTAATATGCAACCAAAGTTTACTAAGTCCTGCGCATAATGGGAGGCAATTATAGTGTAGAAAGAAAACCATAGGACTGAATATAAGAAGTAATCATTTCTGGCATTATAGACAAACCTGGTCCTTTCTGCTTAGTTACTGAACTACCTGCTGTTGCTCTGCTTATCTTCCCACAGTGAAATGCCTTTCTTCTTATGTTTTACATGGTTTCTAGGCTCTTTACTCCAGGAAACCCAGGAGAAACCCTCATTCCAAGTTCAAGTAAACAAATAATTTATAAAGATACAACTCTGCCCACCACAAAAACTCCTTTCACAGTGTTACACAAAGGCATTTAAACTAGAGCATCTATGTTACAGAAACAGACCTTAACTAGTTCTTTATCAAACCAAAGGAATACTCTTTCCTCAAAGCTGGAATAACACCTTTTCCCTTAAAAGAACACTCCATGTCCCACACTCCGAGGTATTTTCAAAACTTTAGAAAATACTTGGATCAGTTATCAGCCAAGAGTACACCCATTCCAATAAAAATATTTAAAGACATGGAAAAATCAATGAATCCAGACAATGATCATTCTCACCAAACCTTTATCATTTCCATTACTCACAGTAGATAATCTCAAATTCTTAATTTTAGTAAATTAAGAAATTTCAGCATGAACTATCTAGCTTCTGATTTAAGCTCAGAGATGCAGAGAGCTTCAAAGAGTGTCTTTCTCATTCTTACTGTAAGGAAAAAGCTGTACAAACTACTCATTCATGATTTTAAAAATACTCCAGCAAACTGAGGTTGTAGGGCAATCAAACAACTCAAAAGCTAGAAAGAGACAGGAAGCTGCAAGGAGAAGGAGGATGGCATTATTTGTTTTTCCTTGGGCAGACACCACCAGATGTCATATAAACCAGCAAGATGATTCAGCTAAACATTTAAATGAATTGCTAAAGGCTGAGTATGGGCTAGAATGAAAATGTGACACTGGAGATGGCAGATTTAGGAGGTACATCCTATAGCAGGTTTTTCCTCCAGAAACCCCACTAGGCACTGACAGGAAAGACCGGAGAGAACAGCAGCCACTTTCAGAACCACACCCATTTCCCAGTGGAATAAAAGAGTTATTTGGCAAAAATAATAACAACAACCATTGTCTTAGGGAACTGGAGGAAACCCACTTGTGATGGTGGCAATAAGAAACATGATTGTGATGAGGAGAAGAGAAAGAAGTAATGCTCTATCCCTGGGGTAGGGAATAAATGCTAGGATTAGCACAACAGTTGGAGAAAGTTGCAGGAGCACTTGTGAAGGCCACATTGCTGATACAGAGTTACACATTGCCTACCTGAGTCTTAATCAGAACGTCAAGGAATGCCCTTCCTCCCTGACCTGCTATCAACAGCCTAACAAGTGTTGAGTATAAATAATATTGGAATATGGCTGAAAATTCACTTTAGGTCCTGGAATTAAGGGAAGACCCAAAGCTAAAGGGGAAGCAAATCTTAAGAAAATAACGACTGGCGAGCAATTTCACAATCTACTTCCCTTTAAGCCTCCAAAAATACCTACCTCAGTATCTACTGCCCTACACAAGATATCTGGCTTTCAACAAAATATTATGAGGCATATGAAGAGGCAAGAGAAAGAACTCCAAAGAGATAGCACATACAAACATGTGATATATGGAACACATATTAAAATTACCAGACAAGGAATTTAAAATAACTATGATTAATATGTTCAAGACTCTAATGGAAAGGTTGAACACACGTGAGATTAGATAGGAAATTTCAGAGGAAATATGGAAACTAAGAAAAATCAAATGGAAATGCTAGAAATCAAAAACATAGTCAAAGAAATTTAAAAAAATGCCTTTGGGCTTGTTAGTAGACTTGAGATAGCTAAGGAAAGAATCAGTGGACTCGAAAATAAGTCAGTAGAAATTACCCAAACAGAAAAAGGAGTGGAAATAAAAGGGGGAGAGAAAGAGCATAACAGAGCATCCAGGAACTCTGGTAATATTATATGGCATGACATATTCATAATTGAGATGATAGAAGGAGAAGGAAGTAAAAAAGAGGTAGAAGAAATGTTTGAAGGAAAAAAATGGCTGAAAAAATATCCAAAATTGATGATGAGCACTAAATCATAGACTCAAAATCTCTATATAGTATATAAAGCAAGTATATAAAGCAAGATACATATCAAAATAAATGCCCATGTGCAGAGGCATACTATCTTGAAATTGCTAAAAAACAACAACATAGAGAAAACCTTAAAGGCAACCAGAGGGAGGGAATGATAAATTACCTCAAGAGAAATAAGGATAAGAATTACAGCAAATTTCTCCTCAGAAACATTGCAAGCAAGAAGAAAAAGGAATGACATCTTTAAAGTGGCGAAAGACAAACAAACCCTAGTAACCCAGAATTCTATACCCAATAATAATAGAGTTAAAACAGGAAGTTAAATTTTTCTGACTGAACTATTTAGGTTCCTGTTCTTTCTGATGTCCCCAAAGTAATATGGACCTAGATCCTGTTTTATTTTTATCTTTCTTTTTTCAAATCTGAGAGGGTAAAGATGTTTCTTCTGTTCAAGACCAACACCTCTACTGTCCCAGAGGACTGAGTCAGCTGCCTCCTCCCTGTATAGGCTCAATTGCAATGCTGCTAATCTCTCTTCTCTCTCTCCTTTTTACGTTGGTTTATGAACTAGACTATCCAGTCCTTTCTGTCACTCCTTTCCATGTATGTCTCTTTTGACAATTCTAATATTCATCTTTTTTCCCTAATATTTATTGATGTTTCTTTGCAAGGCTGCATGCTCCTTAAACTATGCTCTTCCCTAAGATTCAGTCATTGGCCCATGTAATATTTTAAGGTATGAAGACACCTTAAAGATCATAATATATCTCCTTTCCTGTCTTAATTTTCTTCTATTCGAATCTCTCAATTTCCATATTCAGCTCATATTTCTAGTTTTAGGCTTAGAACTCTAACCAAGTACTTGCTGAACATTCATAACATCTACACAACATTTCTCGAACTAGATCCATTCACTATGCTTCCTCACCTTTAAACATACTGCTACATATTCTAAATACTCTCTATTATATTTACTGCCTCAGCTATGGATTGCCTAAAGCAGAGCCTTGTGAACCTTCCTTAGCTCCAGACTCATCATCCCTCCCAGAGTCTAAACAAGCAACAGGTGTTACTGCATGTATTGTGGGGTATATATTTCTGAGTCGTTCTCATCCCAGCTTGGCTTCCCTTTCTACCAATGCCCTGGGGATCACTTATTTTTTCTTCCCAAGATGGGTCTCATTAAAATATACCACAGTAGTGAGAAGTAGTAAAATTATATAGTATATATGGGATCTAATGACATTTGCTCTATTGTCTGTTCTGTAGCATCTCTACTTTTTCCTATTAACAGTGTACTAAGTGTTTTAAATCTATATCTTTACACAACTACTTTTTATTAGAGTTTAAGATCATCTTTAAATACTGAATTCATAATAAGGTATATCTTGATTGTGTGTATATAATTTCTATTACAGCCATCATTCATAATTCATTATTTTTAAGGAACAATTATAGCAAAGGCTGATTAGATGAAATGTTAGATTATTTACCATACCAGATGTCAAATGGAATTAAAATCTAATATGGGTGCTAATGTGACTAATAAGAATAACAATAATAATTTAGAATTGCAAAATACTTTCAAGTTTCCATATACCATTACAATATTTTCTTATATACTATTACAACATTTTCCTGTTTTTTTTTTCCCTTTATAAAAACTTAGAGGTAGGAAAGGCAGTTATATTTATCCTCATTTTATGGAGACTCAAAATGAGCCTTTGGAGTCTCAAAATGAGCCTTAGACAGATTGAGTTAGTCAAGATTGCACACCTAGTAATACTGAAGCCCAGATTGTACGTCAGTTCTTCTGATTCCAAATTCCTTACTTTGGCCACTAAACCATGGAACGACACAAATGTAGCTGTAGGCATCACTTATATATTAATGTATCCGTTACACCATGTGCCTCCTGGAGAAAAATGAACATATTTATAGTCAAGTGTCTATATTTATAACTATCCTCACAGTTAAATAACAATGTTATATTGTAAACTCTAGTAATTTTTGCATTCTAAATATGACAGAAAATGGATTTTTTGTTTAGGAAGACATTTTAATTATGAATGGAGGCTTGTTGGGGATCCCTATTATCCTTTCTTAAATCATAAGGAAGGTCAACTCTTTTGCATAATAAAGTATTAGGATTTTTAAACTTGTCCCCTGACTGCTCAAGAGATAAAGTTTGGGGACAGGCAGTGCTTTGGAGGACTCTGGTAAGTGAATAGATAGAAGAAAGCTTCTGCAGGGATAGAGTCATGTGGCAGCAGATAGGGATTAGGAGAAGGAATTACCAATTGTCCCAGTAACAGAGATGGCCTGGTTAAAGCCTCTTTAGGATAAATGAGTTCCATTAACCAGCTTTAAAGATTTGTCTGTTTTTTTTTTTTCCCTCAACCCCTTCTTTAAACTTTTGTAATCACAACAGCATTGTAACAATTTTCCCTCTCAATGGGAAAAGAAGGGCTGTGTTCCTACTTGAGTCAGAACAGGGAAGAAAGGTACCGAGGGCAGAGTAAAAGTAATGATGACTGTGGAATTGGAATAACTATGCAGTGGAAGCTATGACAAATAATTAGGCTTGGTGAAGTACCTCTCCCTTGAGGTATTTCCCAGAAATACTGGGAAGGGTTCTAAATGTCCCATTGTTATGTGGGGAGATGGCTTTGTTTATTGTATTGCCCACAGAAATCTGAATACATTCAAATATTTTGTGTATTTGTGTGTGAATGTGTGTGTACTAAAGTACTCAGCATAAGGCTATGCTATTTCAAATTAACTCATAAAATAATTTGGTTGATACAATATGCTGTGACCAACATTTATTGAGGGCCTTACCAAAGCCAACATATGTATATAGTCACTCATTTAATTCTCAAAACTATTCTATGACACTAATATTTTATGTAACTAATGTATGATACTATTATTATTCCTACTTTTTTTATAAACTAAGTACTTTGTGTAAAGTACACAAAGGAGCTGATACTTATGTCTAAAATACCTAAAACATACATTTTTGAAATAGTAGAATATGAGGAAAAAGTCCCAAAATTTTATGTAGGTTTTAATAATAAAACTGAAAAGTCAAATCATTTTAAAACCTTAAAATTAGTATATGGAAATATTTTCTCAAAAGTGAATTTTAGACCTCCTGTCTGGATGTGGATACAAAACACATTATTCAGTTTCTTTTTTATAACTTTAAATAGCTTGTAAGATGGCACCTATGCAAATACCAATTTCTCTAAGATAAGAGGCCATACAGGCCTTATGACCTTTTAAACATATCTTCCCAAATCCTTCATTTCTAATTAGAGGATGGTCATTCAGATTTCATTAGATCTAAATCCACAGTGGGGTAGGTTTCAATCCTTTCTGGAAAAAATATTTACAAAGCATATATGAGTTTCAGAATAATAAGAGCATTTATTCGGTCTCTCTTTGAATATGTTAACCCTTCCTTCTACCTCAGATCAATGCATTTTAATATTTAATAGAAAAACTTATTAAATATTAAAATATTAAAAGTTATTTAATATTTTAATCGAAAAACTTAAAATATTCTCTAAATTTTATTTTGTTTAAATTGAGCTTTCATTGTTTCTATGATCAATTTTCAATTTGTTTCTACCTTGCACTTCAGTAGCACTAAGATGAATTCTAAAAACTCACAACAGCCTTCATCAATGTTCCCTTTCAGTAAATAGTATCTCTCTCTGTGCATATTTAGAACAGCATAATTTTAAGAATCAACTGCATCAACCTAGAAATATGGTTTATTTTTTCTCTCTCTCTTAAAACAATTGCAATCCTCTCATATAGTTTATTACCTTGCATTTACAAAGGAGCCACAAAGTTTGATTTGTGTATACTACTTTTGCTTAACTATCTAGCTATCTAGCTGATGTACACATCAACAAATGACAATGTGTTCATTCTGTCTTTGGTACATGGACTATTATTTGATAAAAAAAAATTTCACTATATTTTAACTTCCAAAGGTAAGGTGATTTTGAATTATCTAGAAGATAGTTTCTTTATTTCAACAATTATAACTCTGTGCTGCCAGATACATATTTTGATCCCAAACTTGAAAATATTTTAATGGTTAGATTATTATACTTTACCTATGACAGATTTTATGGTTATTTTCACTTAAGCTTTCTTATCTTGTTCTCCTCTTTAAAAGTAAACTATTAGAAGTTTCATCATTTCCATTATCAATACTAGAAATTAAACAGCCAGAGATATATGTCTTCTCAGAATTGACTCAACAGTTTTCTGTAATTTAGTAAGATGTTCTCTTCTGTTGTTTCTTCTATTATGTCATTACATACCATCTATGTCATTATTGTGTTTCTCTTCATGTTTTTCTGGATTACTGTAATTCTCTAATCAAGTGCTCTTTATTGTGTGTACAGATGCCTCATTATGATAATACTATATAAAACATTTGTACAGTGCTTTTCAGTTTACAAAGTCATTTTCAGAAACATTACCTTGTTTGTAACTCATAACAACCTTGTACATTAGGCTGTTATTATTATTTGTAGATAAGAAAACACTTTTATCAGGTAATGAAGAAGGCATTTAAATGGAAAATTTTCAAACCCTTACCCAAGATCTGTTCACTCTCTTTTCCCTTTTTCTTTGTTCCCTTTTACTCTGTATCCTTGGAATTATGTAGATCAATGTTCAAAGGCTAGCCTATTAGTTACTAGCCATTATTACTTTGCTAAGCTAAGCCTTATTTGACTCATTCAAAGTAATGCAGGTGATAATGATTACATCATAGGATTATGAAAAATAAACTAGACAAAGCATGTTAGTGTTTAACACAGCACCATTTTACCCATCTGGTGGCACAATATTCTAGATTGCCTATTCCTTACTGCTATGTAAATTTTCTTCTTTTCTGAAATTAAAATAATTATAATATTTAATCCAAATTAGACTCTGAAAAGATCATGGTCAATATAATTTATGAGGAAAAAAATGGCATCAGAAAAGAAAGAAAAATGCAGAGGATAGAGTAAAACTGTGAGCAATTTTCTGGGAACTATTGTGAAATTAAGTTTTTTAGGCTTTTCATGTGGATAATGCAAACTAAATATAATTTGCAGGTCCACAAAAATTTAAGTGATATAAAATTATGCTAAAGTCAAGAAGAATGAAAATTAATGGATTTAAAAAATTCTTGTTATTGCATTCTCTCACTTTTTTTAAGAATCTGTCTCTGCAATAATAAAGGGGAATGGAGTATATTTAGTTTATTTAGACTTGGGATGGTTGCATGCTTGTATCTGACTCAGCGTGAATATGTCCTAACTAATGAGGACTTAATGAAAACTTTTTGTTACTATTAATTGCTTGTGGATTAATAAATGAATTTAAAAATAGAGTTAGACAACTGCCTCATTTCTTCATCTCTTACCTTTATTCAACTTTTCTATTTGTCTATTCTACAGTAGCAATGAATTCTATCTCATAGATAGGTTCAGACACTAACCCTAGCAAAAAAATTTGTTGTGCTCTTCGTGAGGGAAGAGGTTATATTAGGATGAATTAAATATTTCAGTTGAAAAAAATCTGAGCAAATTCATTTAAGAAATTTTGAAAACTCCTATACAGTATATAAATACATGAAAGTTTAAATAATAATAAACACTGGAGGTACATCTTTTGTGTTGTAAAAAACATAGTTGATCCTTTTCTTTAATGTTTCCCCATTTTTGTTTTTGCTTAGTGAGGCTTTTCTACTGCAAGATTAAGGATAATTTTGCCCATGTTTTTGAACATTCTTAAGTTTTTTTCCCTTTTCTCCTAACCTTGACAAACAAATTTCCTTTCAAATGTACTAGATGCTTCAAGGATAGCTATTTGAAATGGTTCTTGAAGATTAATAATTTAATTCTCCATGGTGAGCTGTCTTATCCATATTATGATAGTTGATCTTTTTTCTTTTTCTTTTTTTTTTTGAGACAGAGTCTTTGTCACCAGGCGCCAGGCTGGAGTGCAGTGGCACAATTTCGGCTCATTGCAAACTCCGCCTCCTGGGTTGAAGCAATTCTCCTGCCTCAGCCTCCCGAGTAGCTGGGACTACAGGCACACACCACGACACCCAGCTAATTTTTGTATTATTAGTAGAGACGGGGTTTCACCATGTTGGCCAGAATGGTCTCGATCTCTTGACCTCATGATCCGCCCGCCTCGGCCTCCCAAAGTGCTGGGATTACAGGCTTGAGCCACCACGCCCGGCCCGATAGGTGATCTTATAGAAGAGAAAAAGAATGCACAATCCTATACTTAAAAAACACAATGAACAAAATGGAAAAAAGTAGTTATAACAAGCACAACAACAAAAGCTCTAGTGGTATACTGAGAAACAATTGCATTCTTTTGTTCTTTTTTCTTCTTCTAAATCATTATGTTGCATGAAGTACAGCCATATTAGTAAATATGTACTAACACATACTTAGACATGCACAATCAGCCCTCATATTCATGATTTCTGCATCTGTGGATTCAGCCAGTTGTGGATCTAAAGTATTTTTTAATCATCTGTGGTAAACATGTATAGACTTTTCCTTGTCCTTATTTCCTAAAAAGTACAGTATAACTATTTATGTAGTATTTACATTGTGTTAGATATTATGAGTAATCTTTAGGTGATTTAAAGTACACAAGAGGATATGTGTAGGTTATATGCAAATACTCTGCCATTTTATGTCAGGGTCATGAGCATTCGTGGTATTCGCTGGAAGTTCTGAAACCAATCTCACATGAATACCAAGAGACAACTATATAAATATATATGGCTATGCAGCCTGCCTATTCAGAAGAGGGTTCACAGAAAAAGTGCAGCATGGAGAGATTCATGATATCTTGTGAGGGAGAGTGGAGCCTACAGAGGAATGGTTATTTAGAAAACAGCCAATAAGTTATTTACAGTGAAGAATTAGAAGAGATGATGGAATTGGAAGAACGGAGGCATTAAAGTCTTCCCCCTGAACTTACTATGCCAGTGGCAAGTCTGCTCTAAACCCCTATCCAGGATAACATTCTTCTTCAAAAGATTTTACTTTTAACTTTGATAAGTCTTGATTAGCTCTCTTGGGTTTCAGCTGTTCTTTCACTATGTCCACACTTTACCTATCAGTATCATTGAATCTTGTTGTAGCCAGAGTGGTTTGCAACCTAACACAGAAAATAATCTATATCGCAGGGCTTTGTACCTGATTGCACAGGCAGCAGTCCCAGGCTAAGAGTACCCCTTAATGCTGCAATGCCCACAGTAGTCTTCAACAGAGGGATCATGCCAGTAGGTCTGCCCAGAATCTCTGGACAGATTTATTGTTGAGGACCATTCCTAGACAAAGCCAGTCTATAAGGATTGGAATAAGTACTTACTTCTTTAGATGTGCAGATATTGATACATGTCCTCAAACATCAGATATAATCTGGGAAACATGATGCCGCCAAATGGACAAAATAAAGGGCCAGTGATTGAGCCTAAAGACATGGAGATGTGTGAACTTCCTGACAGAGAATTCAAAATAACTGTTTAAGAAAGCTCAGTGAATGTCGAGAAAAGACAGCTAAACAATTTTTTTTAAAAAGGAGAATATTAAGTAACCCACAATAAGAAACAGAAAAATTGAAATAATAATTTTTAAGGTTAAACAGAAATCCTAGAGCTAAAGTATACAATGGACAAAATGAAAAATGAAATAGCATCAACAGCAGACTTGACCAAGCAGAAGAAAGAATCTATAAACTTAAACACAGGGTTATTTGAAAATACACAATTGAAGGAAAGAAATTAATAAAAAGGAATGAAGAAAGGATATGAGATTTATGTGACAGCATTAAAAAAGCAAATGTTTGAATCATTGGTGTAAAGAAGAATGGAAAAACAAAGAAGTAGAAATCTTGTTTAAAGACATAAAAGAAGAAAACTTGCCAAATCTGGAGAAAGAAGTAAGTATTCCGGTACAGGAAGGTCAAAGATTTCCAATCAGATTCAGTTAAAATAAGACTATTCAATACATATTACAATAAAATTCTCAAAAATGGAAAACAAAGAGAGGGTCCTGAAATCAACAAGAGAAAAGAAGCAAATAACACATAAGGGCATTTTAATAAGTCTATCAGCAAACTTCTCAGCAGAAACCTTACAGATCAGAAGGGACTGGGTGATATGTTAAAAGTGCTGAAGGAAAAAAAATGTCAGCCAAGAATACTATACACAGAAAAGCTGTATTTCAGAAATAAATACTTTCCCAGGAAATCAAACACTGAATAAGTTTATCATTGCCAGACCTGTCTTAAAAGAAATGCTTAATGGAGTTCTTCAAGTTGAAATAAAAGAAAGATAATAACACAAAAACATGTATTAATGGTAGTAACACAAATACATTTATAAGTACAAAACTCATTGGTAAAAGTACATAGTCAAATTTGGAATATTCTAATATTGTAATGGTAGTGTTTAAATCACTTATCTCTTTAGTATAAAGGTTAAAATACTAAACTAGTAAAACTAGTAACTACAATAATTTGTTACAGAACATGCAGTATAATAAGATGTAAATTGTGACACCAAAATTCAAAATGTGCTTGGGAAAATGTGGTAAAAGGTCAGAATTTTTTTTTTCTTTTGCAATCCATGTTAAGTTGTTAGCTTAAAATAACCTGTTAAAAGTATAAAGTGTTTTTTATAAGCCTCATGGTAACTTCAAAGGAAAACCCTATTATGGGTACACAAAACACAAATTGCAAGGAATCAAAACACACTACTAGAGAAAAATAATTTAACCACAAAGATGGACACTAAAAGAGGAATAAAGAAAGAAAGGCTCTATAAAACAACTAGAAAGCAATAAACAAAATAACAGTAGTAAGTTCTTATCTGTAAATAAACCATAAATGTAAGTGGATTAAATTCTGCAATCAAAAGACGCACAAAAATAGATTAAAAAAATGAAACAATTATATTCTGCCCTCAAGGGACTCACTTACCTGTTATATTAATTATATAATATATAATAATGTTATATAAATATGAAATTGAAGAGGACACAAATAAATGGAAAGATATTTCATGTCCATGGATTGAAATAATTAATACTGTTAAAATTTCTATAATGCCCCAAATGATCTACAGATTCATTGCAATCCCTACCAAAATATTAATGACATTCTTCCAGAAATAAATTTTTAAATTCATATTGGAATTATAAAAAACCTGAATAGCCAAAGTAATCTTGAGCAAAAAGCACAAAGCTTGAGGCATTGCACTTCCTGACTTCAAAATACACTGCAAAGCTAAATTAGCTTAAGCAGCATAATACAGCATAAAAACAAACATATAGACCGATGGAGCAGAATACAGCACCCACAAATAAATCCACACATTTGTAGCCAACTGATTTTTGTCAAAAGTGCCAAGAACACACAATGATCCACGTTTTATTGCAGTACTATTTTCATGACAGCCAAGATATGGAATCACCTTAATCATCCATGCTGTTGCATGGATGAACCTGGAGAACCTCATGTTAGGTGAAATAAGCCAGGTATAAAAAGAGAAATACTGTATTACCACATTCATATAGAATCTAAAATTGTTGATTTCATATAAATAAAGAAGAAAATGGTGGAGAGGCTAGACAGGTTAGGGCAGGGGGACTGGACAAATGGTCAAAGGATACAAAATTTTAATTAGATAGGAGGAATAAATTCAAGAGATTTATTTCTGAGCATGGTGACTGTAATTAATGGCAATATATTGTATTCTTGCAAAATGCTAGAAGAGTGGGTATTAAATGCTCCCCACGATGTGATAACTATGTGAGGTAATGCATATGTTAGTTAACTAGATTTAACCATTCCACAATGTAGAATACTTCAAAACGTCATTTTGTATTTGATAAATGTATACTTAATTGACAGAATGTCAATTAAGAAACAAAACAAAACCAGCTCATGTCCTCCTACAATTATTTAGGAATCCCAGCATAATTAAAGGAGCCAAAGTTTCCATTACATTTTCCTTGACTGCAAGTTCCATGTTGGCTAGATAATTCTGTGAGCATGTTTTCATTTTTTTAAAACATTTATTATTTTTACTCAATAATCAACATATTTACTTATAAGTAGTGACACAGATATTCAGCCACATAAATTTTTTGAAACCGATATCATCTTTTTTCTGCACCATTTATTGAAGAATCCACCTTTTTGTGGAAGTATAGGTTTTTGATGCTTAAATAGAATGGAAGGAGAAAAGGAAAATAATTAACTTCAGATTTCACTAGGTTTTGAGTTTTTATAGCATAAGTCATATTCCACCCAGATTTCTGGAAAATTCTATTTTTAATCCAGGTTTACTTGCTGACCAGTGCCTCTGAATAGTTTTCCTGTTAGTTGTAAATAATGGATTTG
Source organism: Cebus imitator (assembly GCF_001604975.1). Lineage (NCBI taxonomy): Eukaryota > Metazoa > Chordata > Mammalia > Primates > Cebidae > Cebus > Cebus imitator. Next base: position 1,375,439 of record NW_016107570.1, on the reverse strand, counting down.
TTTTGAATACTCTGAATCCTTGGCTTTCCTTTTTACCTGATATTTAGAATTATTATTGATAATTTAGTAATAATTTTATCATTACTATCCCAGTCTATTGTTTGATTTATCATCATATTGACAGTTTGAGACAAATTTATTTTTATTAAATTATTTTCCTTAAAACAAAGTGTTATAAAAGAGAGGATTAATAGGACAAAATGAAGAATAAATAGCTATGAAGAGTCTAAGTGGTATTAAAGACAGCTCTGTGGCATTTTGAGGTTAATATATTTAAATGATACATTCATTGCTAGAAAAGAATCCCCAACTGTATGTCTTCTTTTGTAAAGTATCTGTTCATATCCTTTGCCACTTTTGAATGGACTTGTTAGTTTTTTTCTTGTAAATCTGTTTTAGTTCTTTGTAAATTCTGGATATCAGCCCTTTGTCAGATGGGTAAACTGCAAAAATTTTTTCCCATTCTGTTGGTTGCCGATTCACTCTAATGACTGTTTCTTTTGCTGTGCAGAAGCTGTGGAGTTTGATTAGGTCCCATTTGTCTATTTTGGCTTTTGTTGTCAATGCTTTTGGTGTTTTGGTCATGAAGTCTTTGCCTACCCCTATGTCCTGAATGGTTTTGCCGAGATTTTCTTCTAGGGTTTTTATGGTGTTAGGTCTTATGTTTAAGTCTTTAATCCATCTGGAGTAAATTTTAGTGTAAGGTGTCAGGAAGGGGTCCAGTTTCTGCTTTCTGCACATAGCTAGCCAGTTTTCCCCACACCATTTATTAAACAGGGAATCCTTTCCCCATTGCTTGTTTTTGTCTGGTTTGTCATACATGAGGCCAACAAACATATGAAAAAATGCTCATCATCACTGGTCATCAGAGAAATGCAAATCAAAACAACATTGAAATACCATCTCATGCCAGCTAGAATGACGATCATTAAAAAATCTGGAGACAACAGATGCTGGAAAGGATGTGGAGAAATAGGAACACTTTTACACTGTTGGTGGGAGTGTAAATTAGTTCAACCATTGTGGAAGACAGTGTGGCGATTCCTCAAGGACCTAGAAATAGAAATTCCATTTGACCCATCAGTCCCATTACTGGGTATATACCCAAAGGATTATAAATCGTTCTACTATAAGGACACGTGCACACGAATGTTCATTGCAGCACTGTTTACAATAGCAAAGACTTGGAACCAACCCAAATGCCCATCGATGATAGACTGGACAGGGAAAATGTGGCACATATACACCATGAAATATTATGCAGCCGTCAAAAACGATGAGTTCGTGTCCTTTGTAGGGACATGGATTAACCTGGAAACCATCATCCTCAGCAAACTGACAGAAGAGCAGAAGATCAAACACCGCATGTTCTCACTCATAGGCGGGTGTTGAACAATGAGAACACATGGACACAGGGAGGGGAGCGCTACACACTGGGGTCAGTTGGGGGGAAATAGGGGAGGGATGGTGGGGGGTGGCGAGCTGGGGAGAGATAGCAGGGGGAGAAATGCCAGATGTAGGTGACGGGGAGGAAGGCAGCAAATCACACTGCCACATGTGTACCTATGCAACAATCTTGCATGTTCTTCACATGTACCCCAAAACCTAAAATGCAATAAAATAAATGGAAAAAAAAAGAAAAGAAAAGATTCCCCAACTGATACATCAGGCCTTACCAGATGGTTTCTGCTGGAATTCTTTCCTCTCCAATATCATCACCTCCTTTGTGGTGTGCACAGATTTCCAGCAAAGCAATGGGGATGTCCTGGGGCTAGTGGGCCAGGTTTATTATTTCCTATTCAAAGCCAATATTTGCTTTCCAAATCTTGCCCCTTTCTTGCTTTACTCAAGGCTTGGTGTGGTAGGGGAGGTTGGGAATGGTGAAAAACAGTGCCTCCTTATATGAAAGGTTGGAGGAAATAAGCGTACAGACTTAACAGTGCTACTTAAGGGCACTCCCCATAAAGAAGTTTCAATATGGTTAACTAGTTTCCAGAGCAGTGCTACAACTGAGACTTGTGCATCCCGGAAGTGATGAGCACAGTATTATAATCATTGAAGAGAATAGATATGGTATAATTTGGAATCAGCCAGTTACTTGTCAGTCTACCTTTGCTGTCTGTAGGATCAGACTCACAAGTGCCTGTGCATTTGGGTAAATGTAAAACTAGATTTCCTATTAGAAAGATGAAAGATAAAATAAGTGTGGAAAGGCTGCTCTGGAAACCAAGTTGCTCAGTGGAAGTGAATTGTGTAGAGCTAAACCTACCCAGTGGAAAAAAATATGTAAAAATGGATTCAAGAAATTTCTCAAGAGGTAAAGATATAGAGTAATAAATAGGCAAGAAAATAGGGATAGAAATGGAAAAAGTGGAGAGAGAATAACAATGAGAAAGGGAAAGAGGAAACGCACTTCTGTTTTATAGTACCTGACCAAAGCAGTTTATGAAAAAACATAACTAGCTCAGGAGTTAGCCCAGGCTTTCAATTAAAAAGAGATGCATAAGCCCACATACCTCTTTTTCCTTCCCTCAAAATAACCTTGAATTTTAGTTTGGTAGGGTTTTGGTACAGCAGTTATTTGATAATAACACATTGTGCTTTTCAATTAACTTAGATTGTTTAAAAAACAGATAACTGAAAACCATCTGTTTGTGTTTCTGTGTAATGTGTTCTCAGGACAGGGACTAGGAACAAAACATTTTAAATTCTGCTAATGAAACCTCTCATTAATTTAAGGAGTTCTGCAGACTAAGTCTGTGGTATCAGGTAAAAGGGGTGCCAAGAGTTGGGCTTTCTGGGATAAGGGAAAATTAATTTCTTCCTTTGCCATTTGTGGTTGGGTAGAATCTTTTTTTTTTCTTCCTGGCAGAGAGTCTTATAATTTAATGTGCATTAACATTATTAGGAATGATTGCTTAAAGTACATATTCTTGAAGTTTATCCCAAGAGACTTTTGATTTAGGATATCTGGGAAGGGCTCCAGGAATTGGCACAGTTAAACAAGCTCCCCAGGTGATTCTGGTGTAAATGGTCTGAAGGCCACACTGTGACTAACACTGCCTTTTAGAATTGGGAAGTAAGTCTGGATTTTGTAGATCAAATATTACTACCAAGAATAAAAGAAATACACAAAACCCCCAAACAACCCAAATGATGTAACAACAAAGCAAATGGCTCAAAGCAAAGCAAATCCCAACCCCCTTAGAGATGCAATATAATTTGTCTCAGCTGCTGAGACAGAAAGAGCCCAACTCTTAGTTGACATGGAAGAATAGGGACAACGTTTACAAGAAACATGGTCAATTTTAGTTATGGACACCAAACCCTGGGCTCTGGAAAGCATTCACAATTTTACTCACTATACTAATCTTCCATATATGGGGTATGCTAGATAAATCTATTTTGCTGACGTCCCTTTTACAATAATATACTTAATTTTGTTGGGTATATATTCTGAGTTTTCTAACTCAAGGTTCTAACTTTTCAAAAGGCACCCATCCCCACTGTTTTCCCTTGAGCTTATTAAAGAGCATACTATCACTTTCCTCTTATTAACAGTAAAATATTGGAAGAATTTAATTATCAGAAAATGGTGGTAGGTCGATGCTTTTGGGGGTGGGTGCAGCAGTCTGAAGAATAAGCATCTTTCTTGAAGATAAGGTTCTACCACTAGAGATGTATGTGATTTCTAGAAAAATCATTTTACCTCATTGCATCTCAGTTTTCTCCTCTGTGAAATAGAGATAGTGGAAGGTGGATGATTTTTGTGGTCTTCTCTAATGCTAAATAGAATGAGGATGTGCTAAGCCTTTGTTATCTCAGTAAACTTCACCACAGTTCTTCATCTATAAGGACAAAATGTTGTCATTAGAAACAAATTTAAAAACTTGAAAGTGGAATGAATTCAGGCACTGTAAATAAGTGGAGTGCAGGACTTGAAGGTAAGGGGACAATATGCATGTTTCAATCATAAGGCTACAAGTTTGCAAAGATGTGAAAAACTATTATTGGGTTTCTTCAACTATGGGATCCAGAATATGGCTGTTATTCATACCTCTTGCCATTAGGGGGGGCAGTTGAAGAGTAGGAAGATAGCATTTTCAAGTGAAATGTTTCACTTGAGTGTGTTGTTTCATACTCAACAACATCTGAAAGTAAGTGGTACAATCATGTCTCCTTTTATAGAGTCCAAACTCTCAGTGTCCAGATTATTAGTTTCTGTATTACTTCTGGAGGGTGAGGAAGAAGGGGAACATGGGTGATAAAGTTGATGTAATGTAATATTGCAGATTGTTTTATTAATATAAATTCCCATTTGGAACTCAAAAGCCAAAATGGATCTGAAGTCAACTTATGCAATCTACTTTCTCAGAAGCATAATTAAAGCATATGAGGTAGAGACAACAAAATACTAGATTTATGGCCACTAGAAAGTGGAAAAGAGCCATGAGAATTATTGTAGTCCTTCTCTCAGTGCCTATTGATTTCCTTTAGCATCCAGGGTACTTAACTAAGTCCTTCTCCTTTTACTTTCTTTTAGAAAATTCTATGTCAATTAATTTATTTGACATCTTGATGGATAATTCATTAAGAAAATCTTTTGTGCCAAGCATGTCATGATGAATGTTGTTTGCTAATGTTACCTGGTCTTTGCTTTGAAGTGTTTTTATTGACTTACAGATTTAAGATGTTTTCCTAGTATTTAAAAAATGATATAGAAAAATTTTAAATCAGTCTTTTATAAGGTAGTGACTTTTATAAACGTCCATGTTTAGGGCAAAGAGTAAGACAGGCAATGTCCATATTTAGGACAAAGAGTGGAAAGGAAAACAGGAATACTAGGAAAAAGATGAGAGAAGAAATATTTCTAGTTACATCTGTTGTATATTTTTAAAAGTAAGAGTCAATAGAGCCATAATAGTGAAAGTAGTGAGGAAACAGCAGATTTGAAAATTTACATTTCCTGTCAAAGAGATTTTCTGTGAGACAAAGCAATAAGATTTGATGATTTAGAAATGAAGGGATAATAAGGAAAGCAACTCAATAAATACTTGAATAAATAAATGATATGCATTTCTCCCACTCTGGTTCAGTTATTTTCTGGTCCAGTTATTTTTTTTTTTTCACTTAATTTTTTTTTTTGTTAGTGTTTTTGTGTGAGATAATTAAAAGTTCCTGCAGCCGGGCGCGGTGGCTCACGCCTGTAATCCCAGCACTTTGGGAGGCCGAGGTGGGTGGATCATGAGGTCAAGAGATCGAAACTATCCTGGTCAACATGGTGAAACCCCGTCTCTACT
>NW_016107570.1:1335848-1369994 GCF_001604975.1 Cebus imitator | reverse complement strand
AAAATAAAATAAAATAAAAGTTCCTGCAACACACAGAGCTCTATATTTGATTAATTCTGGATTCCCAGCAAGTTTGCATGGCTTATCAGAGGACTACAAAATAGGGAAAGACTAAATTCAATATAGAATTGACCCCTGAACAACATGGAAGTTAGTGGTACCAACCCCTGTGCAGTTGAAAATCTATAATATTTGACTTCTCCCAAAGTTAACTACTAATAGCCTACTGTTGACCAAAGTCAATTAAAACATAGTTTTTATATTATATGTGTTATATATTGTATTCTTATAATAAAGTAAGCTAGAAAAAAGAAAATGTTATTAAGAAAATCATAAGAAAGAGAAAATACATATTTATTCTTCATTAAGTGGAAGTGGATCATCATAAAGGCCTTCATCCTCTTCATCTTCACATTGAATAGGCTGAGAACTAGGAAGAAGAGGTCAGGTCAGTTTTGCTGTCTTAGGGGTGGCAGAGGCTGAAGAAAATCTGCATACACGTGGGCCTGTGCAGTTCAAGCTCATGTTGTTTAAGAGTCAACTGTAAATCTTGAACTTTTCAAATGATGCTCATTTACACAAAGAAATTTGGAAGTAGACTGGATATATACACAGCTATAATTTTAAATGGCAGCCAAAATCATAATCAAATTCTCCTGACATCTCATTTCTTGATTTGCAAGAAATCAATGCAAGAGGAAGGTGAGAATCAAGTCTGGGCAGCTTTGCACGATTGAATATTATATGGTGATGATTATGTTAATAGTGAAAATATTGAAAGTTTTATTTAGTACAGTCATTCACCATGTAACCCTTTGGTTAGTGAGGGATGGCATACCATCGTGGTCTCATAGGATTACAGTGGAGTCAAAAAATTCCTATTGCCTAGTGATATCATAACCATCAGAAAGTTGTAGCATAACATATTTCTCGTGTTTGTGGTGATGCTGGCATAAACAAACCTCCTGCACTGCTGATGGTATAAAAGGATAGCACAAACAGTTATGTATAGTACACAATACTTAATGACAATTATTAATGATTATATAATAAGTGTTACTGAAAAGTACTTAATAAATATGTTACTGATTTATGTATTTGCTATACTATACTTTTTAATCATTGTTTTAGAGTGTACTCCTACTTACAAAAAAAAAAGTTAACTGTAAAACAGCCTAAGGAATGAGTTCCTTCAGGAGGTGTTTCAGAAGAAGGCATTGTTATAATAAAAGACGACAGCTCCATGTGTATTCTTGCCTCCAAAGACCTCCCAGTGGGAGAGGATGTGGATGTAGAAGACAGTGATGTTGATGATTTTGATTCTGTGTAGGCCTAGGCTAATGTGTGTGTTTTTGTTTTAGTTTTTAATAGAAAAGTTTAAAAAGTTAAAAGCTAGAAAAAAACTGATAGAATAAGGATATAAAGAAAGACAATATTCTAGAGTTGTAAAATGTGTTTGTGTCTTAAGCTGAGGGTTATTACAAAAAGTCAAAAAGCTTAAAAAATTAACACATTTATAAAGTAAACATGTTAAAGTCAAATAAGGTTATTATTGAATAAAGAATTAAAAAAATAAATTTAGCGTAGCTTAAGTGCACAGTGTTTATAAAGTCTACATTAGTGGACAGTAATGGCCAGGCACGCTCACCGCTCATTCACTCACCCAGAGCAACTTCCAGTCTTGTAGCCTCCATTCATGGTAAGCGTTTTCTGTAGGTATATTGTTTTTTATGTTTTACCACATTTTTACTGAATATTTTCTATTTTTTAATATGTTTAGATACACAAATACTTACCATAGTGTTATGCTTGCCTACAGTATTTGGTACAGTAACATAGTGTTCAGGTTTATAGCCTAGGAGCAACAGGCTATCTGATATAGTTAGGTGGGTGTGTATTAGGCTACACCATCTAAGTTCGTGTAGGTGTACTCTGTGAGGTTGACACAACAACATAATCACTATGATGGATATCTTAGAACATATTTTAATTGTTAAGTGACACATGACTGTACTTAGTATGTATTAGGTACCAAGCTAAGCATGCAATTAACTCATGCAATCCTCACAATAACCTTATGAATTTGGTACTATTAATTAGCACCATTTTTTCCCATGGGAAATAGGATATAGGATATTCCAGCACAAGCTTACCATCCATACTAGAGGAAAGAAAGTGATGAAGGGGAGCGAAAAAGAGTAAGAGAGAGAGAGAAAGAAAGAAAAAAGAAAAGAAAAGAAATAATGGTTCATTTTTCTCTTTGTATTTAAATATCACATTAGTATTTATAGGGAAAAGCTAACTGTGTAGGTTTGGACCACCATTAGTTAAAATAATTATACTATTTGAGAAGACAGAAAATGAAACCTAGGAAGTTTAATAAGTTAGTTTTTGTTAGATCCGAATACTGTAAATGTTGGCTATCTTTTTTGGATTACAATTTTAAAAGAACAGACTCCTTTAAATGAATTGGAGGAGGAAATAAACAGAATATTTACAAATATTTCTCCTTAAGTGATATTTGATTAGGGAGAGGTCTTCCTTGACGTTTGTCTAAAATAGCATCCTTTTCATTCTCTAAATCTTTACCTACTTTATTTTCTTTTTGTAGAACTTACCACCTGACACATTTCACAGTAGTTTGTTTATAGACTGCATCTTCCCTCTAGCTTCATAAGTACAGGGAATTTCCCTGCTTTGTTCACTGATAATTTGCTAATACCTAGAACACTGTGTGATACTTAGTAGTTGTTCAATAAATATTTGAATGAATTGATGTATAAGTGAAATAAGAAAATTCATGTGGCTAATAGATAATTTAAAATAATATGCTTTGCTAAAAACCAAAGGAAATAAAAATAGGTAAAAGCAATTAGCATTTTTGTCTATCAACAATGCTTTAAACATATTCAGAAAGATTTGCTTCACCTTCATGAGCATTACCCAATGCAAAACAGACATTCTTATAAAATTAAGAAACACTTTGTTGGAAAGTATTTTGTAAATATGGTGTCTTTAAAAATGTTTCTATACTACATTTTAATTCTATTAATACATTTAGTAAATCAATCCATAATTTAAAAATAGCTTTGGCTGCACAAAAGTCTTTGCTTCAGTAGTATTTATTGTAGTAAAAGAAATTTAAAAAATTCTAAATTCCAAAGGTAGGAGCATAGTTAAATTATGACACCTCTCTTTCATGGTATATTATATAAACATCATTAGCTAGGTTTACTAAGAGCTTTTTAAACATGAAAAAAATGCTAATGACATAAATTTAATTTGAAAAACAGCAGAAACATTGGAATAAATTACATCTTAAAAGCATACATAGAAAAAACAGTCGAAATAGTGCCAAAATATGAACAGAAACTAGAGCAGGTTAGACTATGGGTGATTTTGTTTTATACCTCTCTATACTTTTGTTTTTCAAGTGTTTCAGAATGATACTTTTATAATGAAAAAAGAATGCTTTAAATATTTTAACTGATTTTGTATTATACTAGTGATAACCCAGAAGTGATATGTTTTATATGATAGAGTATGGCTTTATATGAAGAAATGAATGTAGTTTAGTATTGTTTTTATTATCTAGGAATATATATGTACCTGAAGAATTTATGAGTAAAGTTTCATGTTAGCTTGTAACTGGGACTTCTGGAGGAAAGCTTAGTCTAGGGGAAGCTCTCAAAGATGAGTCAAAAAAAGATATGAGTCACTTGGATTTAACAACCAGATATATTTTCTCTTTCTTTAGTACTAGTGAAAATTGGGCACTGAGTGAGCTTGAGCAGAGACTAATAAAGGACATTTAAACAGGATAAACAAACTGGGTAGTGAGGCCTGAGCTACCTGGGCTTAGAAGGCAGCAGGGGCCAGAGAAAGTGGTAGTAGCAACAATTACTGTGGTTCTATCCTGTGGCTAGCGCAGGTTCCAGACAGAAAGCTCTTCCTGGCCTCTTTCCTTGTATCTCTGAGGAGCGTACTTCTGCCCTTGGGTTTTTAGACACATTTCCACTTCTGGCTTTGCTTCTGCAACCCTGGTACCTAAACTGACTGGTTAGACCACACAAGGTCCTCATTCTTTTATTACCTTGTCATTGATAAGAGACTGTGAAACATCCAGAATACTAGGGCAGCAAGCCAAAGCACAACATCTAATAACAAAGCTTTCCAGTAATTTGATTCATTTAATTAAAAGCTGTATGAACGATTGGACTAGGTTCAAGAACACACCTTAATTCTTGGGCTGGTTTTTAGAGCTTTAGAACTCAAAGGCCTCTGAAATTATATAAGCTTGTGTGTTGAGATAGAGGAAATGTGAAAATTTATTCTACCTGAATCTCTGCAGTTACTATCCTGTAATTTATTTATTAAGTCAAGGCTTATAACTCATTTCCACAAAGCCTAGTACAGTGTCTGGCATATATAGTGGATGCTTGATAAATATCTGTCAAGTGAATTTCAAATACTTACATTTTGTTGTTAATACATTCATGTAATGGAGCCATATCATCTCATATGAATGATTTAAGAATACAAAACTCACTCCACACTTGAGTGCAGAATATATGAAGAACTAGTACAAATCAATAAGCATGAGACACACATCCTATCAGGAAAATGAGCAAAAGACTTAAACAGGTTCTTCACAAAAGAAGATATCCAGATGGTCAATAAACATGTAAAAAAGGGGCTCAGTCTAATCACTGAGGAAAACCAAACCCATAATTCAATACTAGTACATATCACAAGAATTGCTAAAATAAAAAAAAAAAAAATAGACAATACCTAGTGTTGGCAAGAATGTGGAGCAACCAGAACCCTGAATCACTTCCTGTGATACTGTGTATTGGTAATTGGCTTGAAAAACTGTTTGGCAGTATCTACTAAAGCTGAGCAAATATATAACCTATGACCCAGCAGTTCTACTTTTAGATATATCTCAAACAGAATTGCATTCAACTTTTCATAAAAGACTGTACCAGAATGTTTCATGGTAATACTACTTGTAACAGACAAAAGCTGGAAAGTACCCAATTGCCCATCAAAGAAAGAACCAATTAATAAATTATAATATATTCACAAGAATCTAAGAATGCAACTGTAATACTAATAAGCTATGATAATGAATGGATAGTATGTAGTTGCAACTACATTTGAAAAGGTTAATTAATCTCTCAACATAAAGTTTCCAGGCACAAAAGAATGCATACTATATGATTCCATTTAAACGAAGTGCAAAAACAGGCAAAAGTATTGTTTTGGTGTTAGAAATCAGAATAGTTGTTACCCTTATGGAGTAGGAGAGCTACTGCCTAGAAGAAGGCACATAGGAGACTTCTGGGATGATAATAATATGCTGATTTTTGATCTGGGTGCTGGTTATCTGGTGTACTCTATAAAAATGTATTGAGGTTTACATTTATGATATGTGCAATTTTTATATACATATTATTCTTCAATAAGTTAATAAAATTTTTGATGCATTTCAATTAACTTACCAAACCCTGGTATTGAGCTCACCATGTGATACATATAAATGCAACCCCAGAATATCTCCTGATATGATCTCATGTTTGATCTCATGATGCCATGGGAAGCATTGTCTTTTTGAAAAAAAAGTATTGTTTCACTTATTAAAATGCCAAATACATTTTACTAGAATTTATTATTGAAATAAATTTTAGTGTTATTTTTGACCTGCTGTAATGCTTTTATTTACTTTTTATTATGGTAAGAACATTTAAATGAGATCTACAATCTCAAAATAATTTAAATAGACAATACAGTATTGTTAAGTACAGACACAATATGTATTGACAATCTCTAGGACTTATTCATCTTACATAACTGAAACTTTATACTTACTGAACAGCGATACCTCATTTCCCCCTCCTCAGACCCTGGCAACTACCATTTTACCCTGTTTCTATGAGTTTAACTATTTTAATTTCTTATGAAGTGGAATCAGCCATATTTTTTTTTCCTATAACTAGCTTATTTCACTTAGCATTATGTCCTCTAGGTTCAAACATGTTGCATATAGCAGGATTAACTTATTTTTAAAGGCTGAATAATATACACACAACCACTCCATTTTCTTTATCCATTTTTCTGTCAATGAACATGTAGTTTGATACTATATCTTGGCTATTGTGAATAATGCTGCAGTGAACATGGAATGCAAATATCTCTTCAACATACAGATTTCATTTCCTTTGGATATATGCCCAGAAGTGAAAATTTTAGATCATATGGTAATTCTATTTTTAATTTTTTGAGGAAGCTTCATACAGTTTTCCATAATGACTGTCCTAATTTTTTTAACAACAGTGTGCAAGTGTTCTCTTTTCTTTACATCCTTGCGAACACTTGGTTTCTTTTGTCTTTTTGATAGCAACTATTCTAATAGATGTGAGGTGCTGTTGTGGTTTCGATTTGCATTTCCCTGATGATTAGTGATGTTCAACATTTTTTAACATGCAAATGCTTGTTAGCCATTTGCATATCTTCTTTTAAGAAATGTCTATTCAGATCCTTTGTCAATATTTTAATAGGGTTATGTGTTTTCTTGGTATTGAGTTGAGTTACTAATATATTTTGGATATCAAACTCTTATCAGATGTATGGTTTACACATATTTTCTCCTATTCCATGGATCATCTTTTCACTGTATTATGTTTTCTTTGCTTCCATGATGCATTTTAGTTTGATATAGTCCCACTTGTATAGTTTTGCTTTTGTCATTTGTGATTTTGATGTCATATCTAAGAAATTATTGCCAAGACTAAGAAAATAAGAGAGAAAACTCAAATAAATAAAATCACAAATGAAAGAGATGGTACAACTGATGCTACAGAAATAAAATGGATCATAAGGGACTATTATGAATAATTATATACCAACAAACTGGATAACCTAGAAGAAATAGATAAATTCCTAGAAATATACAACCTCCAAAGACTGAATCAGGAAGAAATAGAAAACCTTAATAGACCAATAACAAATGAGATTGAAATCAGTAATAAAAAACCTCTCAACAAAGTAAACCCAGAATCAGATGGTTCATTGGTAAATTTTACCAAACATTTAAAGAAGAATTAACACCAGTACTTCTTAAACTCTTACAAAAAACTGAAGAAGAGGGAACACTTCCAAATTCATTTTACAATGCCAGTGTTACCTTAATACCAAAGCAAGAAAAAGACACTCAAAGAAAGAAAATTACTGATAAATATTGCTGATGAATATAGAAGCAAAAATCCTCAACAAAACACTAGAAAATTAAATTCAGCAGCATATTAAAAGGATGATATGCAATGATCAAGTGAGATTTATGCCTGGAATGCAAAGATAGTTCATCATGCTCAAAGCAATTAATGTAATACATCACATTAATGGAAGGATTAAAAATAACATGATCATCTCAACTGATGCGGAAAAAATATTTGACAAAATTCAATACCTTTTCACAACAAAAACTCTCAAACACAGTAGATATAGAAAGAATTTACCTACAAAGGCCATATTCAACAAGTCCACAGCTAACAGTATACTCGATAATGAAAAGCTGAAAGCTTTTCCTATGAGGTCTGAAACAAACAAGGCAAGGACAACCATTTTTACCACTTCTGTTCAACACAGTAAAGGAAGTCCTAATAAAAGGAGTTAATCAAGAAAAAGAAACAAAAGATCCAAATCAGAAAGAAGAAAGTAAAACTATCTCTCTTGGCAGATTACATGATCTCATATGTAGACAACCCTCTTAAAGAATCTAGAGAGATCTGTTGAAACAAGCAAATTCAGTAAAGTTGCAGAATATGAAATCAATGTGTTAAACTCACTTTTCTATCTGTAAACTAATAAAGAACTGTCTGAAAGTGAAATTAAGAAAAAATTTTATCAACACTTGCATCAAAAAATACAATATTTAGGGATAAACATAACCAAGAAGGTGGAAGACTGAAAACTAACAAAACGTTAATTAAAGAAATTAAAGAAGATGCAAACAAATATAAAGACATATTGTGTTTATGGATGGGAAGACTTAATACTGTTAAGATGTCCATACTACCCAAAGATTCAATACAATCCTTATCAAAATCCCAATGGTGGCCGAGTGCAGTGGCTCACACCTGTAATCCCAGCACTTTGGGAGGCTGAGGTGGGCAGATCATTTTGGGAACAAGATGAAATGTTGCTTCTTAAAGAGATTTATGAAGTTTTTTGTTTGTTCTATGTTTAATTATTTGCTGAGTCCACTTATCACATTGAGATGGGAATTTGAACAAGATCTTTGTACTTGGTTAGAGTGAATAAAAACAGCACACTTACCAAATAATCAGTGTGTTATCACATAATTCAGCTTGTGATTTGCTGACAGTTGATTCTGTGGTATAAAAGATCCGTTACTTTTTATTGTTTTAAGGCTAGAAATGTAAGTTCTATTTTTGTCGATGTTACTACATCCCACAAAGTGTCTATATAAGCTGTTGCCATTTATGATAAGGGGCTGTGATGCATGAGAATACCCACATTTTTACCGTCATGTCTAGAGACAAACTCATGAGTTTGCCTAGTTGCCTTTTATTCAGTATTCACAAACTTCCAAACTTTCCGAGTTTGGGTTGAAAAAGATAGAAATGCTCAGCCATACTTCAAGGGACATGGGTGAACTTTATTATTGAGGCCAAGTCTTCTATCTCTGTTTAGATGCAAACCTAGTACTTAGGGACCTTGTCATGTCTATTTTCTGCAAAGTACCTTCTGTACTTGTCAAGATTAATAACTGGTTTTATAATGACAGAGGACACAGAATTCAGCCTTCTGAATAGAAATGGCTGTTTATTTACCATTTTTTTTTCTGACACCTACCAACCAGTAAGCATAGATTTCTGAGTGACACTTTTTAAACACAAAAGTCACCCATTTCTCTTGTTATATAGCACCTCTTTCAACTAAACAGCGCATTTAATACTAATGATAACATATTAAGAGTTCAGTTTTTTGTGGTTTACAAGTTATTTTCCACATTAGTTGTCCCATTGGACCACCCAAAATTCTAAGAAGTGGTCATGTAATGTATTATGCCATTTTGTATAGGGAAACTGATGAGGAAACAGACTCAGAGAACAAGCCTAGTTTGCACAGCTAAGAACTATCAAAGCCAGACTTTCCGAGTCAGTCCATGATCTCTTACTATTTTACTTCAGCCCTGTAAGAATCATGGTTGCATTTTCTTCCATATAGAACTATGGAATAATTATTATTTGTTTAGAATGTTATATAATTCATTTTATACAAATTGTCTATGTATTAGTATATATATAGTACTAGCATAGTACTTGTATATATAATTATATATACATATATACACATGTGTGTATGTATGTATGTGTGTGTCATAGGATGCTATGACATGTATGTCATAGAATGCTCTGAGAATGCATAAGAAGGGAACATAGTCCTAATTATTATAAACTTTCACTCTGTGCTGAAAGTCTTCCACTAAATGATACTAGAATATAGAATCTACTGAACATTCTAAATGATCAGTTGGAAGAGGTATGTCATGTTTGAGAAACTTGATTAAAGGTTACATTCAGTCTACAGCCATACCACCCTGAACACGCCCGATCTTATCTGATCTCAGAAGCTAAGCAGGGTCAGGCCTGGTTAGTACTTGGATGGGAGACCACCTGGGAATACCAGGTGCTGTGGGCTTTTTAAAAAAGATTACATTTAGTAGAAAAGAAAGATAATAACTCAGTACGTGTAGCTAGCAGGCTGGAGGAGAGTGTCCATGGTTGCTATGGTTTGAATATATCTTTCCAAATTTCTGTATTAGAAACTTAATCCCCGATGTAGAAGTGTTGAGAAAGTGGAACTTTTAAGAGGTAATTGGGTCATAAGAGTTCTTCTGTAGTGAATAGATTAATGCTGTTATCATGAGAGTGAGTTAGCATTTGCAGGAATGGCTTTGGTATAAAAAGCAAGCTCTCCCCATTTCATGTGCTCTTACCATAGGACACTTTCTGCCATGCCTTTGCCAGGTGCTGATACCATGCTCTTGGGCTTCCCAGTCTCCAAAGCAATAAGCCAAATAAACTTCTTTTCTTTGTAAATTACTCAATCTATAGTATTCTGTTATAGCAACAGAAAATGGACTAAGACAGTGGTTTAAGGTCTGAATTTCAAAATGTAAACCTAAAAAAAGAAAGAATGGGAAGAGGTCTTATAAAAATATCAATTTAGTGGTCAGCTTTATTGACCACAGTTTTTAACATAGATAGCTGTCATATATTGTCAAACTATGGTGAAACACCATATTTTTGTTCATAGGGGTTCTCCATAGCAAAATTCCTTAATCTCCCTTTACTTTGCCTTGAAAGGCAAAGGACTTTTTTACCGGCATGTATAGAGATAGCACCCCTAGGACTTCTTTATCTCTCAAAGACTGCAACTTAAATAAGCATTTGAGTTTCCCATACAGGAATTTCTTTGGAAGTTTGGCTTAGAAAACAGTCATGTTCTATTCAGAACTCTTTGAATTTCTGGTTAAATAAAAATGTCAACTGTGATTTGATTAAATAAGTATTTGTATATCCTACTATAAGTTCCCAATGGCAGCTATGTCCTTGTGCTTAGTGATTGCAAGATGAAGGTAACTGTTAAGGATAGTGTTTCTGAACCTAAAGTTATTATAAAATCTTTAGGGAATGCTTAGACTCTAGGAAATTAGGTGCAAAATTATAATGACTCATTTGTACAGTCATCCCTTGGAATCTGTGGGGGATTGATTCCAGGAGCCGAATACCAATAGTGCAGATACAAAACTCAGTGTATGCTCAAGTTCCTTACATAAAATGGTATAGTGTTAATATATAACCTATATCCTTCCATACACTTTACATTTCTTTAGATTACCTCTAATAACTAATAAAATGCAAATGTTATGTGTATCGTTGTTATAAAAATGATGATGATGATGATTTTTGTTGTTGTATTGTTATTTTTGTGGAATATTTTTAATCCCCAGTTGGTTAAATTGTGGATGAAGAACCTACTGATACAGAGGTCAGCTGTACATTCTCTTGGGAAGGATATTCAGAGCTTTCATTAGAGACTTAAAAGGAACCTATATTACTCCTCCACTCCATCTGCAAAAAAAGTTAGGATCTGCTACTTGGAAGAAGCAATAAACTATCCATTGTATTCTTTAGCTATATCATAGAAAATTGGCATCTAAAGAAATCTTCTTTGGTAGCCAACTTCCAAGATGGCTTTCAGTGAGCTGCACCCTCTGGTATTCAGATTTTTGTGTCATCTCCTTCCACATTGTACCAGGGTTGACCTCCATGGCCAAGAAAATTCAGGAAGAGTTATGATGTGCCACTTTGGAGGTTAGGTCATAAAAACTGTGGCTTCTGTCTTGGATACCGTTTCTTTTTCTCTGATTACTCACTCTGGAGGCAGCTAGCTGCCAACTCTCAAAGACACTCAAGCAGCCTATGGAAAAAGACCACATGGTAAGGTATGGAAGCCTCCAGCCAATGGCAAGTGAGGAACTGAGGCAAGCCAACAATCATGTGAGTGACTTGAGAAGCAATTCTCTAGCTCCAGGTGAGGCTTGCAGTGACAGCAGCCCCAGCTGGCAGATTGACTGCAACCTCTTGAGAGACCCCAAGCTCTCCTGAATTCTTGATCCTTATAAACTGTGTGAAGTAAGAGACATTTGTTGTTTTAAGATGCTGTGTTTGGGGATAATTTGTTACACAGCATAGAAAGTAAAAAGATACTTGTACTAGACATGCTTACAGGCATGTCCCAGCTCACAGCCTATGCCCCTTCCTTATTTAGAAATGTTATTACTTTTCTAAGTCCTTTCACAAGCAACTTTGTCATTTCCTTTTGTTCTCCATTGCCTTTACCTATTCAAAAAAGTTTTAAATTATTAGCCAATCAAGTTTAAGTTAAGCCATAAAGTCCAGCTCCAACCAATAAAGCTCAGACACAGCAGTAAAGACCCAATGCATAAAAAATAAATAGTCCTGCCTTTCTTTTGTTCAGTATACTCTTGTAGCAAGATAGCTGATGAGCAGTACCCTTTCTGTAGAAGTAAAATTGCCTTGCTAAAAAAAACTTTGTGTCTGAATGCTAATTTTTCCTTGCAGTACCTAAGAACAAACATTCTGTCTCTAACACACAGAAACAGATATCTCATGCACATTATCTTGACTGGTCACGATTAAAAGAAAAGTGAATGTAAGAAAATAAAGTGTTTGTAAAATGCTGACCTTCCTTGATAATCCTAGAAAATTAGAGTTTGAAATAAGAATTTCATAGTCACTATTTCTTTAATCTTGTTGGTGAATAATGAGTGCCGTGTGGCCCATTCACAGCCAGCACTTGGTCACCATTGTGATCTACACAGCAAGAAGCAGCCTCACAACCTGTCTGTTGAAACAAACAAATTTTCTGTTAAGTGATTTCTTTGTTTCCATTTATAAGGCACCTGCTTTCAAAGGTGTTCTGGGGAAACCTTTCTCGTATTTCTTCCAAGCAAAATCAGTTCAATAGAGTTCACACTTTGCCTGGGATCAGTGGGGAATGTACCAATGTAGCTTTCCTTTTTTCCCTGTAGGGCTGCTCATAGTCCTCCAATAGACTTTACAGTTGTTAGTTTTGCTGTAGTAGCGACTTGCTAAAATGGTAACACCTTTGAATAGTGCTTGTATTAATTTACATTCCTATCGACAGTGTTTAGGTTCCCTCTTCTTCATATCCTCCCCAATATTTATTACCTTTTTTCTTCTTGATGATAGCCATTCTAACAGGTGTGAGATGATACTGTGGTTTGATTTGCATTTCCCCATGATTAGTGATGTTGACCACTTTTTCATATACTTATTGGCCATCTGTATGCCTTTTAAGAAATGTCTATTCAGATCCTTTACCTTTTTTGAAATTGGGTGATTTATTTTCTTGCTCTTGAGTTCTGTATTTTGAATATTAATTTTATATCAGATGCAAATATTCATAGCAGATGCAAATATTTTTATTTTATAGGTCGTTTCTTCATTCTGTCGATTATCTTCTTTGTTGTGCAGATGTAAGCTTTTAGTTTGATGCAGTCCCATTTATGTAAATTTGCTTTTGTTTCTTAATATGTCTTTGTATTGAGTAAATCAGATCGTTTTCTAAAGCAAGTAGAGGATCAATGATTACCTGATGGAGAAGAAGAAAATTGTGAAGAAAAGCATCAATAAGGATATTCCTTGCCACTTTGCAATTTTCCAAGGGCTGGTCTTGACATTATGTTTGCGTAAATGGCTCAATCTGATCTTGGACACTAAATTCCAATCCAGCAGGTCCTATCTGGAAGGAGACTATATAATGGTGAAGACACAAGTCTGAAGGTGAAATATTGCACAATGTAGAGATAGATCAATCATACAAATTTATAGAACATCTGCTGGGTGCTAGGTTCTGTGCTGAGCAATAAGCATAATTCCTCTGTATTTTTTTTTGAGACGGAGCCTCGCTCTGTCTCCCAGGCTGTAGTGCACTGGTGCAATCTTGGCT
Organism: Cebus imitator; assembly: GCF_001604975.1. Classification (NCBI taxonomy): domain Eukaryota; kingdom Metazoa; phylum Chordata; class Mammalia; order Primates; family Cebidae; genus Cebus; species Cebus imitator. The sequence continues at coordinate 1,356,407 of NW_016107570.1, read as the reverse complement.
CACTGCAACCTCCACCTTTCAGGCTCAAGTGATTCTCATGCCTCAGCCTCCTGAGTAGCTGGGACTACAGGCACGCACCACCATGCCCAGCTAATTTTTTGTATTTTAGTGGAGATGGGGTTTCACCATGTTGTGCAGGGTAGTCTCTAACCCCTGAACTCAGGCTATCTGCCTGCCTTGGCCTCCCAAAGTGCTGAGATTATAGGCGTGAGCCACCACGCTCAGACTCCTCTGTAATTTATAATTTAGTTGAAAGATTTGGACATGCATATCAAAAGATGCCTAGTAACAAAGGCAAGAGCATATCTTATTTATAAGATATTTAGATTTCAAAGGAAGTTTTTTAGCTGAAAATTCCATCAAGTTTACATTTTTCTGAACTAAATGTCAACATATCTCAAATGCGGATCTCAATTACTTCTACTGGCAAAATGTAAACACCATTCCCTCATTCATTTGTTATTTCTCCAAGTATCCTGAGTACTGGATATCTGAAAGGCTCTCTGCTAGGTACTTATAGGGTAGAAAAACCTCAAAGGAGTGTGGAAATAAAAATTTTCCAAATACTTCTTCAAATTTTGTGAAACTTACCAACTGAAACAAGTTGATTTGGGTCAAACAAGGTTTATGACGTAAAAGCAAAGCAATTTTAAATAGGCTAAAACCCCATGGGTTGCAATGAAAGCAATGTTACGATGACTCTTAAGTAACTTAGAACTGTTGAGGACTTTGGTAATTAAAAACTCTTCCTTGTAGCTACTCCCCTAGAAATCAGGAAATAAGAATAGTTCGGATTAAGGTCTCATAAATAAACATACAGCTTGTCAGTCCTTGGAGGTGGAGAAGTCATTCTTGAATGTGCCACATGTAGAACTCAGAGGTAAGTGATGACCCTCTTGTCACTCTGGCAGAAAATATATTAACTTCTTTAAACCAAGAATTATAGTGATTTCAGTGGTACAATTACAAGGAGTGACTTCTGGGACTTGCATAAAGCAAGCTTATTTAAATAGTGTTTCAGAAAAGAACATATGCTACTATTAAAGGGTTGGAAAAAAACAACTGTAATCCCATAAGATAAAGTTAGTTGAGAATATTCATGTTTGTTTCAGATACAAGTCCATTATTTATGTTGAATAATTAAATACCTCTTTAATTATCCATTCCAGGGGAGACTCTTGAGCCTTTCACCTCTCTCATGTCAAAACTTATTAGTTATTTCAATACTGAAATAATTCCAGTTGTTCATGAATTATTTGATGAGATTTAGAGTGATCTATAATACTTAATTCATTTATTGAATACCTGTTATGTGCACTGGATGGCAATTGGTGCCATGTTGTATATACACTGGACAAAGACAAATTCTCTTTGGATGCTTAAGTCTGGTAAAGGAAGAATGACAAGTGCAAAGATATCTAATTCCAAAGCTGAGAGAGTAGAGAAAGATTGATTGGTATGGTGAGATGAGTAAAACTGTATTTTAACTAAGCTTTGAGAAATGGATAGAATTATAGTTGAAACATTTAGGAGGACTCCATGGAAAAGTAATAAAATGAACAAAGACCAGAGCCAACCTTGAAAAAAACCTTATTAATGGAACAGTAGTGAGTAATGCAGAACAGCTAGAGGTCATCTTACTGCTGTACACACTAAATATTCCCCATGGCTTGTTCCTTGTCCAATTCCCTCACAGTCCTGCCTGCTGTAGAAAGGGTAGCAGTTTTCTCTTCAATTATGAGCAATAGAAAGAAATGTTTAACTCTGCCTAGGCAACAGGCACATTTAAAGTGGGATTTCTGTTGACAATGCCTTAAGCCATGGAGCTAATTAGCACCTTACTCATTGTATGACAGAAAAGAGAAGAGATTTGGGAATAAGCAGATCATTCAGAATTCCTGCAAACATGAAGAATAAGGGCCAGTGTGCTAGCTCTCCCCTCTCAGTTTCTATGAGTTTCAATGTGACCAAAAGCCTTATCTTGGATTTTGCACCCAGTCACAGGTGCCACTGGAAGGCTGAGTACAGGAACTGGGGATATTCATGATGGGGTCAGCCAGCGAGCAGATGAGTGTTTGCAGAGTGAGTGACTGAAGGAGAGCTTTCACTGCTGTAATAGTCCAGAGGTTGCTGCTGAGTCAGGACGAAAGAATAAGCAAAATGTTTCAGAAGTCAGCTTACTTCACAACTTGTTCTTCATTTATTCCCTCTATTCTGACCACTCAGCCCACCAAGCTCTCCTTCTTGATACAGTCTTTCTCATATTAAATGTTAGGGCAAGACTAGTTTGGGATCTTATGTGTACAAATTATATAAATGTAGCTAATAATCTTTTGGATGGCAAGATAAACTACTTAAATATCTCTAACATAATCAATCATTTTTCTTACTGCCGAGTGGTCCTCAACCATGGGTTTTGCATTAAAATCATCTAGAGAGCCTTATGAAACACACATACACAATTCCCAAACTGCTCCTAGGTCATTTATAGCAGAACTCAGGTGAGGACTCAGGCAACAGCCTTCTTTAAAGCTCTGCAGGTGATTCTAATGTGCAGCTGGCGTTGACAGCCACTGTTCTAAATGTCTTGAGGATGAATAATAAAATCCAGATTGTTAGCGGGCAAAAATATATGTGTGTCTAATGTGTAAGTATCAAATTATTAACACTTGTCAACAAATGTATTTTCATTTCTAAAATAGTATTTTAAGGAATGACCTTCATAATTTTGTTATAGAATATTATTTTAGTGATGTCTCTCTGTTAGTAACGTGAAGCATGTTGCACATAAACTGTATGCAGAATGTGGCATTATTTGCAAATATGTCAGAGAATGCAGCAGATTTTACAAAGGTTTATGAAAACAATATGCTTCATTTTTGTTAATATAAAAAGTTGCAAAATTAGCTTCCTGTTAAACAGAAAGCCCAGGGAGTAGAAGAGAAGAGGATCTGATTCCTTATTCGCTCTCAGCTACTGTTAGAGTCTCTTGTTCCTGAAATTCATTACATCTTTGGCTTTTTCTCCTTGGACCAATCAGAGATGCTATAGCTCCTGGGGGCTAAGGCACTAGTCTCTTTCAGCACCCCACCCCATTTCCCTTTTTAATGTAACTTTTTCCACTGGAGGTATTACCTTTTTATGGTGGTCCTGAGTATTTTGCAGATGCACAGAGAAAATAAAACTAAACTCCTTGTTTAAAAAAATAAACAAATAAAAATACTTAAAATTTTAAAAATATATTTAAAGATTATGAAGATCTGTTGATTCTACCTCTGCAAATTTTCTTTCTTACCTTGATGATTTGTCCATTTTTGTGGCTGAAATTCTAAATCAAACTCCCTGTTACCTCCTGCCCTGATAATTGTCGTATGCTCCCCATGCCAGTTTTTCTTAGTTATTGCTTCTGGCCAGAGATCTGAGGGTATTTTTTTTTTTTTTTTTTTACCTTGATGATTTGTCCATTTTTGTGGCTGAAATTCTAAATCAAACTCCCTGTTACCTCCTGCCCTGATAATTGTCGTATGCTCCCCATGCCAGTTTTTCTTAGTTATTGCTTCTGGCCAGAGATCTGAGGGTATTTTTTTTTTTTTTTTTTACTCAACTTCAGTGGTTCTCTGCTACCGACAGTAATTTGATAACACATTAGCTGGGCATTCAGGTTCTCCGTCATCTGGCCCCAACCTTATTCCCAAGACTTCTCCCCTTTATGTATAATATTATGAACTGATCTAGCTGTTTGCTAGTCTCAGACATGGCTATGTTCTTTCTGCTGTCAGATCCCTGGCTCATGCTGGTATTTCTGCCAGTGCCTAAATCCCACCCAGTATAGAGGGCTCAGATTTCATCTGCTTTACAAAGTCCTCAACTACAGAGTTAAAAGCAATGTTTTTCTACTGTAATCACATCACAGCACATTATCTGAACAATTTTAAAAATATTTCCCCAGAGTCACTTAATCCTTCTGAGCCTCTGTTCACTTATTCATAAAATGAGAACAATAATGCCTACCTAAAACACTGCTTGTGAAGAGTATGATTATGTATCTAAAAAGCTTAGTGCACAGTAGACAATTTTCAAGTCTTTCTGTCTTTCTTTTCTCTCTCCTTTCCCTCCCTCCCTCTGTCCCTCCCTTCCTTCTTTCCTTCCTTTCTTCCTCCCTCCTTCCCTCCCTACCTCCCTCTTTCCCTCCTTCCCTCCTTCCTTCCCTCATTCCCTCCTTCTTTCCTTCCTTCTTCCTTTCTTCTTTTTATGTATTGTCCATTTTAACTTTGTAATTTCCTTTTGGGCAGGATACTGTGATTGGTAAATTTTGTTTTCCATGAAGTTTCTAGGCTAATGCTTTGCATATTTAGGTACTCAATAAAGGTACATGTATTAAATTAAGGGACCCAAAATTCATGACTTGCTGTACAAGTTATGATCAGAGTTTAGGAAAGGAGATATAGACCAGAAATCCAGTTGTTATTTTGAGTTATTATTATTACTTAATTTATCCTATATTTTTAGGCAAAAACTCATTGAGAAAATCATTATTATTTTGAGAAATCACGAGTCAGGATAAGTGAATTGATTTTGGTTAGAAGGCTTTTCAGCAATAATTAAGGATTCAAATCAAGGCCTCTCCCATGTGAAAACACATATTGTTTCAGCATATCAGGATTGGTTAGATTATCTCCAAGGTTATGTCTGTTTAAATGGCAGTTGTTGCAGATAATATCAATGTCCTAGGTCCACAGGAAGGCAAGAAGTAGACTTAGCAGTAAGTTGCTGAGCAGGAATTCTAAAAAGGGTGACCAGGATCAGGTGAAGCAGATCCAGAGAGTAAAGAGGATAAGCAAGCTCTGGTCATCAGCCCATCTGTACTTTCCTTGGGCTCACTGAGGGGTCCTGAAGCAAAGCTTGCTGTGGTTGCAAACTAAGGACTGGAACAGGTCAACAATCCTTCAAGAGGCTAATGTGGATTTCTCCCTTCTGCTCTGCCTCAGTTTATTTTCTATGCTTTCTTACTTTTTCTGTTGCCTGTAGTTTCCTTCTTTCCAAGGGATACTCAGCGTTAAGGAAGTCACATGTGTCTTTGCCAAAGCTCGCTCTCTGCACCCTGTTACACTCTTTGAGAATCTCCTGATGATGTCATTCAAGAGGTTCTCCTTCCATAATTGCTGTTGAGGGGGCAGAAGGTCCTGCCCTTCATTGCTTTTCACCACCCACCTCCAAGATGGAAGAACAGGTTATCTCTGAGGAATTTTGATTTGGGGCACATTGATTCCAGTCTCTATTTACTGGATCTTGAAATAGGAGGGCCAATTTTCTTACAAAAAAAGAGCATGAAACTGATAACCAAAGAGACACACGATGAGAATCTACTAACTCCATGAAAGAAGAGGTGATAAATATAATTGTCTTCATTCTTGATAGCTTTTAGATGGGTTCTAATCCTACGAGGGGCTTGGTTACCTTTCTAGCTTTGGCTTCTATAAAACAGTCCTATAACCTTTTAATAAAGGTTTAATAAAGGCCTAAGCCAACATGAGTGAGTTTCATACATTGAAACGGTCCCCTACTTGTCAGGGTTAACTAGTTTTAAAACTATTCTTGAAATTTAGCCTTAATTGGCTTTTGCTCGACCTGAGTCACTAATCTGTGCTGAGGACCCATTATCTATTCTTTGTTAGGTTCTACAGCCTACCTCTGGGGTACATTTCATAGTCCTTAATGTCTTCCATATAACTGATTATTTATGGAATTTTATGATATGTTAAATACTTTGGCTGAATATCAAACACATATCATCTAATCTTTCAATTCTGCAACCGCATTACTGGGCAACATTTTTATTCTTGGTGAATACAATTTCTTTCTTTCTTTTCTCCTTCTATTCCTTCCTTCTTTTCTCTCTCTTTCTTTCTTTTAAATGTTTGTGATATCAGGATATAAGAAGCCGGGTGGAAGAGCACAGAATTAGAAATCAGAAAGCATCCGTAGTCCAACTCACTGAGTAAAGTGAGTCCTAGTCATCTCGTCTCTCCTGGCCTCACTTTTACCCTTAAGTGGTGAAACTATACCCAAGTTCCTCCTAGTTTAAACATTCCATAGTTCAATTATTCCATTGCCATTCTGGAATATACCATGTAATATAGAAATTACTAGAAAATTTGTTGGAAATATATATTTTCCATATTTATTGGAAATACTTTTAAAATAATTATATATTGATAGAAAACATGCGATAGTTCATGGATATAATATGCACTTTGATTAAAGAAGACAAAAAATGATCTGCAAAATTAATTGTTTCAAGAAGTGATTTAAAAAGCTTATTCATATTTTAACTTATTAAAAGTCCAAAACAATAATACAAATTAAATATATTAAATCATCTTTTTAAATTAAGGACATAGAAAAGACAAAAACAGTTGAAATGGTGACAAGTTGCATAACGTGGTGCTTTGATGATTAACAGGCAATGTATATCAGTAAAATTAGTTGGTAAATACTAATAAATATTTAGCATTAACGTTAAAATTAATATGTATATGAAACTTTGACATTTAATTCTATTTCATGCATTCATGATATACCCAACACTTATTTCTCAATTATTTCAATGTGGATTCTTGTATGATAATAACAATTATAGAAGTGTGTTTAAATACATTAAATATATTTTATAAGAAACAATGTTGTTGGTAATTTGTCTTCTTAGAATACTCAGCATCTTATAGTTTGAGAAAAACTGAGCTATCTGAACCCAAATACTATATGTGTTTCCAGTGAGTAGCCTATATTTCCCTTCCTTTTCCTCTGCTGCCCGCATGCTTACATGCATTATTATTGGATTATTGTATTGAGTTATTCTGCCATGGGTGTTTGTATTCTGTGGCATTACATATCTTTTATAGCAGTCAGTTTGGCACTAAGATTTTGTAGAAGTCAATGGCAGTGATTCTTTTATAGGTTTAAACTTGCCTGACTGTATTATATCTCTTGATAATAGTCTTAAAGGGTTTTCATTGCTACTAGTGTGAATGATTAATATATAATGCCTCCTATTATGAACTTGAAATGTGTACATTAAAAAAAGGTTTAAGTTATAATCATTGGTTCATTGTTTCCTTTATAGATCTTGAGAAAAACCTGATGAGTGTAGCATTGCCATTTTGTAACTAATCCTTCATATAATGAACGTAAGCCTCCATTAACTTGAATGAATTGGTCCATTTAGGAACCCCTTTGGCTTAGTGCTGAACTGTATTTCCTACTTAAGGAGCCAAACACTATGAAGCAACTGTAGCAGTGTATAGCAGCAAATTCATCATTTTGGAATTTTAAACTTCTACCTTCAGGGATAAATATATTTATTGTAGAACCATCCTAGCTTCTGAGATCTCACTGTGAGTCCTTGAGTGAGCAGAGCTGTACTAGGATAAAGAGATTTCTAATTTCCAAAAATGGGATTACTGGGTTCAAATATAATCCTACTTTCAGAAAAAAAAAAAAAAATCAAGCAGCACTTCATGACACAATTTTACTGTCCTGAACACAATTTTATTTCACTCATTATAAACAATGTGAATGTAGATGCCAACATTGCGATTATGACTAATAATTGGAGGCAATTATTTATAGTAGTTACATGCCAGTATATATATTTACCATTTATATTGATATTAATGATTGTAGTTTTTAAAGTGGCCACAGAAGTCATATAGCATGGTTTAGTGAAGTTTGGTTCACATTTGTAGCCACTTCAGAAATATCATCTCTGAGAACACACACACACACACTTAAGTTCAGTGAGTTCAGTGAGAACGTATGTAATTCAAAGAATAACATAAGCAAGAATTTAAACTTCTATGTATGTTTTGGTCTGTCTGAGTGTTATAAGCAAAAAAAATTATTCTTTAGAATAACAAAAGACATTTCCAGATTCAAAAAAAAAAAAAAAAAAAGAAAAAAACCACAGGAATAACAGATACGAAATTACAGGGCTACTAGCAATCTAACTGTTGTGGAACATCTTGGTAAATAGTCCCATGAAATTATATATATATATATATATATATATATATATATATATATATATATATATGATTGATTGAATAAACATACTCCAAAGCATTGATATGCCACATTGTTCTTCCCTGGTCTATGTTCTGCCCAACATTTTAACAAGGGGTTACATCAAAGCACAGACTAATGCTAATCAACTTTGTGGAAAACATTTAAAGTTCAAAGGAATCCTAAGCAAAAAGAACAAAGCTGGAGGCATCATTGTACCCAACTTCAAACTACATGCTACAGGGGTATGATAACCAAAACAGCATGGTACTGGTACCAGAACAGACACATAGACCAAAGAAACAGAATAGAGACCCCAGAAATTGTACCGCATACCTACAACCATCCTTTCTTTGACAAACCTGGCCAAAACAAGCAATGGGGAGATGATTTCCTATTCAATAAATGGTTCTGGGATAACGGCCATATACAGAAAACTGAAACTGGACCCCTTCTTTACACTATATACAAAAATAAACTCAAGATGGATTAAAGACTTAAATGTAAAACCCAAAACTATAAAAATCCTAGAAGAAAATCTAGGCAATACCAATCAGGACATGGACACAGACAAAATTTCATGATGAAAATGCCAAAAGCATTGCAGAAAAAGCAAAAATTGGCAAATGGGATCTAATTAAAGTGCTTCTGTACAGCAAAAGAAAATAACAACAGAGTAAACAGACAACCTACAGAATGGGAGAAATTTTTTGCAATCTATCCATCTGACAATGGTCTAATATACAACATCTGTAAGGAAGTTAAATACATTTACACCACCACTGTTAAAAGGTCAGCAAAAGACATGAATAGATACTTCTCAAAAGAAGACATTCATGTAGCCAACAAACATATGAAAAAAAAGCTCAACATCACTGTTCATTAGAGAAATGCAAATCAAAACCACAATGAAATACCATCTCACACCAGTCAGAATGGCTGTGATTAAGAAGTCAAAAAACAACAGATGCTGGTGAGGTTGTGGAGGAAAAGGAATGCTTTTAGACTTTTGGTCGGAGTGTAAATTAGTTCAACGATTGTGGAACACAGTGTGGCAATTCCTTAAAGATCTAGAGGCAGAAATATCATTTAACCCAGCAATCTCATTATCAGGTATATACCCAAAGGAATATAATTCATTCTATCATAAAGACACAAGCACATGTATGTTCATTGCAGCACTGTCACAATAGCAAAGACATCTAATCAACCTAAATGCCTATAAATGGCAGATTTGGTAAAGAAAATGTGGTACACATACACCATGGAATACTATACAGCCATAAAAAATAAGATTATGCCTTTTATGGGAACACAGATGGAGCTGGAGGCCATTATCCTTAGCAAACTAATGCAGGAACAGAAAACCAAAATATCAGATGTTCTCATGTATAAGGGATGATCAGAACACATGGACACATTGGGAGTAGGGTAACAATACACTGGGGCCTGTTGAAGGGTAGTGAGGTGGGAAGAGGGAAAGAATCAAGAGAATAGCTAATGGATGCTGGACCTAATACCTGGATAATGGGATGATCTATGCAGCAAACCACCATGGCACACCTCTACCTATGTCACCAATATGTACATGCACATTCTGCTCATGTACCCCTGAATTTAAAATACAATTTGGAAATTAAAGAAAGAACATATCTAGGTGCAAGTTAATCTGAAAAACATATGTATTAACTGAGCATACTCCCAATCCCAATAACATAGGTGTTTTTCTTTAGCAAGAATAAGAAAAGAATGGATAATGGGTGGATACCTAGTAGTAGTCTTTGTCAGAATGAATCAAGCAGTTATAATAAATTTGGATCTCAGCCAAAAAAAAAAAAAAAAAAAAAAAAAAAAGAAAAAGAAAAAAGAAATGTGTGGCTATGCTATGGTTAAAAAATAACATAATACCTACCACTTTGGGAGGCCAAAGAGGGTAGATCACTTGAGGTCAGGAGTTTAAGACCAGCCTGGCCAACATGGTGGAACACTGACTCCACCAGAAATACAAAAATTAGCTGGGCAAGGTGGCAGATGCCTGTAATCCCAGCTACTTGGGAGGCTGAGGCATGAGTCACTTGAACCTGGAAGGAGGAGGTTGCAGTGAGCTGAGTTCACATCACTGCACTCCAGCCTGGACAACAGAGCAGGACCTTATCTCAAAACTTATAAAAAAAAAAAAAAAAATCCAAAAATAAACTATTGTTATTTTTAAAATACCCTAACGGTATCTTATTTGAAAAGTTTTACAATATAAAATAAGTCAATACAAATGTTCTCTTTATCACACTTTGGAGTAGAAAAAAAAGTCCAGAAATAACAAGGCACAATCTAACAGAAAACAAATGTTAAGTTCTGATTTAGGTTTTAAGAATTTTTTTTTTTAAAAAGAAATATCACAAATACTGAAAGACCTCATCGTGTGGATAGTTCTCATGAAAAATGGTAGTTCATTGCAAGTACTATATCAAATGTGTGATAAGTCTATCTAAAGATCTTCTAAACTGAATCTTTCTTGAGAGAAAGAAAATCAACATTAATTGAAATATGACTGCTCAGACAGGAAAGGTAGCAGTAGTTCATCGTGCTCAAACAATTGTAAGACCACCTATGGAATATCCTGCACAATGGAAAGTTAGAACAGTTTCTGAGTGTATTCTGTAGAGCAGTAGCTCATAGAACATTAATGATTCTTACGAAGAGGAAAGGTCTGTTGTCGAAGAAGCTTGGAAAGGATGAGTTGTTAAGCAAAAGATGTCTTTTGAGCAGTAATTTTCATGTTCTTTAATATACCAATTTGTATCCCACCTGTCCAAGACAGGAGGACATTAAGGAAACTTGGAGAGAAATGTCCCACTTTAGTGTCATGAAAGGATATGCTTTCCTCTATAGCTACTTACTTTCTACTTTCATCCTCTGACCTTTCCTCCAGGAATATGGTCCTGCCATCATCACTTCTCCCTATAATAACAAAGATTATTTCTTTCTCCAGTGGCTCCTAACTTCTTTCCACAAACACAGGTGTTCTGTCTGATAAGCATCATTTTAACTTTGCTTCTCCATCCAGATACCTACTTTCTTTACCTTTCCTGTTACTGCTTCTGGTATTTGATGGTTTTTCCTTTTCCCTTCCCCCATTTTTGAACAAAATACCACTTTTTCTTTTGCAGATCATCTTGCACACTAGTTTTCCATGACATATGCCTGGAGGCATGCTCAACTAGAAATGTTAAGTAGAGGCAGAAAGACATCTGGCAATTAGATCTGACTTTGTCCATTCTGGCTGCTATAACAAAATAGCATAAATTCAGTAGCTTACAAACAATAGAAATTTATCTCCCAAAGTTTTCGAGGCTGAGAAGTCCAAAATCAAGGTGCCAGCAGATTTGGTGTCTGGTGAGGGTGTGCTTTCTCTTTCGTAGATGGCACCTTATTGCTGTGTCTCACATGGTTAAAGGGGTAAGGGGTCTCTCTTGGACCTCTTTTGTAATGACCTCTCAAGGGTCCCATCTTGAAATACTGTCACATTAGTGATTAGGTTTCAATGTATACATTTTGAAGGGACACAAACATTTAGAGCATTCCAAGGCCATATTTGTCTTTCAGTGGATAAGGGTTTCATTGGGGAGGAAGAGTAGAATTATGTGAGCTTACTCCAGAGCAGAGTTTACTAATCTTCTGTGTGTGTGTATGGAGAGTGTATAAATCCTGAATCCTTTCAACAAAGAGGGTACACCTCTGAATGCCTTCCAGCCCAGCTGGCCCTCTGTACTCATGGGTTCTGCATCCTGGGATTCAAGTAACCATAGATTAAAAATGTTTTTTTAAAAAAAGTTTGTGCTGAACATGTATGAAAGTTTTTCTTGTCATTATATTTTAAATAATACAGTATAAGAATTATTTATGCAACATTTACATTCTTCTAGGCATTATAATAAATCTAGAGATGATTTCAAATATTTGAGAGGATATACATGCCTTATAGACAAATACTATGTGATATCATTATTTCATATATCATATCGGTATTTCCTATTGGGGCTTGAGCATCCATGGATTTTGGCATCTGCCAGAGGTCCTGGCACCAATCTCCCATAAATACTGAGGGACAACTGTATAATGGTTTTTTTGTTGTTCTTTTGTTTGTTTGTTTTTAGAGGCAAGGTCTGCTATGTCACCCAGGCTAGAGCGTAGTGGTGTGATTGTACCTCACTGCAGCCTTAAACTCCCAGTCTCAAGCAGTCCTTCTGCCTCAGCCTCCACAGTAGCTAGGACCAAAGGTGTGGGCCACCACATGGCTCATTTTTAATTGTGTGTGTGTGTGTGTGTGTGTGTGTGTGTGTGTGTGTGTGTGTGTGTAGATGGGGTATTTACAAAAGAGATTTCACTTAGGTTGATCTCAAACTCCTGGCCTCAAGTGATACTCCTGCCTTCGCCTCCTAAAATGCAAGGATTACAGGTGTGAGCTACCACACCCAGCCTGTATAATGTTTATAAATACAAATAAAATTATAGAATTAAAAAGGAAATGAATTGACTTAGAACAAATTATAAAAATATTAAAATAAAATTTTGGTATAGTTATATATGTATAACTTTATTAATGTATTAAATAATAAGATCTAGCAGAGCACATATCTAACAGTCAATTTTGAAGTGCTCACAACAAGTCTAATGAGATAAGAAGATATTGATGATTTTTACTGGCAACAAAGTCACAACAGTGGTTTGGTAACTATATTCATAATTGAAGAAAATGGTATTTTTTATTACAAGTTAGTGAAAATACAAATGTAAAGTTTTTCATCCAAGTTTATCCATCTCCTGAATTCTTTGTGAACTCCAGTTAAAATCTACTAAATAGCAGAGTAGATAGTTACAAGGAGTTAGATTTAAGCTCATTATATGTATGTAAAGCCTTAATAATTAAGATGTCCTGGAGTGAAAAGATTTTCTCATAAGGTAGTGATCTACCTGTTAATGGAAATATCCAGTTAGCATCTAGAAACATACTGTAGATGTTGTGGTTTAATACTAATTAATATTAGCTAGCATATACTGAGTGCTTGCTGTGTTTTAAGCACTGAGTTAGGAGAAATTATGCATTATGTTTTTTGATTTTCATACTAGTTACATGAGGTTATCTCTACATCATAGATAATACAATTTAGGTTTTGATATTTGTTGAAAGTTGACTGCAGTAAGTGGCAGAGTGTAAACTCTAACCCAGATCTAGGTGACTCCCAAGCCTGTAATTGGAGACTATTTTGAGAGAGATTGGTGAGAGAATTGGAGATCATCTTGTTCAACCTTTTCATTTGATAAATATGAGGACACTGAGAACCCAAATAAGTTAGATAACTTACTCCACGTTACACAATTTGTAGCAGAACCAGAAATTGGACTTTGATGACTTTTTATGTGGAAACATGAGGTTTTATTTGGTTCTTCGTCTGGTGGAAGCAGAATACAACCTGAAGAGAGAGGCGATGGACTACACTATGGCTTGAACAGAGTACACAGTAACTTCCCATTTCATTTAGACAACAGGGGTATGCCTGAAAGTGCCTTTACCTATGTCAGTGCATTTATTCACTAGGAAGACAAAATTTACTTGAATAGTATTTTAAGTGTAACAAATATTGAACTGTCCAATACTAAAATTTGTGCCTTTGATAATATTTATATTATGAATAAAAATGTGCTCTTTTAACCAGGTCCTCACCTATGTTACCAGAAAGTGTCTTGTGTATTGTCAATACAAAGTATCTAATGCATGAATGACTGAGTATGACTGTCTGGTTTTTTTTAATCACTGCCTATACACACCAGATAATTGGGTATTTATGATATACTGATTCTATTTTTTTAACTGAAAGATAATGATAGTTAAATTTACCATTTGTTAACAATGAAGGAAGGAGTTGTCTAGATTAGTTCAAAATCCAACATGTAAATTATTTCTGGAGTAAGGTGATATATAAATGAATAAGTGATAAAAGTGTGAAAGACAATCTTTAAATAAGAGCAGTTAAATTAATTTCTAAAATATACAGGGATTACACTGAGAAATTCTCCTGAGTATGAAATTTAGGAAACATGCTTTGCTAAAATGAATAAAAATGCTTTTTAACATTATTTATAAACAAATGTTGTTTGCAAAATTTATATAGCCTACATGCAATAGATGCTCAATAAATAGTCACTGAATTAGTTCCAGATGTTGACAAAACTCATGTTTTTTTTTCTTTATCTATTTTAAAACCTATTAAAATAGTAGAAAAAAGTAAAATCTGTAGAATGCACAACAATAAAGAAAATAGGAAAAAGGCCATTGCTGATAAGAGATTTAATCAAATTTCTGGAAGATGAAATATGAATGAGTGATGTTGATTATTAAAGCAAAACAATTGCTTTAATATTAAAGCAAGTCAATTATTGCAGAGAATATTTGAAGAGGGAGCTATACCCAAGAAGAATCCCTAATAATACAGCAGAAACTAGCAAGGCTCCAGTTTTAGATAACTCAATGCTGATGGACATTGAAATAAGAAACACAGATGTAATCAGCATTTTGGTCAAAAGCATGTGCACTAGTTTTTGTTGCCCAGCGTGCCACTTTAAATCATAATGCCTTAAAACAACCACTTATTTAGTTCACTAGTCTGCCTGGTCAGCGCTTTTGGCTGGGGTTATTTGGGCATATTCCTGTGTCTTTGCTCAACTAGTTGGTTGGTCAGCTCTGCTTCTGCAGGTTGGTTGGATTTGATGGGTGTCAGCTAAGATGATAGGGGCCCTGAGGGCTTGTACATCTCATCAGAATAGTTTGGGATTGTCACATGGTGGATGCGCAGGATTATAAGAGAAAGAATATAAGTGCAAGGTCTCTTAAAGTCTAGGTTTAGATTGGCACACAATAACTTCTGTTTCATTATTGCATTGCTTGACTAGGTTGTAAGACCAGTCCAGATTCAAAGGATATTGCAACGGACTCTTTATTTGTTGGTGAGAAGAACTACACAGTCGCATTGCAAAAGTGTGGATATAGGGAAAGGATAAATCGTGAGCATTTTTGATCTAACACAATGTAGAGGGCCCAGTTTTATCCTTCTCTTCTTATCACATCTGTTCTCAGCCCCATACTAGAAGACTTGGCATCCAGCCAGGTATTTACCATCACTTCAACAAAAGCCAAAACAAACCAAAACAAGGTTTATTTAGTGAAAAAATTCCATAAAAGTAAATAGATAAAATATGTTCAGGAATATTTCTTTGAAAGAGGATATCAATAGATTAGAGAGTGTGAATGAGGTTTTGGAAAACCTTGAGGGTATAAATTATTGCTAGAAAGATCCCTTCTCTGGGTGGCCTATTAATCTTGACATAGAAATCAGAGAACAGGAAATGTAATCTTAACTATTTCACTCTGCAGAAAATAATCTTTACATAGTATAAAAATGGAAACCCTGTTTATAGTTTTCAACTTTAAAATTGCTCCATAGACAAGTCATATAAGTCTTAACCGCCTATCAGAGTAAATGTTTTCAAACTTCACAATATTAAAACACTGACCTGGGACCTGTTGGCACAGGCACATCTTTTACATCTTTGAAATCTAAAGCTCAATGTGATGGTCTGTGTCTTGACTATTTAGCCAAACCACTGTGTCGTCTTTTACTAGTATTAATTTCCCCATTATAGTAGCCCCAAGACAAGTAAACTGGTTAGAGGGTCAGAGGATGTTCAGTGACAGAGCAAGTCATCACCCTTTACTTTTTGCAGATCCCACAAACCTGGTTTTAAGAGTCTCTTGCCATTCTCCTTCTGACTTTGTGCAGTGGAACCAGTTGAGTTCATGAAAAAGCCAATAAAAAGATGGTCTCTGTTTATAGACAGCCCTCTCCTACAAGTCTAATACCTCTTGTCACTCTCATCTACAAACGCTGTCAAGGAAGTGTGTCCTCTCCTGCCCATGGAGGCAGATTGGCATCTCATAAAAATTATGTCCTTTTGAACTTGCCTGAGAAATTCCAGTAACTTTTTTCTCTCCAGGGTACTTTTCTACTGTAAGCTTGCCAATATTTGGTAATCTCTAGAATAGGAACACATGTCAATCAGCAGTGCATACCATCCTGTTTTGTGCAGTCTAAGTTCAGAGCTGTCTAAGTCCATTTGAGCTGCTACAACAAAATACCATGGACTATGTAGTTATAAACATCATAAATTTATTTCTCACAGTTCTGCAAACTAAGGCCAAGATTAAGGCACCAGCAAATTTGGCACCTGGTGAGGGCTCACTTTCTGTCTCACAGGCAGTGCATTCTATCTGTGTCCTCACATGGTGGAAGGAAACAAGGCAGGTCTCTGAGGCCTCTTTTATAAGGGCACTAATTCCATTCATGAAGGTTCCTCCCTCATGATCTAATCATCTCCCAGGCCCTACCTTCTAATATCATCACACTGGTGATTAGGTTTCAATGGATGAGTTTTGGGGAAACACAAACATTCAGGCCACAGTGAGGTCAAAAAAGAATATTGCATCATTTTGCTTTAGAGACCGTTTTGTTCCAGCTACATTTTGATTTATCTATATGACATAATAAAAAAGAGAGTTAGGAAACCAAAGATCTTATACGTTAATACAGTCTTTATAGGACAACATTGATTAACGGCTACAGTTAATACAAAAACACAGCAACAACCAAATATTTCTATTCATCACACTTGAAAACTCTTGGTCTCAGGTCTATAGTATTTTGTAATTTTTTTTTGAGAGTGAAATGAGTGCAGGCCCAGCTTCATGGATATACAAACTATACATTCACATGAGTCCCACACGTAGATGGGCTCAGATATTGTGTAGTTGGTCCTAACTGAAAGAGGGTGAAACATTAAGTTGCAATAATCAAATTACTGATCAGATACTGAAATTAAACCTGAAAAATGTTGAGGACCCAGAAAAAGTCTCAATCATGTTAGCACTTTCATGCACGTGATATTTCTTTTTTCCTGCCTCTTCTCCCTACCTGTAGAACTTTTCAGGCTTCATTACTGTACCATGGTTGGCCCTTTCTTTCCTCCTCCGAAGACTTAAAGATAAAGTTATGATTAAGCATATGAAATATGCATACCAAGTTTTCTATAAAGATTCCTCAGCATCTCTGCCAAGCTGTCATATGAGCACTTGCATGTTGTTATATAAAAACACATATTTTAAATAAATTTTAGTGCTGTTCTAAGCAAAAAGCAGATTTAAAAAATCTGGAGTTTTCTGTTTCAATTTGAGAGAACTACATTTTGCTTAATTACTATTTAAATCACTGTAACACAATATTGATGACAAAATTTTAGTTTGCTTTTTAATTAGCTGTCAATCAAAGAAATAACATGGAACTTTGTTTTCCTCCTCTGTTAAAGCACAGCTTAACTGTGATTCACTTGAAAAATTTATATTGTTTGACAGGAAAACAAAAAACAAAAACACCTTGAATTATTCTAACCCATTCAGATTTAAGAAAGTCCTTAGCAGCAAATTAACTGCCATTTGGTTTTGATCATTCGGTCTGTATCATTGAAATATGGTTCACTAGTGAATCAATGAAAGATAAAAGGTCTGTGGTCAATGAGAGGTTATGGTCTGTGAGATAAATGCTGCCCCTCTGAGTTGCTTCCAAAGTAGCCAGCTTCAGTGTATCAGTTAGAGTAGTTAATACTAACTGTTATAACAGATAAATGCCCAAATTCCAGTGGCTTAAACAATTGAAGTTTATCTCTCATTCATGCTAAGTCAGTTGATATTTCTGGTTTACCAGCTGCCTTCCACCTGGTCACCCAGACCCCTGGGTTTCTTCCTATGCACCTGTGGCTTCATTTTCCTCTCACACTTCAGACTTCTCTCCCATCAGTTGGTGAATGGGGAACCCAGAGATGTTTTCTATGAGCAGACCAGAAGAGGCTTATGTTGCTTCAATTTACCTTACATCTACATGTTCTAAACATATGAAATGTGGTCTAGCTATGGGCCCAGGGATGAAGGAATGAATTTTATTGACTGTCTGCTACTCTCTGCTTAAGTTTAGATGATACTGCACTCTATCCCAATAAGTTTCTTTTTGTAATCCTTAAAACAATGTGAACAATATGAATGTGTTGCATTCATATGATAATTATAACGGATGTCTGTTTCTTTTGGACAAGAGTATTCCGTAGAATTCTTGACTGATATATCCCAAGGTCATCTTTCTTGACTTAGAGTTATAATTTTGGATAATTTATGTCAATCTCAGGAGTTTGATATGCACTATTTCTGATCTTTTCCAACTGCTAGGCAAGAAGTAAACTCATTCTCAATCTTACTACTTAAACATAGTCTCTCCCTACCACCGTGTCCTCACAAGACCTCTTCTTTGGTTCAGTTATGCAACTATCTCCCAGTTTTTCTCTTTCTTCTGTGGCTCTCCTTCCTTATCTCCCTTTTAACTTCTATTTGACCATTAAGTGTTTGGAATGCCTCAATCATGGTCCTTTTTTATTGCCTTACACTATACTTTCCATGCCTCTGATTTCAATGATCACTTACACGCTAAGTGCTCATCAATTTGTATATTCAGCCTATATTTGTCCTCTGGGACTCGGATCTGTATATCCTACTGCTTTTTCAATATCTTCCATTGAGTGTTTCAGAGGCATTTTAGATCAAAAATACCCAAAACTGAAATCATGTTTTTACCTCAAAGTCTGCTTACCATGATCTGATTTTTCTCCCGTGGCCCTTAAAACTATGAGCATCAACAGTCATCCAATTCTTCACCTTCATCCTCCTCCCTTAGTTGCTCCGCATACCCTATCACTAAGGCCTATTGATTTTACCTTCCAGCTATGTGCTGCATCTATCCCTCTCTCTTCATCTTTCCCAGGGCTGATCTGTCTGTGCTGGCATTACCTGTTTCCTGAACCACAGTGACAGCTGCCTTGATCCATTTCCTGGCATCTGCTCTTGCCCCTCATCCAATCTGTTCACCGTATTGCAGTCAGTCACTTGTTTGAAACACAAATCCATCCTTATCACTCACCACACACCCTTGCCTTAAAACCAGTTAGTGGATTCCCGTTGTTCTTAAGACTATCAACATCGTTTTTGTGTGATATTCTAGGTGCTCAATAATCTGAATCATCCCTTGTCTCAGCCTCCTTTCTGCCTTATCCTAAAGTCTCCCCTGCCTGCTTCACTTCCTGAGCTTCTTGTATACCGACTTTCCACCCAGTGCATTAGGGCACTTGCTCATGCCATTCTCTCTGCCAGGAACACATGCTCCTGCTTCTCTCTCCCCTTTACCTAGTGAATCACTCCTCATCCTTCCCATCTTTGTAAATTCACTTCACTTTAGAAGCCTTCTCTGGATGTTATATTGTCAGGATTATCTGCTATATATGCCAGAGAAACACTACATGTACTACATATTTCTTTCACTGTACTTATCAGATATGATTAAATGTATAATTTAATGTATATGTGATTAAATGGTTAATGTCTCTTTTATTCACTGAAGAATGTCTATTTGCTCATCATTGCGTCAGCAGTGCCTAGAACAATGTATCACACACAAATGTATCCAATAAGCATCTGTGTTTTCAACAGCTCCTCATTTTGAGACTCAAACCCTACCCTACCACCTAGCATAGAGAGAGTCTAAGTAAGTATTTATTTAATTGAAGTGGCTATTAATGGCTAGTTTTTAAATATATTCATTTGAAGGACATACTTCACAAAATTGCCTTGTTGGCCAGCCCAGTTTGACTCCTAATCAAAAATGCAAGTGTGCCATTTTGTTGCAGACAGGCATATGAGGTTGCTATTTAGAAGGAGAGTTTTTGTTGATACATCAAGACTGCCTTGCCAAGAATGATGGTTTCCAGCTTCATCCATGTCCCTGCAAAGGACATGAACTCATGCTTTTTTATGGCTGTATAGTATTCCATGGTGTATACATGCCACATTTTCTTTGTCCATTTAATCATGGATGGGCATGTGGGTTGGTTCCAAGTCCTTGCAATTGTAAACAGTGTTTCAATAAATATACGTGTGTATGTGTCTTTATAGTAGAATGATTTATAAACCTTTGGGTATATACCCGGTAATGGGACTGCTGGGTCAAGTTGTATTCCTGGTTCTAGATCCTTGATGAATCACCACACTGTGAACAAACTAACACATGAACAGAAAACCAAACACTGCATGTTCTCACTCATAAGTGGGAGCTGAACAATGAGAACACATGGACACAGGGAGGGGAATATCACACACTGGGGACTTTCAGGGTTTGGGGGCTAGGAGAGGGATAGAATTAGGAGAAATACCTAATGTAGATGACAGGTTGATGGGTGCAGCAAATCACCATGGCAAGTGTATACCTATATAACCTGCATATTCTGCATATGTATCCCAGAACTTAAAGTATAAAAAAACAAACAAACAAACAAAAAACAAAACAAAAAAAAAAA
>NW_016107570.1:1328034-1335838 GCF_001604975.1 Cebus imitator | reverse complement strand
GCATATCAAGTTAATTTATTCCCATTTCATTTTTTAGCCATCTGTTTGTTTCTAAAGTAACAAAGATTTGGTAGAAGCAGTAATAAATACTCAGATTGAAAAAATTTGTGTAATAAAATTTCTATGTAATCTTTAGCACTTACTATGAAAAAATAAGGAGTATTATAGAATAAAAGTAAAATATTTTCTGCTTGGTATTGAGAAAGTACAATATTTTCTGCTTGGTATTTGGCATCTATGACTTGTCTTACTGACCTCATGCTTAAGTTTGGTTTTTATTCTTCAAAGATAGCTGAATCTGGGAGAGTAAGTCAACAACATTTTTTTTTTAGCAAAACCCAAAGTCTAGATGATCTGATAGATGCAATTTACCATTCGAGTCAAATGTTGAATATGTATTACAATTTAGGCTGTTCTCGAAGGTTTATTAACTTGAGCACCAAATCTTCTGAAGCTAAAGGAGATAAAATCATAATCAAAGGTCTTTTGAACTCAAAAGAAGCATATGCCCAACTATTTCTCTTTCTTAAACTGTTACTTCTCTCAGGCTAGGATCTTTGGGATATTAAAGGGCTCTTTTAACTCAAAATAGCAAAAATCATAGCCCTCATCTTCTTACTTAGGAAGATGGTCTTTGACATTTAATTCTTAGCACTCACCTTTTCCCTAAATGAAATTCTGTTTCTCATTTGAATATTGACAGAGAGCCAAAATAAGGTGAGCATTTTGAGCAGGATAAACTAGAGGATTCATTAATGCAACAAATATATTTTGATTCAAATTATGTACCAGAAACTCTTCTAGGTATTGGGAATATATCAGTGAACAAATAACATTTCTATTCTCACAGAGCTTACATTCTGAAAGAAAGGTAATAAACAATTATCTATCTAATTGAATCTTCTACTCTATCTCTCCCTCTCTCCCTTTGGGTCTTTCAAAGACAATTCTGCAAGAGTCCAGTTATGAGCTGTTTAGCAGTCAGTACAACATCTGGAAGATGGGTGTACCTGCCCAATAAAGGGGATCTCAGAAAAGCATCAGTACGATCTACTATAGAAGACAACTGCAGTATTGAAGGCAGGAGATGATGATGGTTTGGACTAGGGTGGTAGCCGTATTTATGGTAAGAAAGATAAGATCGGGATATATTTCTAAGGTAGATTTGACAAGTTTGCTCTTTGACTGACATCAGTTGCAAGGAAAAGGAAAGTCAGAGATGACTATATAAACTCTGGTCTGAGAAACTGTGCAAATAGAGTTACTGTTTGCTGAGATGGAAAGAAGGAGATCAAGATGTTCATGTTTAATTTGGTATATTCATTCAGATATATCAGTGGAAAGATAAGCAGTTGGTTATGCCAGTCTTGAGTTCAGGTAGAGTTTACAAATCTAATTTGGGTATTAATGATTTTTAAAATGAGGAGTTACTATAGATAAATTGGAAAAGCCAATCTAATGTTTTGAAGTTGGAAATATTAAAAGGAACTGAAATTTTGAGGAGCAGCTGGTGAGGCAGAAATACAACCTAGAGTGATGAGAGGATTGGAAGTCAATGAAGATACTGTTTTACAAAGGAATGCGTGATTAATTGTGAATGCTGCTGATTACTGAAGTGAGAATTGAGAATTGACTTAATGAATTTAGCACTGAGAAGACCTTGGATGGCCCTGAGAAGAGCTGTTTCAGTGGAGTACTGAAAACAAAAACATAGCTGGAGTACATTCAAGAAGAAATGGTGGCAGGGAAAGAACTAAATATCATGAGTTTGGAAAACTCTTTTGAGGAGTTTTACTCTAAAGAATTTAGGAAGAGAAATAAAATATATAGTAGTTAAGAGTTAAATTGGACATATTATGGAAGGTTGTTATGTTAATGGGAAGAATCCAGAGAAAAGGGGGAAATTAGTGATGCAACAGAGACAGTAATAACTGGAGTGATATACTTGAAGAGGAAAAAGAGATGAGACATATCAATTGAGGATTTGATAAATATGATGGAGGCTGCAGAGGAAAACAATTTTCTAATTTGCTATTATTTTTTCAAAGAAATAGGCTATCAACTGAGCGTGAGGATAGAGCAGAAGCTGTTGAAAATTTGAAGAGAGTTGTGAAATAATCATCTGTAATCAGGGGTGTGAAGGAACTAGGAAAATGTAGCAATATTTCTGGTCAGCACAGAGAGCTGAAAGATGGTAAGAAATAATCTAAGGAAGTTCTGAGTACTTAGACAGTTGAGGTTGGGGGGGCATTTATTAAAACAATCACAAAGAAAATGGGGAGAAACAGATACCAACTTGGCTATTGTCATAGTATTATGACAATAATACTAAGTAATACTACTAAATCACAAAACTAATTTTGAAAAGTAAACTAAAATGAAATCACATGCATTATGATGTTTCAAAAGAGACTGGGGTCAATCAGAACCAATAGTTTCAATGTATAATTGTTATGTTCAAATTTTGAGAAATATACTGCACAACCATGGGAATTTGAAAATGTGAAAATATGATCATTTGTACTGGGATACTTTATAATAATAATTTGGTTTTATCTCTTAATTATCAAAGTGAAAGATTTCCATGAAGTATTATTTTGTTGTGGGGTAATTGTTTAATTTATTTGGAATGTTGTAGTGCTTTTCCTGAGCCAAATTTTATTTTGTTGTCAAATTCAAATGCTGATCTAATGGCTTTAGAGTAAAATGAGAAAGGTCAAACAAGACTGGAAATTAGGATTTTCTTCCTTTCATTAGGTATATTTATGAAATAACTGGAAAAGTCCTCATGTATTTAACATCTCTGCCTTCTTTCCCTAGTCACCTGCATATCAAGAAGACTTTGACATTGAGGTTGGATGTGGTGTGGCTCTGTACTCCCTTGAATTGTACTCCCATAATTCCCCCACATGTTGTGGGAGGGGCCCGGTGGGAGATAATTTGAATCATGGGGGCGGTTTCCCCCATACCATTCTCGTGATAGTAAATAAGTGTCACAATTTCTTATGGTTTTATTAGGGGTTTCCGCTTTTGTATCTTTCTCATTTTCTCTTACCACTGCCATGTAAGAAGTGCCTTTTGCCTCTTGCCATTATTCTGAGGCCTCCCCATCCATGTGGAACTGTAAGTTCAATTAAACCTCTTTTTCTTCCCAGTCTCAGGTGTGTCTTTATAAGCAATGTGAAAACAGACTAATACAGTAAATTGGTACCAATAGAGAGGAGTGTTGCTGAAAAGATACCTGAAAATGTGCCAGTGACTTTGGAATTGAGTATCAGGCAGAGGTTGGAACAGTTTCGAGAGCTCAGAAGAAGACAGGAGAATGTGGGAAAGTATGGAACTTCCTAGAGACTTGTTGAATGGCTTTGACTAAAAGCCTGACAGTGATATGGGCAAAAAGGTCCAGGCTGAGGTGGTCTCAGATGGAGACGAGGAACTTGTTGGAAACTATAGCAAAGGTGACTCTTACTATGTTTTAGCAAAAACACTTGCAGCATTTTGCCCCTGCCTTAGAAATTTGTGGAACTTTGAACCTGAGACATGATTTAGGGTATCTGGTGGAAAAAAATTCTAAGCAGTAAAGCATTCAAGAGGTGACTTGGGTGCTGTAGGCACTCCATTTTTTAACGGAAGCAGAGCGTAAACGTTCAAAAAATTTGCAGCCTGACAATGTGATAGAAAAGGAAAACCCATTTTCTGAGGAGAAATTGAAGCTGACTGTAGAAATTTGGGTAAGTAATGAGAAGCTGAATGTTAAACCCCAAGACAATGAGGAAAATGTCTCCAGGGCATGTCAGAGGTCTTCATGGCAGCCGCTCCCATCACAGGCCCAAGGCCTAGGAGAAAATGAGGTGCCCTGTGTCCCAGCCACTCCAGCTGTTACTAAAAGGGGCCAAGGTATAGCTCAGGCTGTTGCTTCAGAGGGTGGAAGCCCCAAGCCTTGGTAGTTTCCATGTGGTGTTGAGCCTGTGGATGCTTAGAAGTCAAGAACTGAAGTTTGGGAAACTCTGCCTAGATTTCAGAAGATGTATGGAAATCCCTGTATGCCCAGGCAAAAGTTTGCTGCAGGGGTGGGGCCCTCATGAAGAACCTCTGCTAGGGCAGTGTGGAAAGGAAATGTGGGGCTAGAGCCCCCACACAGTCCCTACTGAGGCATTGCCTAGTGGAGCTGTGAGAAGAGGATCACTGTCCTCCAGACCCCAAAATGGCAGATCCACTGACAGCTTCCACCATGTTCCTGGAAAAGCCACAGGCACTCAACACCAGCCCTTGAAAGCAGCTGGGAGGGAGCCTGTACTCTGCAAAGCCACAGGAGCAGAGTTGCCCCATACCATGGGAACCTACCTCTTGCATCAGTGTGACCTGGATATGAGACATGGAGTCAAAGGAGATCATTTTAGAGCTCTAAAATTTGACTGCCCTGCTGGATTTCAAACTTTGCACGGGCCCTGTAACCACTTCATTTTGGCCAATTTCTCCCATTTGGAATGGTTATATTTACCCATTACTTGTACCCCCATTGTATCTAGGAAGTAACTAGCTTGCTTTTTATTTTACTGGGTCATAGGTGGAAGGGATTTGCCTTGTCTCAGATGAGACTTTGGTCTGTGGACTTTTGGATTAATGCAGAAATGAGTTAAGACTTTCAGAGACTATTGGGAAGGCATGATTGGTTTTGAAATGTGAGGACCTGAGATTTGGAGGGCCCAGGGGTGGAATAATATGGTTTCACTCTGTGTCCCCACCAAAATCTCATCTTGAATTGTACTTCCATAATTCCCACATGTTGTGGGAGGGACTTTGTTGGAGATCATTTGAATCATGGGAGCAGTTTCCCCATACTGTTCTCATGGTAGTGAATAAGTCTCACAAGATCTGATGGCTTTATCAGGGGCTTCCGCTTTTGCATCTTCCTCATTTTCTCTTGCCGCCAACATGTAAGAAAATGCCTTTCACCTGCCCCCATGATTCTGAGGTCTCCGCAGCCATGTGGAACTGTAAGTCCAATTAAACTTCTTTTTCTTCCCAGTCTTGAGTATGTCTTTATCAGCAATGTGAAAACAGACTAATACAGGGTTATTCTATGAGTTAGGAATTATTCCTTTCAAAGTAACACTTGCTGAGCATTTCCTTACCTTTTCTGGGCTTTTAAAAATGCACCTTATTCCTCATCCCCTAAAGTGGGTGTGTTAGTCAGGGTTCCCTAGAAGGAAAAAAACTAATAGGATATTAATACATATAAAGGGGAGTTTATTAAGTATTAACTCACATGATCACAAGTGCCACAAGAGGGATTCTGCAAGATGAGGAACAAGGAGAGCCCATCTGAGTCCCAAAACTGAAGAACTTGGAGTCTGATTTTCAAGGACAGGAAGCATCCAGCATAGGAGAAAGAGGTAGGCTGGGAGGCTAGACCAATCTCATGTTTTCACATTCTTCTGTCTGCTTTATATTCTACCTGTGCTGGCAGCTGATTAGATTATACCCAGCCAGATTAAGGGTGGGTCTGCCTTTCCCAGCCCATGGACTCACATGTTAATCCCCTTTGGCAGTACTCTCACAGACACACCAAGGATCAATACTTTGCATCCTTCAATCCAATCAAGTTGACAGTGTTAACCATCACAGTGGCAACCCAGCCATTGCTGCAGGTTGATGCAGCAATGGGTAGGAAGATGTGGGAGTATAAATTTCACCAGGCAGAAATATAGGTATGTAATACCTAGGCAGGGCTCCAATGCTCTCTTAGGAACTGGACAGCTTTATGGGCCAAAGCAGACCTCAAAACCCAGCTGCTCAACTGATACAAGACTGTCCTTGTAAGTAGAGTTCTGCAGGGTTCTTCCCTATCATTATCGCAGGGGAAGAGTGACTTAAGAGGCATGTGAGTCTGACTCTGCGAGTCACCCACTGTCTACACAGCTCTTGTTTCTGAAGAGCTGTCCTTGCATTGTCAACACCTTGGGTGAATTATATGTGGCTTCCTGCCCTTCTGCCAAGTGGGCCTCTTTACTTTGAGCACATGATAAGTGTCCTCCATAGGTACATGAAGTTTGTAGCAACTAACTCCTATCTGCAGTTACTCAGACCCATTACCTCTCTTGTTAGTGCATCTATGCTCTTCACAAAGTACAGTAAGCTCTGCTTTGCTTGTCTTGAAAACGTGAATTTGTTCTAGTGCAATGGATATATTGGAGAAGAATTTGATGAACAGCTAAAAAAAAGCAATAGTATAAATAATTTTAATGGCTCTACATATCACCTCTGGGATGCATAACAATATTATTTTTATTAGAAGATGTTTTTCTGTACTTGTAGATTATTCTTTTAGACCTGTAAATAATGCTTGGCTATAATTAGTGAAATGTTAAGTCCACTAAGGTTCTGCTTCTAGCTTCTATCCCAAAATTTCTTGTATTCTTTACGATTACGTCTTCTCTCACTGTGAGCTTATATGAATCTGTAGCTTCAGGTCCCATGTATATTCTGATGGCACCCAAATCTCTTCTTGAATGACAAAAGACCAAACTTTTTCTGAGTCACAGATTTTGATTTACATTTGAATATACCCCAAGTATTTAAAATTTCTTAAATATAAAAGTTTAATAGTTCTTATACCCACTTATGAATATGCATGTGTGAGTGTGAGTATGAGTGTGTATATCACATATACTTACTATGTGTGTTAGGCACTTTCCTGTATGTTTCATCTCCAATAACTAATTACCAAAACAGCCTTATGAGGTAAGTCTTCTCATTATGCCCCTATAATAAAGGAAGAAACTGAAGCCAAGGGATTAAGAAACTGATCCAGAGTTAATGAAGGAGCTGAGATTTGAATCCAGAAAGTCTAGTTCCAGAGGACAACCATTTTCCAAACATCATGCAATCAGCAAGGTGAAAGCCTACAAGGATTATTTCAATTCTTTATTTGAATCTCTGCTTCAGCAAGCACATTCACTGAAGGAAAGATGTGCAGCCTTTGGTTACAGAGGAGGCATGCTCTCAGAAGGCTTGTATTTGATTTACAGTTACTTGCTCGTTGATTTTTGTGAGTTCCTGAAACTTACAGAAGTTTCTTAGTGTTCAGTGAAATTGTAAACTATTATATGAATGGTGTCCATCATAGTTTTTATATGAATGTTAACCAAGGCTTCTGAATCACTGATGGAACATGTGAACATAAGGTTAATGTCATCAAGTAACTGCTGATACGGCTAAAATGGTAGATGAAAGTCAGATTGTGGAGTATCTTAAATGACAGATTAACAAGGTTCAAGGATTTTGTCTTGCTGTCGGTAGTAATAAAAGTTTTTTGTATCAGGAGAATGCTGTGAACTTTAGATCATGTTTCAGAAAGAATCAGTTGGGAATGTGTGTGCACTTTCTGGATAGTTGAGCATGTACAGACCTTGAGTGCTCTACCCTCAAGGGTCTTACAATCTGGTGCTGTGGTTCTCCAATTTTAGTGTGTGTGAGAATCTCTTGGGAAAACTTGCTGTAATATCCTGGGAGGGCTTCATACCAGGACTCTGTCTTCAGAGACTTTGTTTCAGTGGAAATGGAGCAGTAAGCTGCATTTTCATCATCACTGCACCTGAAGGTGATAATGCAGGTTGTTTGAGAAACACTGATAATATGCCTGTGGAATTGATATAAGTGTCAGGCAAAAATGGTCCGTAGTAGGATGGTTAGAAAGTAAGAGGTGGAATTTCAATTTAGAATGGCCATTTGAGCCCACATTATTTTCTTCTTCCTCCTCCTCTTCTTCTTCTTCTTCTTCTTCTCCTTCTTCTTCTTCTTC